>NC_064872.1:34342923-34653976 GCF_943734695.1 Anopheles maculipalpis
TTACAATAACTACAATAACAAAATGCAGAAATACCCAAACACATCATGAGAAAGTTTTTTGACCAGCTAACGATGAAATGTTCTTCGGTAAGTCGTGTTGACATTTCTTTTTTAGGTTTCTGGCTTCATCGTAAAGGAAGCGTTCGTGGAAGCCGGCTGATGTGGGGAATAATTGAGCGTGAATACGTGTTGCAAGAAAAACAAAGGGCAATAGTGCAGTTCACATACGTCGTACTCACTTTTCTACCCAAGGTTGAAATGCTAAATGGTATCCTTTATAGGTTACAATCCCTTTTTCCGATTATCAATTCAATTTATTACAATTCTTGATCGATTGAGTGAATTAATTATTCTTTTGAACTTTCTTAACAGTTGATTGGTCCAATTGGTATGCATAAAAATGCATCCTCTCTACAATGTGTGCATAAAACAGATTGCGATTGGTATAGAGCCCTAGTAGCTAGTAGAGGCAATTCATTGAAAGAATCCTGCATCCAGGAACTATATAAAAATATTGCTACCTTTTCCTAGATACTGCAGCGATAATGAGTTGTTCTTTTTACTATTATTAAAAAATGTGTAAATTGTTTTTACTGCTATTTGCCATAAGTGATCTAAGACTAAGATCCATTTGCCAAGAGTAATCGACAAGAACCATCCTGCAGAAGCAAAAGTGGCTTCGCTAATCTCGAGAAGGAACCCGCCAAACACGCCGAACCCAACGTCAACGCAGTCCAACTTGTTGTGCCACGACTGGACTGCAATAGAGCACACCTTCATCTTTTTTAAGGTAGAGCTGTAACTGTCCTCGAGTACTGTTGAGTCGTCAACGAATCACCCGTTGCACTATAAAAAAACATATTAAAAAAACAACACAACATGTGACAGATTCGATTCATATTCAGAATTTGGAATCATAAGACAAGACTGTTGTCTCTGGCGAATCGGAAAATGAGCCTCATGTAGGGGAGGTCACTGGTGGCCAACACTTCTCTAATTTCTATACCCGCTCGTCTGATGATGTGCTCGATTGCGCTTACCAAGGAGGGTCTTGCAGTTTCAAATTCCACGCAGGACCATAGAAGGTGGTCCACATCGTGGAATTCGTCACCGCAGCCTCATACTTTGGTCTGAGCCAGAGTTATACGCTGTAGATGGGCATTCAATGCGAAATTATTCGACATCATGTGAGACATCATTGGCATGAACGTCTGGTTTACAGAGAGCCCATCGAACCAAAGCCGCAGGGACACTTGTGAAGAGATCGAGAAGAGGAAACGCCCAAAATCATTCGTCTTCCACATACTCTGCCAGCGGGACAGGAAAAGCTGCTGTGCAAAACGAAGGAGCTCCTGGGCCGAGATAGGTCGGTCGTAAAAAGCACCTTCTTGGACGTCTGTTGCACCCATGCATTACTGAACACGCAATTAAATAATTGAAAACGATAGAGGGGCGGGGAAATTTTTACACGCTTAATATACCTTCAGGAGATGTTGCTAGAGCCTCTCAATTATAGCCAGAATAAGTGGCAGAATCGATGCAGTGTTGACGATCTTGGACGCTTAGGCTACTTCATTTTACCTAAAATGAAGACTCACTCACCACCGGCTCAGACCGCTGTTTTAAAGACATTAGCTTCAGTGGATCGTTTATTTATAAGCAAAAAGTCTGGAGGAAACAAACGGTTGCCCGTGTGGCATTGGATATCACGACATTGACCACCTAATGTAGTCTTGTCAGGTTTAGTGCCACTTGTCCGCCACTCCTCTCTGCTGTGTTACCGCTGTTACAGCTGAGAAATGTAGAGTGCCTGAAGATCATACATAGATTTATAAAAAGAAATAGTATCTCCATTAAACTAGTGTCCCACATTTCGCCAACAGCGAATTTTTTAAATCATTCGTGCTCAATATAAAAGCGTGCTCAATATATGAGCAAAGCTCATAATCAGGTTAATACGACCAGGTTATCATAAAAAACAAACCCTCAAAACAAATTTTTTGTTTATTTTTATTAAAAGTTACTTAATACTACTAGAAACTCTTATAACTCTATTACAATTATAAAAATACCAATGACATATCAATTTAAAAACATCACTAACTTAAACTCTGCTCTTATTGACAGTTCACTTTAAATCCTTATTATTTTCCGTTGCTATCATTCCTGTCTTCAACTGTGGACAAATGCTGCAATCGTCTTCTAACAACTCCCAGTGCAACTGCCACTCGCTCATAAGCTTCACATCCCACTAGCCCAACGGCATACGGCAGATGCATCGGATGGGTTTTTGTTTCTATTCCACCAACAGAAAAGAACTGAAACATAACTTCACACACACACACACACACACACACACACACTCACGAAAAACCACCCACAAACCAAAGTCAGCACGCTTATCGATATCAATAAATTTACCACGGCTATCATCATAAATTTTCATTATAAAATACTTAGCAGTGTAGAGCAGCAGCGAATAAAATCTTATGCTTGCAATGGTTTTCTTTCTTGCTTTGTGGTTCATGTTTTTGCATTGTTTCCCTGGGACGAGTGTTGCGAGCTCGTGGGGGAGGGGGAGTATTTTTTATTTGTTTTCTTCTTGCACACGCTGTTCATTACTCGCTGCCAGCATTACTCCACATAATGTGCAATGCCAACCGGAGCAGATTGCGGCACAACAAAATAATGCTTGCCGAAGTGGTAGGCGAACACACGAAACACGCTCCATGAATCCTTATCGAAAGCAAATAACCATAAGATTTAATTTTTATATTGACAGATTTCTGCTTCACCGTCTAACCGTTTCCCCGGCCGAATCGTTGCAAAAAGGCTTCCACGTAACAGCAAAGGCAGCAGCAGGGGGAGTGTTTGTCGATCGAATGTTTCTTTTTCGGCTTTTTTCGAAGCCGTCAGCAAATTGGTTTTCGCGAACCGTATGCTTCAACGTGCTCTTCGTAACTCACCCACCGAATCAAGGCGCGTGCTGGTTTATATGCGACCCCGGTTCAGAATGAAAAGCACAAAAATCATCGCAGTTTTTTGCTCTGTTTTCCCAACCATTCTACCCTAGACCCAACCCTTAAAGTGGGTTGTTTCACCCGGCAAGCCGGACATGTAGTGCCAAGGAAACGGGCAATAATATCGAACGATGGCTTCCTTAGCCTACGGAACCTTGGCCGAGGAAGTAAGCGGCATTACAACACGTTATAAACATGCTAATGACAAAGAACGAAGCAAATGTTTAAATAATCTTAATGGACAACCCACGCTTTGGCACAACCACTCAGGGCGCTAAGTGGAAGAAAAAATATGCCAACATCACCACCACCAACGCCGACATCGCGGACATTTTACAGATTACTTCACCCACTTCCAGGCTCAAGTACGATCAGCGGAACCGGGAAGCAAACTTGGGTTTTCCATTCCCTCTATCATCGTCGCTTCGCCGTACAGTAACCGTTCCACCTCATCAAACCGATCAATCGTTAAAGTCAGCGAAATCAGAGCCGTTTCTGGTGTTCGCGATGCGTCGCGACTCCGGTCTTCGGTGTCCTTCGATATGCTGCCGCACACCGGACGAACGGGACACATTTTCACGACCTCTCCCGACCGACACAACCCTGGGCACAAATCGTAAAGCGGCGGCACTGATGATACGCCGTGTCGTAAACATAAAACGTAACGACACTTTCAAAAGGGCCTGTTAATCCATTAAACGATGGTCGTGAACGAACTACGGTATCGCACGTCGTTTAAAGCCTAAGCCTCTGTACAATCTCGTGAACGACTGGTTTCTTTTTCTCACTTCTTATTTTTCTGTCTCTATGAACAGCGGGAAAATAGTAATCAATACAAAATTTGGCAATTGTTAAGTTTTGAGGTTTTTTACTTTCTTCCTGTTTTTTTTTACTTATGTGAATTGATAAATTTTTCGATAAGTTTTGTCTTCCCTAAATAGTGTTAATACCAAATCCATTCATTTTCTAAGAGAAAAATGTTTTGTGATGTATGGACTCTTGTTTCATAATCTGTTTTCCAAAATTATAAACAAAAAGACCTAAATCTTCAATTTATTCCCACTGTGTCATCCCATCATGTTGTTTTTGGTTTGTGGTATTCTATTGATTCGCAACCACAAACTCCTAGCAAGATGCTTCACCTCACCCTTGGCAGAAGCTCGCTGTCTGAAGCTATTGTTGCCAATGACGGCAATGTAATGAATCAATAATGATGTCTTCATCCAATCCTGACGCCTGTACAGCGTAAACGCTGCGTAGAAAAACTAAGCCTCTCGGTGCAAAATAAAAAAGACAGTCTCCAAATTGTTACAATGTGATGGCAAATCCACTCAGATAAAAACGGGTGCTAACGAATGATGTTTGCCAAATAATGTCATCGTGGGGAAAACTTCCTTCGACGCCTTCGAGGCCTTCGACGAAGTGTCAGCGAAATGTCAAGGCAAAAATCATCCATTTTTAACCTAACCGAAAGCAACTACACATTCTCCTAAAAAGGGTAGAAGGACGTTTGCGAAGAACTCAAAAGGAAACGGGGATACACAAAATTCGTATAGCTTGTTTTTTGTTTGTGACTTAAATGAGGTGCAAAAAACCCCCTAAATTGCAAGGCATAACTTGACTTGAATTGAACCAAAGTTGAGGTTTAATGAAGGATTTAAACGATCCCGATGACGTGAAAATTATAGATTAAAGGCCTCTATAATTAAAGCTCTCTTTTAAGTAATGCTACTGAACATATAACAATTAGTCAAACGAGAACAGTAGAGTTTGACGGTAATCTATTAACGAATATTAAAATGGTCATTAGATTCGAACAATACCAGAACAATGCTCTGTAAAATATTTGTTTGGGAAACATTTTCTTTCGTCTTATGGCACTAAAGCCTTGGAACATCTTGAACACGATTTACTGACTTCATTGACTTTTGTTATCCTTGCTGACTTTAAAGCAATGTTGTACTGGATCACAGCGACGAAACGTTTAAGCGAAGATATGGAAAAAAATCTCGCCATTGGTTTAAACCTAACCAAAGATAGAATAAAAATCATTAAAAAATATAAAAAGGTTCCATGCTAAAGAGCTCTTAACTAAGATGTGTCGAATGAATTATATTTTTTCGTCTAATTTTAAACACTTTTTTTTATTTATTTAAATTTCAGTATTATGACCCACTACCTTATTTTATTAAAATCTTTGAAAATTTGCAGATTTGCTGTCTAAAATATTCCATTATCGAATTCTTTTAATACATTTCGATGAAACGAAAATATCGCTTTTTTGACTAGATACTAGCTAATGTGCATCAACATTTCCACATCCTTTGTTATCTTCCGAAGCATCCATCCAATCCAAAACATATTCCTCACCAACACCTAACACCAAATACCAGCGACCGGTTCAGGGTTGTTTCTTTTTTCGGATGCTTTGTTTAGCGAAGGGATTACCCGTGTATAAACCTCCCTAGTGTTTTCCCGCCATAGTCTGCCACCCTGATCTGTTATTCGTTTATTCACGGATTTATGTCTCAGCTTTGTGCACGCATCAACGCTGTGACGCCCCAGCCATCGGTGGGTGCGGGCTTTGTTTTCCCATCCGGTTCTTGTGTTCATTTTTCAAACAAACCTAAAAATTTCATGTAAACCACTCGCACCCGGTCGAAGAAAATCCTGCACCTGCAACAGGGCAGCAGGAGGGGCACAGAATCAATGGGGGTCCATCAGTTCTCGTCAAGCATCGAGGATTAGAGTAATTTTTTAGGATTATCGAAGTCATAAAGTATTCAAAACGTGCACACTTGGCGCCGCCTTCCAAACACCGTCCGTGCAGTGGAAATCGATGATGGAAGCTAAAATAAAAGTTGCGTCACCCGCAGCGCCACATACAACTCAGACACACACACAAAGGCTTGGTGTAATACCCGCACGAAAACCGCGTCACGACACGACAGACAGCCCCCACGGAACAAGACATTTACAAATTGGTGAAAATCTATGTCGAATTTGTAAACGATGGAAAATTTGTGGAAAGCTCTCTTTCGCTCCAGCTATGTGTTACCAGCTGTCGCGAAGCTTTCCCTCGAATCATTAATCTTGCACCGTTCACTTGCTATGCAATCGAAAAGAGATCGTTGTTGTATTCCTACTACAAGTCCACACACAAAATTGCAGTAAGTTTTCTTTTTCAGCCTACATTACTGGCCCACTTTTCTATCGGTAACCGTGCCCGCATTACGTACCCATTTAACGAAACTCGCTTTGTGTTCACAGTATAATTGTGTTTACTGGTGATTAAATTTCAACACTCCAAAAATGAGATGCTTCCCGATCGGTGCACCGGCCACACCGGCACATCATTGAAAGCACCCGTCTCGAACCACAGAAACAAACAGAAGCAACTTCGGCGTGGACGCTGTTGCATTAAACATCTGCCAAGCGCGACCCGTCAGCTGGTTTGATGAGTGCCGGTGGTTGGGCCGTGTGAGACGAAAGTTTTTCCACACGCGCCACTGCGCCACCCACACTACCGCTCTGTCCAGAGCTGCTGTGGATTGTGGTTTGATTATGGTGGAATAACAGCAGCTTTTTTTTGTTTGTTGTTGTTGTTTTGTCTTTCATTGGCCTTACCTTCGCCAGGCTTCATTCCGGTTGGTTTTGCAGATGACACGTGTCAACGAGCAGTATTTCGGGTATATTTGTTTGCTTAACTTTTTGTCCTTTCGGTACTGTTTTGGGTGGTGGGTTGCGGGAGTATTCACGTTTGCGACTGACGGCTGATACTATATGAAGTATCTCATTGTTAAGTTTTGTGGTAAGGTGTATGCGTCACGACCGCATAATATATTTAATAGATATTTAATCATACTTCAACAAGTGCATGAGCTGTTTGAATTGCATAAAATATGTAAAAGACGCAGTGTAATGTTTGTACTCCTATTGTGCAATATTTGAAAAATTGTATATATCTGCTGGATAAAAAGTAGAAAATAAATTTATTGTAACCGTTCTATGTCAGAAAAATTTGCGATTCAACTGTTGTTGAGGCAGTTATCTTGAAAGAAACTGCTTTACTACGCACTAATTCGAACGTTATGTAGTAACCACGTAAAGTGATCAAAACGCTTTTTTCAGCTAAAGTCATTTTCAACTCACTTGAATATTTTTTCAACAAAATCTTAAGTGCACAATACTTCTAATAAGTGAACCAAGTACATCCTAGATAAGGTATACAACAGGGATAAATGGCCAAATCGAATCATTTTGCGTTGAATGCTCATCTACAGCGTATAACTCTGGCTCAGACAAAAGTATGTGGCTGCGGTGACGGATTCCACGATGTGGATCACCTTCTGTGGTCCTGCGTGGAATTTGAAACCGCAAGACCCTCCTTGTTGAGCGCAGTCGAGAATGTCGGCAGACGACCGGGTACAGAAATCAGAGAAGTGTTGGCTACCAGGGACCTCCTCTACATGAGGATCATTTACCGATTCGCCAGAGACAACGGTCTTGTCCTATGATTCCACATCCCTAGTATCCTTCCAATCCTTATTCGTATTTCCCCATTCCTTTTTTGTTAAATGTTGTGTTGTCTATGTCTTAAGTGTATTTCTTGTAGTGCCACGGGTGATCCGATGACTGGGCAAGAGCACTCGAGGGTGATTCCAACACTGCCGTAAAAGGGAGGCAGGCGTTGTAGAAAGTGCAGTGTTCTCCACTCCAGTCCAGTTTTGGCACATTGAGTTTGACAGCGTTGGCGTCGGGTTCGGGGTGTTTGGCGGGCTCAGTCTCGGGAGTAGTGAAGTCGCTTTCGCTGCTGCGGGATAGAGCTTGTCGATCATCCTTCGATTGGACGTTGACTAGATTGAGCTTGGAATGTCATGGCTGGACTGCACTGGAGAACACTGTATGCAGACAAATAAATGTTCGTGCTGTCTTAACAATGTTTATTTGTTTGTTACAGTCGAGACCAAACATCAAATGTCAACAATAGAACAGCCACATCACCACTATAGCCGGAACTCGGATGAAACCAACCACCATCATCACAATAGTCACAGCGATAGTCCCGGACCATCAAAACTCACAACATCCACCACTACATCATCATCATCATCATCATCAGCATCATCATCATCATCATCATCATCATCACCATCACCACAACCATCCACAACCGAGTATGCCCGGGATAAGGCAAAGAATAAGGAGGAAATGCCTTACCAATATAATTGTATTTTTTTTTTTTCAACACAAGCGGTGTGAACAATACGGCACTGGACCGTCATAATTAATTATAAATAAAATAAATACATCCTAGATAAGGTATACAACAGGGATAAATGGCCATATTAATTTTGTGACAGTAATTATTTATTCTATTAGTAAACATTTTTTCTATTCGTCAGGCTAGAGCCATTTTTCGCGAGCGACCGATAGAAAAAATCCGTTTTACTTAGCAATAGTCCTTATCAAGGAATTTTGTATGTATGAACAAACGTTACACAACGGAATGCAAAGTCTAGCTCTCTCTCTCTCTCTCTCTCTCTCTCTCTCTCTGTTTCTCTCTTTCTGTCCCTCTCTATATCTATCTTTATCCCTCTGTCTTCCTCTCTCTAGTTTCTAGTTCTTCCTTGTCGACTTGCTCACTGTAGAAAACGTCGTCGTGACTTGGCCCGATCAACAATAATTCTCCAGGATACACGATCCATGTCAGTAGCTTCCCATCCATGTAGGTACCCGATTTGCACCAGGACACCACCGCTTCAACTGATCCAGTCAATACAACTTCTAACTGAGGTAGTCCTCATACCGTTGAAATAGAGTAGAACAAAAGAGTTGCCAAATTACCTCCATTTTGAACTACAATAAAATTCTTGCTTAGTTCGCACTGTTATCCAAGCAACAATATCAAGAATTTACCTGACTATTTTTCTAGACAGGCAGTTCCTGATGTATCATTTAATAATTTTCATATTGAAGTGGTAAAATACAAACCAAATTAAAGCAAAAGTGCAACAGCATCATTTATTACACCCAAAAGAAACTGAACGCGTCTATCGGCATAGATGAAACTTTTACACCATAAAGACAAAGCGACAATAAACACAGTGTTGACAGTGGTTCTTCAACAGCTGAATGGATGACAAATTACTTTTCACAAAAACCATAAATTATTGAAAATTAAAATGCATTTTTAATTTTTCCACCATATCAATTTTTTTTTTCTTGGAAATGAAACGCTACATCATCTCTTTTACACTTTTCAAAAGCATGTTTAAAAATGTATAACCAATCGCACTCTTTTCTCGGAACATTATTGGAATTTTATATCCTACGAATGTATCAAAAAGGTAAAATTTCAACAAAAAGGCTTTTAGAAATTGTCTGCAGACTTTAATTCGATTTTTCCCTCTACTACCACGTTCCTGCCCAACATTAGCGGACGTACACCGAAAGCGATGGGAAAACGAGTGAGAAAAATTACATCTCGCGCTTGGTCTTCACGCGAATGATTCACGAGTACCAGGTGCAAAATGGAAACGAATCGTTCTGCTGGAAAGCATAAATTATGGAAAGCATATTGTGAACAGCATACGTAACAGACTATTTCACTGATATCACATGTACACACACCGACACATTGCTTTGAATTGCACACATTGACATCGTTATAAGGGAGACAAAGGTATAAATCCTTAAAAGTGTAGCCCTTTCAACCAGCCCGTTTACCGGTGCCGTGAATTATTTGCCGCCAGCTTATTTTCCGCCCCGTCATCACTGACCGTTAGTGAATAATTGTTATTACGAAGATTTTAAAACAGATCTCAAGAATTCCATTCCAAAAATTGTATTACTGAAGATTTGCTAGAATTTTACCAGACACAGAGGACAGCTATAGCACATACTGAGAAACAATTTGTTTGGTTATAAAACTTGCATTCATATACAAGAACTAGTACAGATAAGCCATGATTAATGCATCACCAAATCAGAGACCAAAACCTACTCAAACTCAAAATAATACCTTTATTAAAAAGATATGTTAGTTATTGATAGCTTTACTATCAGTCCGTGCCTATCGAACCTATTCGCCGCCACTGATAAATAGCTAATCATATTTAACAATTTTTCAACGATCAATCTCAATTTACGATAGCGACACTGTCTACGTGCGGAAACATACTGACATTCGCTGTGGCACGGGACGGTGCTCAAACTATGTTCAGCCAATTTGTTTCGCTTCCTCCATTAACCTTCTCCCGAGACTCGTGCACTAACTTCGAACCCACTCAAACATCGGACAGCTTTCCGATGGGTCCATCAATCATTAACATAATGTATGCTAACGTGCTTTTGCTCCCTCGTTTTTTTTGCATCTCTTATTTCATCAACTTCCGACCGAAACCCAACAGTATAAAGCCGGCACAAGGCATCGTCATCGGCGGGAATGGGTTTAAGCGAGCACCATCACAATCATCACAACACATCGCACCGGTTACCCTTGCCACCTGTCCGGACCCATCCAAACCCACACGTTAACCTATGCTTAATTGAGTGCGATGACAATTTAGCTGAACCCTCAAAATAGGACTTCATGTCTATCCTGGGCGCCCGAAATCGGGTATCAATTGCGAGATTAGCTGGCCAAAAAATGAACGTGCGTCGCAGTGAATGGCTGGATGCGTTTTCGGCTGCACCATAGGCCACGCAGTTCATCATATCGAAACATTTTACGGATAAACTCGTTATGACTCCCAGTCGACTAATGATCATAAATATTTATGACGCCATCGCTCAAAAACCGGACCAACAGATGGGTTCGCATCACGACCGGGCGCCCCGTCCGTACGTCCGCTCATTCCCCTGGGAGCTGATGCTACTCTCTCCACACCTCCTTCATTATATGAGGCGTCGTTTACGACATTTGAAAATGGTTAGCCGGGGAAGGCGGGCTGAAAGGTGAAAAGAAGCTGGGTAGAAAATATGTGTCCCACTGTATCCCGCTACCAAAAACCACGCAGCCCTTTTGAAAGCGACCGAACCCATCCACATTCAATGATATACTCCCGTAAACCTCAAATCAGATGCTGACTCAGCAACGATTCCCGGCTTTCGATATCAACTCCGCTGAATTAATGCGAAAATCAATTATACGCTTTGCTACATTTCTTCGACCGTGACCATTCGGCATCACAGTCTCATTCGGTGCCAAACCCGGCCAAATGCAACGGCCGGAAATATTCAACGCCCACAACAAGCCACTCAAACAGACGCGAAACGTGCCAGCACCGTAGCACGCCAGCCTCCCAGATAGTCTAAGTTATTAAATCATCTGCAATACAATTATACTCCACGATGAACTTGTCCGTAATCTGTGCCGCTCTTTGCTCTTCGCTCTTGCCACACGGCCTAGATTAATCGGGCCAGCTATTTAGAGCCAACTGCAGGCTGCAATTTGTGCTTGTAGCTTGCTCGCTGTTCTGAAAATTTAGAACGTAACACGAGGATTTGGTTTATGGTAGCGAGGAGGGAGTAGTTGCTGCTGGAAGCGTTGTAACTGTGAAGCACCATGCGTCTCCATTAACTGGGCGAGCTAGCTATTTTTGGAACACAAACCGGAATAGATTAGACGCCGATAGCTTGTGATAATGAGAAACATTTGGTACAAATATGGCACATATATGGTTTAATAATGTGCAGAAATTTTCTAGTTTTGGAAGTTTACTCTTCCAATTTCTGAATTAAATTTTGCTAGTTTTTATTCAATAAATTAATTTAAAAAAATACTCCAATAATTGTAAGTCATGCAATATGTACTCCTCATCTAGACTTTATTTTTTGTAATTGCAGTCTTTGTAACATAAAATTGCATTCCATCATTTAAACTTGAATCCTCCATCAATCACAACATACCCTCCTGATCAATATCAAACCAATGAAGGTGGAAAGGTTACTCTCGAATGGCTTCGTCTTGTTTACAATGCAAGGCCTCCAAAAAACAACACACAAATCTGCAGATAGCCATTTTGCGCTTTTTTCTTACAGCTTTGCATCCAGCTCACAGTTAATGGAGACCTTTCAATTGGTTGATATTGTTTGCTTACCTTTTTTCAGTCTCGTCGTCTCTCGTCCAAAGATCCCAACACAAATCCATCAGTGCGTCTATCCCTTGGATTCTTTGTAACCAAAGCAGGGATGGAACGATTGATTAGATTTTCCTTCATAACGACCACCCGACCAAGATCTCCCGACCAGGTGGCATCGATGGCATCCTACCCGTGTTCCACATTTTACAAATGCCTTCACCAAGTCCGAGAAATGGGTGGAAAAGCAAACACAGACACTCTCCCGAATATGTTGTTGCCGGTGCAACAATGAACTAATCAAATATTGAACCCAAGATGGATCGAAGCGAAATGAGAGAAAAATCACCTGCTACGTAGAAGGTGATACTGTACGGTGTATGAATGCGATTTCCTTCCAAAGGATACATTACCCACGAAACACGAGTCTCATCCATACACACACATACAAAAAATATCCTCAAAAAAGGGGTTGAGCAATCATCGTTTGCTGAAGCAGGTGAGCAGAAAATAAATCACACGTGCTAGTGTGAAGGAAAGCTATACACCATGCCTTCGCAGCAGCCTAATGGAAGAAATACTGACGAAACCTGAAAGCGAAACGAACGTCGAGATCCCGGTACGTGCATTAGCCGAGATTGATGATTTCCCTACTCAAGCAGATCCATCTTTATACTGGCTGCCGAAGTTGAGGAGAGCTTTGGTATGTTTGGGCTTCTTCGACCAACACCCTCGCCTGCAAGAGGAAGGCCGTATCATCTTCGAATGAATTCCAAAAACATTCATACACCCGGGCTTCGGTTTCTTAAGGTGGATCAAATATTTCCTTCCCGTCGAAGGCACCTTTCCCGCCTGTGGATAGTTCACCAAGTAATGCAAAGCAACATTCCATCAATCCTGTACCATCGGACCGATTCAGCAAAGACGACCCTCCCCGAAGGACGACCAAATCCTTTACGGCCTCCTTTGTAACACGTATTCCGGGATCCGGCTCTAGTTGTGCGAGGAAGGATTCTCACCACATTACCATAACAATTCTGTGTGACTATCGGAACTTCCATGCCGAGGTTGCGATTGGACAGTTCTTCCCTTGATCGGTGTGGCGACCACAATTTTTCATCTACTCATTCGAATTCATTTTCTACCCACCGGAAAGGATGCGATGATGGATACGATGGACCAGTCGATGGAGATCGATCATTTCGAACTCGATGGTGACGCGTAGGCAGCAGCATCATGTACATCCGGTGCGTTGAGACTGCTTACCATAAACATGGTCGTGTATTAAATTCATATTCATCGATGCCAGCAGCAGTGCATAATATTATCGGAGCTCATCCCACTATGACACCGCATCAATCGTAATCTAGCCATGGGTTAATAAATGGCATTTATTAGATGTTCCTCCAACGAAATCAGTGAAAGCGCTCGTTAGAGAGTTCGAATGGGTTTACGGTGGAGGGTTTTTGCAGCATGAAAAATATGGTTAGCAATGTTTGTAGCAATTTCTTTCATTCGGTACTATCTCAAGAAAGCTTGTAACTCACTTTATAATTTCATCACCATAACTCATCTCGATTATTTGAATGAAAATTTAAAGAATCATAGTATCTATTCCATCAAATTTCAGCACACCATCGCACCATAATTCTAACAACCACTTAATCTGGTAAGCTCAAACGCACACGCCCGGCTGTCTGTAACTAGCTAGAAAACACAAAAAAGGCTAGAAACTTACCACACTATGGTCCCGCTTTTTCATCTCTCTTGCTTATCGCCCCATCGGCTACCGATGAAACTAACCCTCAAAACTTTTGGGCAATGAATAATTCAATGAGCGCACTAGATGAGGCAAGTTTACCAACCAGTTTCGAAGGCCCCGTTTTGGCTCGCCTTTGCACAACAATGCTTTCATAGCTGCACTCATAACCGCATCACTTTCTGCCGCTCTCGCGATGCCATAAATGAAAGCCAACATGCAGGGACAGCTGCATCGTAAAGGTCGGGCCAAAGTTAGTCCGATTCCTAACGATGCTTGAAACAGGAGTAAGCCAACGTATCCGGCGCGATATTCATCGCCGTCCATAATTGAGAACGAAAGTTGGCCAGTGGAAAGTTACCTTCCCTGGCCCTGGCGAACTATTTATACTCCTAGTGCAGCGATCGATTGTCAAGCTCCTGGAAAGTTGGTTTTCGGAGAAACTCCATTTTAAACAGATGTATTAAAAGAAGGGTTAAAATGGCTCATTCTTTAGAAGCGCCCGTTACTAAACATTCTTTCTCTTTTTTTTTAACAAAAGCGACAGATTGGAACATTTCCTGCACTTAAACGGGTTACATGATATGTGCTTTCGGCGGATAGCGCTCTCACTGAATGGTCAGCGCTGCAACAAAATGCGATCAGCCACAAAGGAGAATCCTTCAAAACTGAAAACCCTTCGCCGGGAAGTATGCGCACAGCGTACGGTGTGAAGTATAAATTTAAATATTTTCCGCTTCCCTATCAATCATCGTTGATGGCATCGCACTCAGCCGTTGTGCGCTTGTGGTTTCAGCTCTTTCTTCCTGCTAGAGCACCATGCTTTTCCCTCGAATTCAAATTGTGAGCGGTTGCATCTGATGGCTCGCTTTTATGGAATGACATCGAGAGAGTCTTTCTGTGCTGGGGCTCTTTTTTCTGCTACTAATATTAAATGTCCTCCACATTTTCGACACTTTTCACTGTATTTAGTTCCAGCGTTTTGCGTTTCCGTGCTGTATGCAATGTGAACCACCCGTGGCGGACCGGCACACCATGCCTGTTTGCTGCAAACTTGCACCAAATGCACTATTCAAGCCCGTTGCAACATTACAACTGCATCGCGATTCTGTCCGTTGTTCTATCTTCGTACGTTTCTGACTTTATTTTGGACCCGATTCCCTTTTGTGAATGTGTGTGTGTGTGTGTGTTTGTGTCTGTGTGTGTAGCTTCTTTCACCTAGATTCACGTGGTTAGATCATGACGGCCCAACACCAAAGTAACTGTGATTTATGGCGCGAAGGGATTTTTATCGCAATAGCAATTTCAAACCATGATCGTTGGTAATTTTTCTTCGTGTTGGTAGGAAGGTAAAACCGAATAAACCTTTTTTGCTGTGCAAGAAAATTTTGTTTTTGAAGCCATGATAGAAAAAGAATTGAATTTATTTTTCGTAATTCATCCAACTAAAGAGAATAGTTCAAGGTTAAAGAAATAAATCCATATTGGACTATTGCATACAAATACAAAAAAAAAACATACACGTTTTACGTGTAATTTAATGATCATGAATTTTCATTAAAGTAACTTAAATTTAATGTTTGTTTAAGGATATACATAACCGATATTTTAAGTTCATATCTTCTATCACGAAACTTTTCATCTCTTTGTATTTGCTGTATCTTCTATTGAAGCATTTCATCTTACTTCACGACACACTTCAAAGAATAGGGATGTTGAACAGGTAGCTTCAAACCTCTAGCATGACCATGCCTAGTGATGACCTACCTAGTGAGTACATTAGTACATGAGCGTACTCATGTGCTCATGTACTAATGTACTAAAACATAAATCTTTTTTAATGAGCTTCAAGCGAGTAAGAAGTTATTCAAGACTTTACTTCAATAAACAGTCGTCCAACAATCAGGCCCTAAACTAGTATTTTACCTTCAGTTTAGGGAATGTGAAGTATCATAAGCGCCCTTTTTAACATCTTCACTCAAACATTTCCCCTAATCTTCACTATTCAAATGAAGACACTATAAGCAATTTTAAAATCCGGCAAGGCCCGCCATTTATAACATTCTTCACTTTGTTCATTAAACCGGTGGAATGTTTATTCTGCGCACGGTGAGACGGCCTGAAAAGGAATTGATACACGGCGCTCACATTTAAAAACAAGATTCGTTACAGCTTCGATTATAAGGACGTCTAGCCTGGTCTGGCTATTTATTTCCATTTTTTGACATGGAACTCGAAGTCATATTATTAAGAAAAGAATAAGTCGATAGAAAATCCTTGTAGAAAAATTGTTTATAAGTTACTTTTTTTAAACTGTTCAAATGGTTCGATAAATATTAATAACAAATGGTCGCTAGTAGTATCATTTTAGCTCAGACTATTATCAATACATTTACACAAAGTAAATAATTGTAAAAAAAGAAAGACAAAAATAAAGGAAACTAAAGAAGAAAATATTCTCAGTACTCCGATAAAAATCATTCCTAAGTTGTTTATTTTAAAATCTTGTCATCCACGAATGGAACCATTTCTGTTTTATCTTGCAAGACAACTTCTTCTTGTGTTCCTGTATAACTGCTGCTAAATACACTTTTAAGCAATATCACCTTCAAAAAATCGCACCTCCAAAATGGAAAACCACACTGTCCCGTTAATCGAACCTGTAATCATCACATCCTTACCGTTCTCATCCCATTTCACCCCAATCAGGTAAGAAACATCCCATTAGGGACCGCCCGACAACGATGTCTCAATTACCAAACGAAGCTGTCCGCGAACATGCTGTCAACCGCAGCGCTGCCTCATGATTACCCATAATTTAGCCGAAAAACCACCACCGATAAGAAGCCGCGCCAGGGTCAAACTAGGCGCGGCAGCAGTGATCTGCCCGGACTGGTGTGCACCAAGCCAATAGATCGTATCGGCGAGTAGATGCGTTCGAACGACAAACGCTTTTACTTAAATAATCGCGCCTTACACACATCCAAAGCCGTGAGGCCATCAGCCGTGGGAGGGGATGCGAAAAATAAAAACGCACGCTAAAGCTTTACGACGATAACGCACATCCATACAAAAAAAAACCCACCGACCATGTTAAAACGATTACAGCAAACGACACTCTTACACGCTGGCCGCTCGGGACGATTTGTTTTTCCTCTTCTGGCGAAAGAAAAAAGACCCTAAAACCCACACACAAACACTTCCACCACGAGTCTAAATATACCCAGCAGAAGAAAACAACTCCACGAGAGCTTTCTAATCGTCTCAAACATCTTGCCGCCGCCTTACCATTGCTTGCCATTTTCTAACGACATTTAAGGACGCGGCATTCCACCGCCAGCTTCCACCAGCGGAAACGGCTACCCGTCAATGTCAGATTCGGCTGTATGGGCGACATGAAAGCACACCGTCACCGCCACCCGTAGGCTTTAGAAATGTTTCGCGAAACGGTTAGTGGTTTGAGTGCTGTTTCCTAATTATTTCCTACCTGGGAGGTATGTTTCCATTTCCGCTTAGCTTCCCCGTCCGCTCGCACGCCAAGCTCATTTGTCGTCGGCTGCGGGTGGACGAAAACTCATCCAACCTGCAACCGTATCGCAACGGAAAAGAAAAGCGAAAGAAATTTTGTTCTTCCACACCGTCCGGCCGGCAGCATCTTGCTCGCGCTTTAGGCTGGGTTACGTTTTCCGGCCTTCCAAAAGTTCGTTCTGTTTTGTGGGATTTTATGTTTTCTTTTTCGCAATCTGTTGAAGAGTCGTTGGCCAAAGTCATTCCTTTGGTCGTTGTCGGTGCTTGTCATTAGCAGAAAACTGCCACTTGCACACTCTTGCTCAATGCTTGATATGGCGCTCGGGCTTTATGGTTTGTGTGTGTGTGTGTGTGTGTGTGTGTGTGTTTTTTTTACTCTCCGCAGTGAATTTATGTCTCAGATTTCTTACAGCAACACAATCGCCGTAGATTATTTCACTTTTTGATACATAAATGGGTTTCGGGATTTAATGAAAATGTCTTTTAACATTAACAACAAATTGATCAAGCTCGAACATACATAATTTGGGACCGTCTTGTAAAACATATTGTAATAATTCTTAAGACTTAAGGATGATGAAAAAATCAATACAACATTAAAAACTCCAAATTTGTTGCTCGTGTTGGCAGTTTCAGATACTTTTAATCTTCCATTTTCGAAGTATATGATGACTGTACACTTCATAGTTATAATTTGCTCAAAACCTTTTGTTTACGTTTCTAAATCATCGAATGCTTGAGCGTCTGTCAAAAAATATTCACAAAATAACCAAAACAGACAAACAATTAAAAAAAACTCTTGGCGCTGGATAGTTTTAACTGTGAATCTATATGAAGAGACACTCCTAACGCCTTTGATAGACGAAACCAACTAAATTGCACAATGAGCACTTATTGGAATGAAAAGCTTAAAACTGGTAGAAACTTAGCATTTTTGCTATTCAGTTATCGTCTTCTTTTTCTCGGATCGATGAAAAAGTGTAAACAAATTTGGGGTCAAGGGTTCCAGGTTATCTTTCAAATAATGAAAAACAACGCGTCGAAAAGTGACTAATTAATACATGAGGTACTAGGCGTCTCCATTTGTTGGTAGGAGCATATAATTCGATTTTATTGAAGATTTGTGAGATGATTTTTAATACAACACTATAAATTCACAGATAAATAAATATCACGATAAAATCATTATAGAAAGGTCGCACTCCTCGAAATTAAAAACAAATAACCATAATTTGTATAAATATCAATTACTTTCTTGTTTCCTATTTTTGACAATGCCTGTTCAATAAATTCTGTCGAGTCAGAAACAGGAAAACGCGAACATATTGTGCAATACATATTCTAAGATCTGTAACGAGCCCAACCCACAGCAGTATTCAGCAAAAAAAAAGTAACTGCCCTTTGTCTAGACCGAACTTTCGCTATAATGTTCTGAAAAAAAAACGGAGTATAAAATTTAATTTTAAATTACTTGCACTATTAAATTAACAGTTACTAAATTTTTCATCAATTAATGAATAGTACACGCATAAACGTAGATTAAATTATTTACATTGTTTATTGTTTAAAGCACGTTAAATATTTATCTCACCTTACTACAACACTATTCCTATCACGTACAAAAGTCATCAGAAACGTAACACGCTCAATTTTATTCGCAATGGGACGGTTGTGCGAGATATTTACCATCATCATGAAACCCTCAAACCGGACGGATGGACGGACGAACGCACCGACGTATCGGAATGAACAAATGAACTGTAGTACGCCCTTCGGCCCCGTATCTGATCCGTTTAACTTGATTATGGGGAGGTTATTTTCTGATAAAACAACTAATCGAGCACCATTTAGTGTCGACTCAAACACCCACGGTCACCCATACCACCCATACCACCCATGCCTTACAAAAATAACCCACCGAGGCTAAATGGATCGAACTAAATTAAAAATATGTAAATTGAAACCAGCCTATCTGCATGCCGGCGTTCCGGCCCAGCAGTGACCCACTCATTTGTTTTTCCTCAACTATCTGCCATCCATAGCACACCTCAATGCTAGGGTGGGATGTGGAAAACCAAGCGAACACCATATTGCCGCCAGCATGACCATCATCATTCCCATCAACTTCATCACGATGATCTCCGGCACCAACGTGCGTAACGTGCACGGACGAACATTAAAAAACCAATATCAACCAATACTCCTTTCCGCGCAGTGCGGCCGACCACAACCGCCAGCATAACAAGAGTAAAAGCAGAAAAAAACGATAAAATGTCACAAAAAAGGATAACGTACGAGAGGAAACGGGAAGTATTCCATCCACTCCATGCGATAAACCATATTTTCATTATCTCACCAAGTGTTATCAATCTACTTTTCACCTCACTAACCGGCGACTAGAAACAATACTCGGAGCATGACGCTCTATACCGGTACGCCCGATAAGGACCTCTATTCCAACACCCACACGCTAAAATGGCCTCTTGGTTTTAATGTGACCCAACTACACTTTACCCCCATCAAGTATCCTCGAACATCCGGCCCCAACCCTTTTGCTTCCCTGCTCCGATTATCCCTTCCGGGAACCGAGCCTATAACTTCCGCAAACCCTGCTGCCACCGGAAATGAATATTTCATAAATCGTTCAACCCACAACCCGGATCGCAACCAATCGTAAGGTTCCCCAATCAAAGCCCTCACTCGAAACACATCCGACCACATCCGGCACAGGCATGCACACACTGTCACACCAGTAAACACACACACACACGCCTGCGTTGTGCTCAGAGAGACTTTCCCTGGCGGTTTCTATAGCCACTCTGACATGGTTAACCACAGTAACACCCGCAATCGCTTCACCCGTGCAGGATCCTCCCATGTCCTGCTTTTTGCTAAGATTTCGAAGCTTTGAATCTTTTAAGCACTAACCGCACGAGGTGAAGGTTTCTTATCGCAACTACGTAACGCTCAGGACAAGGACGCCCAGAGCTTGGCTTTATCAAATAATTAATCTGTGTGTTTTTCGGAGATTTTTATTGCCTCTTTCCGATTGTTGGTGGCAGATAGGGTTTGCTTGCTTGGGGAACATAAGACGACATATAAAAAAAAGGATGAAACACGAAAGCAAACACTTGTGAACAACTCATTTTTTCTTGCTAATTTTTGTGCTTTTTGCGATGCAGAGTGAAGTTCGTTCTTTTAAGATAAAATATAATGTGTGTAAAATCAATTGTGATATTCGAACAAAAAAGACTGATGCTATGCTCACTGATCATTCTGTCGATCACCATCCGTCGAATCTCAACCAAGTCCGTCCGTCGAATGTCCCACAGACACATTTGTCGTGTCCTCTGAACATTTCTTGAGAATTCCAGGATCTAAGTTTGACTCATGATTTTCGATTCATTGAAAAAAATCTTTTTACAAATTTTATTACTTTATTATTTAAATTATTATTTTAGGTTTAATGACATAAGAGGACACACCGTATTGTATCATTTGATTTTTTTTAATAAATCACCCAAAACTCATTAAAATTTTGTTTTCAAATGTATTCTACAATCACGAGGAAGCGATTCTTAGTTAAAGCGCATTATATTTTAGTGTTATTAATGATACATTTTGGCGTAAATAACATTATACAACGTGGTTTTCTCGACAGGTGCGTACACAAAGGTGTCGTTCTTGCGGCAGGCAAGATTTGCTACTAAGCTGAAGCTATAAAACAGCTTCATTAGCTCCCTGCCGGATATTGTTCGCCATTAGTCGAAACGCCTTTGCATACGTTCGGGTATGCGTGCGTAAATCGGTAATCGGATATTCGGTTATTGGAAAAGCATAAAATGTGCAACAGGGCAGGTAGAACGAGCTGAACCAATGTTTATGTCGATGAATGGGAAAGATTAATTGTGGTTTCTAATTCTCTATGCAAATGTCCTGAAATACACACTACACCGAAGGCGAATACTAGACCGCACGATCCGTGTTTTATTGTGGGCTACTTGCCCAAACGACGGATCATTAGTACGCAAAGGACCACTGCTTTTGTCGATTCATTGTTAAGAAATGAAGTCGTTAGGAAAATTTGGCTTTTGCTACAGCATTATACAAGTGGAATAAATGGGAAATGGATATCTTAGTTAGCAAGTAGTTTGTTTGTAATAAAAACATAAAGTTGATTTATTTATTTATTTATATTTAATTAAGATGGTATAATGCCGCATTATCATCACCGCTTGGGATGATTTAATCATATTAACATAATGATAAGGCATTTCCTCCTTGTTCTTTGTCTTATTCTTGGCAAACTCGGTTAAAAATTAAAGTTTAATATCAATCAATTTTACCATTAAACATAGCACATCTTCAGAGCATGTAAATTACTTTTGCAATATGATATAATGCATGTTGAAGCATTAAATTAAAAATTTGTCTAGAATTTATTTAAGAAGATTATTCTAAAACAAATCAAATAAACTTTGCAAGTTACAACAATTATTTACAATATGAGAGATTTCATAGGACATTCCCAAAAATTGCACCAAAAAGTTGTTTGGTTCGATCAACCATTCAACAATTGCCCAACAATAACATTAAAGTACAACCCTCGTAAAAACCCACCTCACAGTAACCTCACTGCGAGAAACAGCCAAACCGAAACCCAACATAGCAAACATCAAAATGTCGTAAATTATAATTTAAATATGCTTTTATTATTTTCTCACTCGATTTTTTCGCACTTTATTTCCGGCCACGCTATCCTTCCTCACAGCCGTTTGACACTCTTCCACTCGGTGCTCTCCCGGCAAACCAAACCGAGTTAAATACTCTCGCCAACTCAACAGATTATTTTCCACCACAACGTACCACCGCGCTACAACCGGGGGACAATAAATCATATCGAACGCGATGTGAAGCGACGGAAAATGCAACTGGCCCGGTGCGTAATCAGCCAGGTAAATAGAAACCGCCCTGTGAGCTCACACGGCTGGGCTTGTGAAAGTGAAAAGAGAAGAGTGAGATAAAAATAAAATCCACTCATGCGAGTGCTTAAAGCGTGCGCGGAGCTAACTGGAGCCTCGTATTGCTGCAACTCGAATCGTGCGGCAATCCGATATTTGCGCCCAGCGTTCGAACGGCGTGAGGCAATGAGGAGGTGCAGCACAGCACGACCCGGGGCATGGGTGTCCGCGTGTGTCCGAGATCCGCAAGCATTCCCAATACCGGACATTCAGCGACGCGTTCCGCGTGTAGAACATAAATTCAATTAAGTACATGTGTAATTAATTGCTAATTGAAATAAAATTTAATTTTCAGGTTCATTGCGGTTTTGCATAAATCAAGACTGTGGCCGAGGTGGGTAACAACTACCACAAGAGCAAAAAAAAAAACACCGGTTCAAAATAAAAACATTCACCCAATTGTTGTTCACCGTCGAAAGTCCGCCGACTCCGATCGGTAACGCCATGGAGTTGGAATGATGGCGATTTTAAGCATCCTTTACGATGTTGCCCCATTTTGTTGTTTTTTTTTTTTTCTGGCGAAACTATTTTCCAGTTTCCTTTTCACACATGTGCATGTTTGGCGCGCACAAAACTATGACACGAGTGTGCCAAAGATACGACCTTCTTTCGGCATTAATGGAGCACATAAGTGTAGTTGCCGGTCGCATCCTTCGCATTACATCCCGTGCACATCTCTCGCATGGTAGCCTCGCTCCCCTTTTCGATAAAGGAAGCTTATTTAGAACGAAGCAACCACATTAGTCCCACCGCGTCGCGTTGGAATGCAACCGAAATGTTGGAGGCTGAAATGTGGATCGCGTATGCTAATGAGTATACCGCTGAATGTCGGATTCGTCGTGCCGGGGACGTTCATGTGGTTCGGCATTTATTCCGCTCAATGGAGCGATAGTTCGTTATCAGCCCGGGCCCGGGCTTCCGTAGGCACCATTAGCAGGATCACTAATTTCGCTGCCTCCTTTCCACGCAACCATTTATCTCGGGCACGAGGCAGAGAAACGCGTCGCTCTTGTCTACTAGTTCGGGTTGCTCGTAGAACGATGTGACCTAATTTGCTGCTTTACGAAAATTGGAAACACTGTATGGGGAGTGGTCTGATCACGAAAATGGCATGGTGAACAACATTTATTTAGCATTTACAATGTTTCATAGAAAAGATTATGGAATTTTTCGAATTGAAATACATTTAAGTGTCATTATAATAATAATTTCTATGTCTTCTTCTGTTTTCTGATGATATTTACTTCTGAATTTCATTAAACGATTTTTCAGACGATTATCGAGCCGATCCCTATTCTTGGATCCTGGAACCCTTAATAAAAACCCCAGTGTTTCTACTATAGTATCCCGGATTTATTGTTTTGGTTTCTGAATCTTTGATTTAAGATTTCGAAATTCATGCTCTCTGATCGCGGTAACCCGGGATTTGGATTTTACAGACTGACTGTCGAATAACCGGTATTCTAAATGGCACAAGAAACTGTTATAAGAAGATATCTCGTCTTGGAAAAAAGCCAACATATCTTCTTCTTCTTCTTGGCCTGCTCGGGGTTACGCACGTTGAGTAGACATGGCCAGGTCACCAATCAGTTTCCAAGAAACTCGGTCTAGGGCTGCAGTCCTCCATTCACGACTGCATCCGATCTCCGAAAGATTAAACTCCACTTGATCCAGCCAATGATCTCGCTATACTCCTCTACGCCTCGTGCCGAACGGGTCGCTGACAAGCACCTTCTTGGTGGGGCATGAGTCCGGCATACTCATCACGTGCCCCAGCCAACGTATCCTTCCGGCTTTGACTACTGTCAGGATATCAGCACCGCCAAACAGCTCAGCTAACTCGTGGTTCAATCTCCTTCGCCACACGCCCTGCTCGCACACACCACCAAAGATAGTCCTTAGCACCCGCTGTTCGAAGATGGCGAGTGCATTTGCCAAGCCTCGTACCCGTAAAGGACTACCGGACGTATCAAGGTGCGGTAAATCGTACATTTTATGTGTTGTTGGAGTCTTCTGGATCGCAGGAGTTTGTAGTGGCCGTAGTAGGCACGATTCGCCTGAACAATGCGCCTTCGGATTTCGCTGTTTACGTTGTTGCCCGAAGATACGAACGTACCAAGAAATTGGAGTGATCGGATGAAACAAAAAGGAGAGTCCGTCTCCTTGCCTCATACCACGTTGAGATTCGAACGACAGTATATTCATGCAAGGTTCTGTTGTCAGTGTATGTAGCAATACCGCCCTGATACGAGTAAGGTCCGACACCTCTTGAAGGTTAATACAACTAGCGTCTGTTGTCCTTGTTAGGGACGGATGATTGTCCTTCTGTCCTGGCATTCTACGGGACTTTAATATGCTAGGATGCGTAGGCCCTCCGACGAGACAGGGGGTTGGGAGAGATACCTCACAAGCCACCCCTAATACCACGAAGGGAATCCAACATATCTAATAACAACCAAAAGTAACTTTTTACAACGTAAATAAAACGGTCAATGCCTCGTGATCGGCCCAGCCAGCTCTCATTCTCTGAAAGCAGAAGTAGTGCATGATTAAATTTATCCATGGCAAGGAAGCATGTTTCACTAACAAATTAATAGCAACCCTTACAATAAACTTCTACGACTTACAAAAAATTTGCTACTATCCAACACATGAAATTTATGCCTTAAAATCAATATCGCTACGTGTAACCTAACGCAATAAATTGTTTATTATTTTACTTCACTTATCACCTTCGACATGATTCCCCGTACATTTGCCGCACAAGCACATCTGTCGAACTCTGCCCTGTGCTAGCACACATAGCACCACGCTGTCTGCACCTCTTTCACTACCCCGCCGGTGCCAACATCCTATGTTTTCATCCTGCCATCCCATCCGGATGGGTTTTTGAGTAAACATTAAATTTTAAGCGAACTCTCCGGTGTAAATATTTGCACAACTTCTGCACTGCAAAACTCCGTCTGCAATCGAACGATCCATCGTTGCAGGCGCCCATCGTTACGACCCCGAACGCCAAAGCTACAACCCCTGTCGTCCTTGCACGCGACCCGTAAAGTTACAAGCTTTGTGTGGTGGTACTCTCCTTCGAGAAACATCAATCATCTTTCATCATAAAAATTTCACACCACAAACACATCCCCACATACACACAGCTTCATGCCGACGTGGGCTCACTTACAGAAACACACACACACGTGCCACACAGACGTCCCGGAAGTCAGTCATCGAGTGTTCGTGCTCGGAAGCGGCGAGTGTTTCATCGAAAGTGTCAACGATAGCGTTAGTGACGAGGTTTTTCTTGCCTTCATCTGCACGTACCCTTTTGCTTCCTCACAAGTGCAAACTGGCCTGCCAAACGGAACCAGGAACCCCATTCTCGATTCATGGCCTGCACGGGACTGCGGCAGTGTGTGTGTGTGTGTGTGTGTGTGTGTGTGTGTGTGTGTGTGTGTGTTTATAACCGCTGGAATAGCTTCATTTTCTTAACGGCACGAAAGCACATCAACCCACGTGACTGGCACACTGGATCCGGAACCAAGGATGACGACGGGGCTACCAAACATTTAACAACGATAAATTACCCTTTTTATTGAGCTTGAAATTTAGCTGTCAAAATTCAGCACACACACGTAGAAAAGAAGCCAAGGAAAACCTAAACGAATAACGAAGATGATATGGGTTGAAAGAATGGGCCAATCCTTCCAACCACGAGGCAAGCCGGCCGCTGGTGAAGTTGCGCATGGTGATGCTGCTGTTGCTGATGAGATTCACTGAGCATGGCGAGAAGTACGAAACTTTGCACACCGATCTGTTTTCCCGCTGCATTTGCAGAATGCATGCCTGAACTGATACGCCGGAGACTGACCGGAAACGAGCCACCGAAGCGAAGTGAGTGAAATAAGGCATGGAAAGAAACAGTGCCAAACAAAGAAGGGAAAAACATTTCCTCCAAACGCATCCAATGGCTGGGATGGAGGATAGGATGCATATTTTTCCAATTAGGACAAACTTTTCTGCAAACCAACTGCCTCTCTCTCACTCCGGATCTCTTCTGTAACTTTTCCCACGACCTTCGTCACCGTCGTCGCAAGAAATACCGGCGAAGCCCGTTTGAAGTGGGCCGTAATTTATGAACAGATTTTTTCAATTTGTTCCACATCAATGACGTTCCGACAAGCATCATGTGGCACTGGTGGGATGGAGTGAATCATCCAAACAGAATTCACTGGCGCACACAAAAACACACATTCATCTAAAAAAAAAACAAGGAACAGATTTTCTACCAGATTTAGCCTCTTTATACCGTTTTTTTAACGAGAGAACTGCTTCATCAACTCGCTTCCCTATTATCCGTTCCGCCTAGCTTCGGGCGATTCATTAGGACATCGCTGTCCGGCAATGCCTGCGGATGTCCAGCTTCCGGTTCAGGTTATTAAACATAGTCTCGAATTGTTGGCCATGCCTTTTTTGTTCTCATAGCGCAAGGAAACAAAACGCAAGAAACGAGTACCACCCATCGATTGCGAAAGGAGAAGATGGCGAATACAAATGTTCTCGCGGCGCGTCGTAAATCTTCTTCAGCAAACTCACACCGAATGGCAGCGAATACTAAGTGTCCCTCAGTTACGGTGGATGCATAAAATTCATAAGAATATGGAGCTATTCTTTAAACCAGCAGGAGTCCCATTGTTTTGTTGGCGCTTTTCGTCTTGAAGGATGGATTCCGGGCGAGGATTTCTTTGTTAGAATCATCTGCATAGTTTTCTTTTCATCGGCAAACCTATTAAGTGGGATTGATCGATCTTGGAAATGTAAAAACTATTCAGCGTTTTCTTTTTATGGTGACACGGAAAAATGGGAAAAAATTTACTAATTAAAAAGTTTTTTTATTTCATCTAGTTCACTTTTCATACTTTTGGAAGAAGACTTCATTAATGTTTGCCTTGACGAAATAGACAAACTTTTTATAACAATCAAAATAAATTATGTGTAGGTATAAATTTATTTATTTATTTATTTATTTATTTATAATTAATAATGACGGTCCAGTGCCGTATTGTCAACACCGCTTGTGTTGAGTAAATTTTATAATCATATTGATAAGGCATTTCCTCCTTATTCTTTGCCTTATCCCGGGCATACTCGGTTATGGTGATGATGATGGTGATGATGATGGTTATGATGATGATGATGATGTATTCGTGGCTGATGGTCCGGTTCTATTGCGGTGGCTATTGTAATGATGGTGGTTGGTTGCATCCGAATTCCGGCTATTGTGGTGTTGTGGCTGATCTATTGTTGATCATTTTGCTATGGTCTGGACTGTAACGAACAAATAAACATCGTTAAGACAGCACGAACATTTATTTGACTGTGTACAGTGCTCTCCAGTGCATTCCAGCAATGACATTCCAAGCTCAATCTAGTCAACGTCCAATCAAAGGATGATCGACAAGCTCTATCCCGCAGCAGCGAAAGCGACTTCACTACTCCCGAGACTGAGCCCGCCAAACACCCCGAACCCGACGCCAACGCTGTCAAACTCAATGTGCCAGGTATAAATTTAGTTAACGTATTAAATTTTAGTTGATTCTTACACTTACATTATATTCATTCTTTCACTTCGCTACGACAATTAACGGATATTTCAGACATTATTTACTTATTTTTTTATTAATTATAACGGCGCAACGATGTATCGTCAAAGAAATGGCCTTAAGTGTTGTAAACAGAAATAACTGTAGTTTTAAGATCTTTCTGATCAATCAAGACGATCAACTGCTATTTTGTTTTGATAAAATACTGGTTTGATACGGTTCTCGGATTGAGGATTGAAAAGAAACATCTTTTGATCGCTGTTGTTGCTGAGAGGTCCGGTGGAAGTTGATCGTCGACTGTCTAGCAGTTTCAAGCATGGATTAAGAAATTGATACAGCGGCCCCAGCTGGCTGCTAAAAAACGAGACACGACTTCTTTTGCTTTTCTATTTTATTAGTGATGACTTTAGTTAATGGAAGAAAACCCAAAAGTCTGCTTTTATCACACTCTTGTGTTCGTTCCGAATCGTTGTTCTCACTTTTTTATTCGCGACGATCCCAGGGCAGGATCGTCCTGGCCTTTTCTGATTCTTCTTTCTCTCCTTTTCTTTTATTCGCCTTCTAACTGGCAGGGTGTTGGGAACCTTATCAAAGTTTCCAACACTGGCTTAGACACAAAGATCTAATAGATGGGGATAGATACCCTGACTCGTGAGGCTCCTGCTTGTGGTTAGAGGCTCCTGTTCGTGGTGAGAAAAAGACATCCCCATCCCCCTCCATCCAGTTCATGAACACTTTCATTTGATCCTTTTTGCAGGAGCCGCTGCGGACGAGCTCCCCATTTGAAGCAGAGGTGATTCGCTAACGACAGCGAAGAGTGAGTGACCAAACGAGTGATCGTGCAGAGTCAACCAGCGGAGGGGGACGCTTGAACCAAAGGCGAAAGGTTTAACATGGTGTATTATAACTAAAAAAATTTGAAATTAGCAACAAACAACAACAAACCTTGGCGATATTCCTAAAGGGTTATGCCACCGGGAAGGTGAGCAGGACTTTAAACAAAAAGAATAAAAAATTCAGTCTTCCGAATGAGCCTTTTTATCTATAATTAATGTGTTTACTGGTAAACCTCAAAATAATTCAAGTGCATCTATACAAAATAAACATCATACAAAAGACGATGGACAGCTGGAGTAGAACGCCAAAACAAACAAAACTGTCGAATCAAACTTGTAACAAAAAGAGTCCAAACGGTACTCCATTACCAAGCTTCAAAGGTCTAGAGATGATCGTTTTCAATATTCCCTTGACAAATTTCCATCGTGACACCCAGCTCGGTGAAGTCCCCGTAACAATTCATTTGATGTTTGATATTTCTATTTTTACCGTAAACCATTTCTCACGCTTGACATTTCGTGCCTACGCAATAATCGTGCCATATCGTTTCCATTACATCGCAATATCACAAACAGTGTTGTGAAATGATCCCCACGAACGCCCACAACCATTCATATCGATGATAAATGTTCTGTCAATACAGGCGAAAGCACTTATTCAGTTACTTATTCGAACTTTTGTTTGTTGAGTTTTTGTTTGTTGCTTTGGAATACAAAACATTACAATAACAAAACTTAAAAGCCCCCCCATGTCAATGACGAAGGTCACAGCATCTACAACAACACACATCTTTTCATTACGGATGTCACTTGATTCGTAAGCTCCAGTGACCAGCATCCTCCGGCCATCGATTTCCTGCCCACGCATTCCCTCATGGCCAGCGGTGAGTAGAAACAAAAGTGGAAAACAAAAAATCCATCTACCAAACAATCCAATCCTCAAAGACAGTTCTCGTTTGCCACTGTTTATCTATATTGAAAGCAAACACGGCTATTCCATTAATCTCCAACAGACCGCTATCAATTATATGATAAATTATTCATAAACAATGAAATGCCGCCTGCCATGGTTGGTGGAGCGAGCAAGCCAACTGACCGAGTGCAAACTTACGAAGCCAGAACTTCCTGGCCACATACGTAGAAAAGCTCCCCCAGTTCTTGAACCGACCGTCCCACAGCGATAGAAATGGGAAAGAATATAAAACCGTCATGTCTTTTCCAGCCTCTGGACCACAATGGTGTATGATTACGACGAGTTGGCCTAAAAACGAATGATAACTGAAGCAACTCCTGGATAATGAGCTCGATTTGTAAACTTGGCGAACAACTCCCGACGCCCACCCCCGGAACGGGATCGTTCAATCGTTGTGCTTAAGGTACGGCTACCGGATACTGCCAACGAAAAGGGAAAGCGACCGGATACTGTGTAGCCAGCTTTTCCATGGAAATGAACCAGAAATGAAAAAAATATTTATTAGCATTTCACGGCACCGCTCCGTACCGAGCTCCGTTCGAATGACATTAGGCCAACCTGAGAGGCGATTTCATTTTATTTCGATTTTCCTCCAACACGAAAGAAACCCCGTGCTGTGAAGGTGATATGGAAAGAAAAAAAATTAAACCATCCCCAAACGTAGGCATATAATTTCATTCCATCAAATGAATTTCGTTTGCAAAACGAGCGAAAATGGTTTACCTACTACGAAAGCAAGCATAAGGTACGGCGCAGACCTGGCGGTAAAGGAGAGCGTGGCAAAACCGCATGAAGTTGTGATTGACGAAGAAAAGCACTCGATGAAAGTGAGTTCCACCGAAGAGGTATCAAAAATTAAACGACCAAAAACCGTTCCGGCTGCAGTACGGTTAGTGTACCAGCTGCTTACTGTGCCATTTGTGCCTTCTGCTCAGGAGAAACTTTCCATTCCGTTATGGAGGGTTCGAGTGTATGAAATGCTGAAAAGGTCATTCCGGTCCAGCCCACTTAATGGAGAGCAGCAGGCGGATGAAATATGCAACGAAAACACATAGGAAAATGAAAAGCGAAATCAAACGAAAATGCATATCAACGTTATTATTATTGACTTTGCTGAATGAGAATTTTCGGTATGCTTCAATAATAATCATGCTAACATTAACGTGTAATGGCACCAATCAAACAATGTACATTACTTGAACATGTTTGAATGTTTTGATAAGTGAGGTTTTGATGGTATTGTTTTATGTTGTTTTTTTCCGTTGGTTTTGATGTTTTAAAGTACAGTTTAATGATGCTTAAACTTTAGTTAAATTAAAAGTGATTATAAAAATAGATTTTTCGTTCAACAATTCAAAATGTGCTTTTTTCTTAAATGGTTTTTTTATTAGGCCAAATGAAGGTCGAAGTAATCCCCTTCCGAAGCAATACACCTCTTCCACCTCTTTTCTCACTCCTCCAAACAGGTTGAAAACGCGGATACGGGGATGTCCTTTAGTTTCACCGTCGCTGCGACTTCTATCTCCTCGATAGTGTCGAAACGGTGTCCCCGAAGCGGCCGCTTTAGCTTGTTGAACAACCAGCTGTCGGCTGGTGCCAAATCTGGCCAAATCAGCCGACCGTGCCGCGGTTGCGGAACAATATGGGTGCCAGTTGTTGTGAAAAACTCAAAAATGATGGCCGTATGGGAGCCACTTTCGCCGGATGGAAGTCCGAAAGGTCTCGTATCGTCAACCGACGATTGTTGACCACCAAATCCTTGATTTGGGCAACGTAGGCGTCGTCGGTCGAGATGGGTGGTCTCCCCGAACGATCCTCGTCTTTAACCTTCTCACGATTTTAGTGCTTCTCAATTATGCTGTAAGTAAGATTGTAGTAAGAGCTCAACCCATTCAACCTCTTGCTACAAGCTTCCCCATTCCCAACCATTGACAGGCGCTATTAGTACTGGGTGTGCTGGATTACAAATACGGTTCCGGCCGGTTCCACCTCTTATGATTCCCAGTTCTGATTCCATAGAAATGTAAACGACGGTTTCATCCAAAACTTGTCGAAACAGTCGGAATCATATCCACTGAACGAAATCGTACGGAAACATAGGAACCGAAAGAATCATCGAAACCATCAGAACCGCCGGAATCATAGGAATTGTACGGAATCGTCCGGAGCTGTCAGTCCCCTAAGTATGCGCCCGGCTCCAACAGAAGTGTGTAGATGAACTGTACTACAAGTGTCAGTGCTTTATTTTTAAAGACCCTTTCGGTTCAAACGGTTGCGAACAGTTACAACAATTACAACGGTTTTACGATTCCGGATCGCTTCTACCTGTCGGAACTTTTTCCAATTTTGTGTGGTATCGTTGGGAGCCAATTCCAATATTATACTATTTGCCCCACCTTTAAGTGGTAAAAAAACAAGATAACAATACAATCGCACGGTAAACCTTACAGAATACCGCAAGAGTCAGCTTTCAGGGTTTGAAAACCTTCAACTCTTCTTCACAGCGTTTCACAGCGTTCGTGAACAAACGCGGCTGATTATATTTAATGTGATTATATAATGTAAACACCGCTTTAAATCCGAATACCAGTCTCCAATTTAGACACATCCGAATCTGAGATCTGAATTTTTTTTGGATCCCAATCCTTGAAGGATCCTAGTCTCGAAGGATCCCAATCCTGCAGGATCCGAATCCGGACGCTTGTGTTGGATCCCAATCCGGACTCGGAATCTAGGCAATGCAAGGAAGGATCGCCGGATTGGTCCGAGGAAGGATCGAATCCCAAAATCCGATCCGGATCCCATTGCCCAACACTAGTTTGTTGTCCAGGTGTATTGGTTAAATTTTACTTACGAAATATTCAACTTTTTTCAGGAAAGAATATGGTAGGTGATACTTTAAAATGTCTTCTTTTTACAAGTTGTATTATTTGATAACAAGCGTCGAAAGAAAACATATTGGATAAATAATAATTTACAATGTACAATTGACAGCGCATGTAACGCTCAAATTTCCTATAAACACTAACTCTAATAAAAAATCTAAAGCAAAAAAAAATTAACCACTTTCCCTGCTCTTAACTCTCTTGTTTAGGTAATGAGCAATGGAATGATAGCTACATTACTTTTATTACTCATTTTTCTCTGAAAAAACACCATCCATTTGTACCCTTTCTGTGATAAAATACTTCCAAGAAGCTAAATCCAAACTTCATACCGCCGTCGCCCGTATGGACCCGTTGATAAATGGTTGACCATAAACAAGTAAATGATATCGGTTTGCGAGATGTCATTTCTTTCTACCCACTAACCAACTTACCTCGTTTTTCCCGAACACTTTCTTGCGTCTCTGCTGACTCAAGATACCAAACGATATCATACCTTGACAACCGCCATCCCAGAAGAATGCTCACCGAATCCTACACCCAAACATGCTCCTTGATGATGGTAGGTGACAGACCAATGCAGGAACGTTGTTATGTCGCCGCCAAGCATCGGGTACCCTTTCACTGCTTGGCTCCATCAACCTCACCGTCAGCGATACGGGTGACTGGAGCACTCCGTTTGCGTGAAGATAATTAATTATTATGACGAGAGATTACACTTGTAATGAGTTTTGACCTTTTTTTCTCTCGCTCGCACGCCTCCTTTTGTGTACATTGTGTGCCTGAACCTGAACGAACATTTTACTCCTTCCCAGAAGACACCCAGAGACACCACCAAATGGCCAACTTTCTGACGATAATATGCTTGTTTTGTGGTTGTCACTGTCCCACATCGTCACCCACTGACAGTGGAACTAGCATCCGGTGTGCAGCACACAAACCACAGCCTCTGCGTGGCAGCCAGCTGGCAGTAACACAGAACCTTCATTTTCCATCACCTGCCGGAAAGGTCATACTCATCAACCTTAACCCATTCTTCTGACCCACCCCGAAGAAGCACTCATTGTTCTACGAGCCTTCTAATGAAGAGTCATTTTAAGGATAGTGCAAGGTGAAAAGTGACTTTCTTCACAACATCCGTCCAATCCATTGTGTTCCGTAAAGCCCAACCAGGGTATTCTCAGTTGGGAAAGAGCTCTGAAAAAAACGGGGATTTGTGAGCGTAAGCCAACCCAATCGAAGACAATGCCAGACGAGAAAGCGATCGCATTAAAATTGTGTTTGTTTTTTCCAAGGACAAAAACTACAGCTCCATTTAGCACTCTGATGGTTGCTGATGGGCTGTGCTAAGCATAAATTATGGCACCGAAATGTAGAAATATAAACTAAAGACCTGGATGCTGGTCTGGTACTCGATGTAAAATAAAGTCATTTTTAGCAGACGGTGACGCCGAAAGACGCAAGCTCCTCTGAAAGTCTTCCTTTTGGTACTGAAAACCTCACACAACGATTCGACGGCTTCCAAGGAACGTTGGGGGAAAAACGTTGCGACAAGGGCAATAATAAATCTTGTACGACCTCTTTCGAATGGAAAATGGTGTCGCTCATGCTGCCCGGTACCAGAAAATAGCAACAAAAGAAGTCATCATAAACACACACACACACACACACCGTCAGTTTCCACCACACACTTCTTACCAATTTCGCTACAGACCGAATGCTTTGGCCATTTAACGATTAGTGTGAAAACAAGAAAAACATCTCAACATTGCCAAATTCCAACATATCCGTGTGCAACCATAAAACTGCACATACGTCTGCCCACACGTATCGCACAGTGTTTTTCGTGAAACATTGTCCCCAAATTGAGCATGCACCCAGTAATATATCCATTTGCTACGTTTGAAAAGAGAAAACAAAAACACCTTTCAATGGAAGCTTTCAAATTGGATTTTACCCGCAACACCACTTCCTTCCCAGTGGAACAATGTTACCCTCCGACGAACCTCTCCCGGGACAACATCTTCCATCGAACAGACCACCCCACCGGAGAACAGCAATAAAAGTCTAAATTCTAATTTGGCAACACATATCGTACGTGCACACACACACACATTCTCTCAAAAACTAGACTTACCAACCCCGCAATCCGCCGAAGGACCGTGCGGCAAGTGGAGGTCAGAAACCGCAGCATTCATACACAACCCTTACACAGACGGGACTGACCGTGTCCGGGCGTGCTGGGCGTGAGGAAACATTAAATAATACTCTCAATGTTTTCCGTCCTGCACCATCTCGGGCTCGAGCAGGAAATCATAAATTACCTTTTATCAAGTGCGTCCAGACGGCTCGGTTAGGTTTCGCTTTGTTTCGGTTTTGGTTTGCCGGAACCGGCAAACACAAAACCACAACTAGCACAGGTACTTCCCGCAAAGCGGTCCTGCTCGCAACGCATCGTTCGCCCGAGCTCCCGAGTGTGTCTTTTCGGTTTCCAAAACCAACCAACTTCTCCCCGAAATGCTGCTGGATCGTTCCAGGGTTGTCTTTTGCCCACTGCTTGCATCAAACATCAATGCATTTGAGGAAGTTCAATGCATGCAAACGATCTCTCTCGCTCTAACTCACTCCAATCGTTTGAAGTTGAAGAATGAATATCGACTACTCGAAATCGAATGGAAATATAGACCTCAAGCAAAACCTTAAGCCCGTAACAGTGTGGAATGTTCGATTAATAACACTTTCGTACCCAACGCACTAACTTCCAATCTCAACCCGTTTGCTCTCGCAGTATTTAGTGTTTTTTTTTTTTTAGAAATTTATGTCCTGAGTCAGAGAAATTTCAGAAAGCTTTGGAAAGGTTCGTTACGCCCTTGCGTAGCTACAAAATGATCCACCATTGAACCGGTTGCACGTACTGACCAAAACCTCCAAGCCACACGAATTAATACCCATCCCCGTACAGTTGGTAAAGTTGGTCCGACAAACCGCTTCCGACAGAGTGCTCGTGTTTGACGATCAGAACCGCAACAATTAGTTTCTTCCATCCGTTCTGTGTGGTAGTTGCATGTAGTTTTCTTTACTAAGACTTTACGAACGTTCCGGCCCGAACATGAAATGGCACACATAAAGCAAAGTGTATTTAGTTGCTCACACAAGCAATACGAAAAAAGGGTTTATGGCAGTTTATGGGGTATTTTGGTTACACTTCATCACTTTTGTATCAGATCCAGCGTATCGGCGATGTCACCCTTTCGGCTATGGCCACATGCAGCTACCAGCAAATGTACGGCCGCTTCCACCGTGCGCCGTACATCCTCCGGTGTTCCGATGGCCGGATTTACCTCCACCAGGTCGACCGCTGCCAGCCGTCCCGTGCCGTACGCTTCCTCCATGATGTAGATGCCCTCGCGTAACGTTAACCCACCACGCACACTCGTGCCCGTGCTGGGAGCTTCCAGTACATCCAGCGAATCGATGTCGTAACTCACGTGCAAGCTACGCTGCCCTTCCGGATCGATACGCTCCAGCGCCATACGCATCACCTCACGTATGCCGTACTTCTCCACCTCACGCATACCGAACGCATTGATGCCGAACTTCTCGATGATCGCCCGCTCGTACGGATCCACCGACCGTAATCCAATGTAGGCGAGATTCTTGATGGAGATAATCGGTTCCTGCCAGTCCATGCCCGGTATGTACGGCCAGTAATCACACAGCTCACGGGCAAGCAACGCTACCGGCATGCCGTGAATGTTTCCCGATGGTGAGGTTGAGTTCGTATTCAAATCCGCATGAGCATCCACCCAAATCACGGCCACATCTTTGCTGTGATGCAGATGCCCATCGATAGAGCCGATCGCGATCGCATGATCTCCACCGAGCGTAATACACAACCGATCGTCATCGAGCACTTCCGTCACCTGGTGGGACAAATTGCGACTACAGCTAGCTACATGTTCCAGCTTCTTCATGTTGCCCACTTTGCGCCCATTGAAGTTGAGTGCCTCGTACTGGATGTCACCGTAATCCTTTATATTCAGCTTGGGCGATATCTCCTGGATGTGATCAATCAGGCCAGCATCTCGGATCGCTTTCGGGCCCAGCCCAACACCCTTCTTTCGCTGCCCCTTATCGAACGGCACACCAACGATCCCGATTCGCTCGTAGTTGATCTTCTTGGGTTGGACCGTCGCAAAAGATGGATCCTTCGGTGCGGTACAGTAACTGCTTACAGATGTACCGATGGTGGCACCGGTTCGGCTCACCAACCTGGCCAATGCTATCCGTGGCAACATTTTCTACTTTTTTGCTATTTATATGCTTAACGGAAAGCAGACAGCACTCGCGATGGCTTCGAACAGACTGCGGCAACATGGACGGTTGAAGGCCTCGACATCACCCGAAAACCGTCCACTGATCGTGAACTCGTAATCACGTCAACGCGATAACCTTGCCCTTGAGCAAGCAAACCTCCCGGCGGCGCTTATCTCCCGTTTCGAGATTGATACTGGCTACCAATGGGCTCGTTTGCTATTTTGTTTGTGACTGTCACTTTCACTTCGTGTGAACGACGAGGAAGTGTGACCCGGCAAACGAACGCCTAAGCTCATCAAAAATAGTTGCTTTGCGTGTGAGATAGAGCGTGCCGAGCAGAAATGTTTTACTCGATCAGTGACGACACCGTGTGTTTTGATTTGAATTGTGTGTACGATTATTTTAGAGATTGTCTTGTAGACCTTTTTAACCGTGCGACTAACATGGTATTTTGGATTGCGTTTTAAAATTCCAGTTCATGACCTAGGGAAGTAGTTTTTTGATTATTAATCTTTATTAAAATTTATTCTAACAGTCATTAAACCTTATTCAAATTTTGCGTCAGTCTTCGCTTTTCCAGATCATTTAAGCATCAAAAAATGTTCACACAACACAGTACAATTTCACCACGAAACATTGTGCAACCGATGTCGGTGTTCAATCTGCATCCCATACTTTTATAATTCAACAGATGCTTACGTGGAAAGACAAAACATTTCATCGACTAGAAATATTCCCAACGGGTGCTCATCATCACTCACTTCGAACTGAAATCGGTCGTACCGGCTTCCGGCTCTTAACAGATCATTTATATTTCAAACAGAACATGACACTACAACATCTACATGCCTCATTCATTTTCAGAGCGGTACAAATCCCGTCCCAATGCACGCCGGGTGGATTAATCAACCAAACACATACACAACCAGCCACTATTTCACAGAGCAACAAACCAAAACTGGAGACATACACGGAAAACTAAAGCTCAGTAAGGAGTATCCACCTCTCCTGTTCCACAGAAGGAAGAAGCTTGTGCCACCATCAAACGAATTCCATCCTGTCTCGAGCACTCGAAAAACAGCACGCGAGCATTCGTCTGTCAATCGCGCGTAGCACTAAATAAGACGCAGCCGTGAAGGCGTCTAATTAAAATTGATTTCCATTATAATTAGTTCTAATTAAGCTGTACCAACAAAAACAAGTTTCACCTACCGTGCGGGTGAAAATTCGTCGTAAGGCGGTGGTTTACGGAGTGATTTTTCTTCCACTCGCTCGAGTAATCGAGGTCGTTTTAGTCGCTTCGCAGACGAAACGACAGTCGTACGCCGCCAGCGGCTGAAGACTGCATCTTCAGCTACGTTGACTAATGTTAGAGCACAGCCGGGTGTACTCTTGCGTGCGTTTCCTCGGAATCTTTAGTAGCAGCAGTAACGAGAAAAAAGGGTAAGGACACTACGTTCATTTACTAGCAAGCAGTTCCCGGTAGCTGTCTTGGGAGGTTTGAGATGAGGGCTTTGAGAGCAACAGAACGCAAGTGCTGCCTGTCTTCCAGTCGATGTGTCAGACGGTTTGGGTTGATTATTGACGGAACACTAAGCATGGATTGTTCGGAATGGGTAGCTTTTGTGGGGCAAACAGTTGCCCTCGACAGCCCCGTACTGCTATCGACCGTTAATGATTTCTATCAGTTCGCTCGGCACACTCAGCGTTTGGTGATGTTACAAATGAAGTGCAAATAGGAGAAACCTTTCTTCATTTCCTGTGAATGGTTTCGCTTAAAGAGTGTCCATGAGTGGCAGCATTCGTGAGTACCCTATTGCTATCCCAACTGAGGTTAAACCATTAATTAAAACACTCGTTCAGAATACAATTTAATCTCAACGGGTACACAGCACCATTGTTCACGCTAACGCACAATCATCACGCTGTTTTTAAGGGTTTCTTGTTTTAATCCACTTTTTTAGTGTCCCATTCACTCAAAAACGGTTTCAAATTCAAACCCAGTCTCAAGTGCTCCTCCCATTCATGTGTTTCGTTCGGCAAAAGAAATATACGGTGGACGCCGTGTTGAATTTCCCACAGCGTACAGCCGGGTTCCTTCAGATGAGTTGATGATGGTGAGCATTACGCGAATGATGAAAATATGATTATCATTTTAATTTAATCTTCCCACTCATGTGTACACATACCACCACACGCTTAAACGCATTAACCAGCCTGTACGGATCGGCGCCACCACGATGATCCTTCGTGCTCGGGAATGAAGCGACGAGAAATGCCATATTGTTTTGCTTTTCTTGCTGTTATCGTTTTAATTCCAACAATATAAAAAGCACTCCTTCTAGGCGAAGGAGTGCACGTACCGACCACGTACACAATCGGCCTGAACAAAAATGAGACCAAAGTTAAATACTCATTTCGTTCACGTCCCCCCATCCCCCCCCCCCCACGTTCGCGAATCACACACGTGGACAGGGGAAACGCTGGGAACACACCTTGCCACCCACTAGCTACCTCCATTTCCCATCTACCATGTTCGAAAGTGATGTGAACTTGATTAAAATTTGGTACTCCAACAAACCTCCACATTCCAGCCCGATTCCCGAACCCGAGAAATAAAAACCACCTATCAGGAAAGAAAAGCCGGGAAATTTCAAACCCGGTTGACACATACACACACTCACACGCATTCGCATGCTCGTTGGCCACAGCGAACGCGAACGCAAATATTTGATTTCACTCACATGTTCTGCAAACATTCGGTAGGCAGTTAAAATTCACGTACACCAAAATCACGATGTGATTATATTACACCGGCACGCACGCCCTGGGTAGATCAGATCACATTTTTGTTTTTAATGATTTGCCTCATAATTAATTAAGGTTTCATTTAACGGTAAGCTAGCCGTTCGCGGGGGAAGGAATTTTTAAATTTTTTAAATCCTTCCCTGCATGTGCCATTCCGAGGCAAGGCCCAAGCACGTACGATATTTATGTTTCGACCCAAATGGAGAGCAAAAGCGAATGGTAATTGTTTTATATGTCCTTTCTTGTACATTTTATTTCGTTTGAGTTTTTTTCTGGTTATTTATGTTGAATCAATCAGCTTTTAATTTAATGGACTAAGAAGTGTATTTTTGCATCTTTTCTAGTTTAATATTCCCTTTCTACTGCAATCCATCTTCATTGCTCGTGGAAAGTTTTGATTAAGCTACTAAAAATATCAGCTCTATCTAAACCAAACATAAATTCCTTCTCCAACTCTTCAAGCTGATACATCTAGGAACAAAACAACAGCTTCAATATCTCTTAATCGTTTGTTTAATACTGGCCTTCACTCTATGGAGTTTTTATACCGACTGAAAACAGGCGAAAAACAACCGAGCATTTGAAATATTTTTTCCCGATCCGCATTTTATCACAAATACTTCCGAAACCCTCCTGAGACAGGATCAGACGCATCTAATCCGGCTGGCAAATATCGATAAGCTACATCTACCAATATGCCATCCCGAGAGTAAATCCGCCCGGCTGTTCTTCCAACAGCTCTCAAAACGTTTTGCATACTTTCCTTCCTTCTTCGCCTCCACCGAATATGCATACCCTTTCTCCAGCAGACTGCCTGTTCATTTCGTTTTTAATAACACAGTTCTTCATCACAGTTTCTCTCGTCGTATGCTGCATTGCACCAGTGCAATGCTGGCGCACCAGCACACCCTCGCAGGGAACCTACGAACATGGGTAGATTAGTCACTGCTGCAGGCAATCAGTAAAAGACAGACGCTTGTACTAACTGTTCTCACCAGCGCTTGCCGTGCTGTAGACGGACGCGTGACGTAGCATTTTCGTAAGGATGCTTACAATTCCGGCTCGTTGAAAATGCAACAAGCGCAAGCAGATCCGGGCATACACACGCTTCCTAATAAAATGCACGCCCTTTTCGTGCCGTGGATGAAGGAAATGAAAAGTCCATGCACAAGTCGTGGGTTAGGTCAGTCTCTTCAGCAGGTTCAACTTTACACGGTATGCACTCAGAGCGTACGGAGTACATTAAGCATTGTATTGATTCCTCTGGCCATTAGGATGCACATTCCACCGGTTCATCGAAAAGCGTTCGAAGTGCCCAACCAACGCAATGTACTCGTCGGGTGGTTGCATGCGAAACCCGAGCAATCGGTTGCTGTTGCTGGGCTGCCGATTGCATCGTAAGATGTTGTTCAATCTCAGCCAACCATTGCCGTACTGTGGTGGCTGACTGCAGGGCAACACATTACCTCAATTAATTTGCGAGGGTTTTGATCTCAAGAATGTACCGGCCCTGGTCCGACAACTTCGCTTGAATCTGGATGTAGTAAGATCAATTGGAATCTTGCTCTGAGCCATTCGAAAGGTGTGCTTTCTGTGCCCTGCATTGGTAGGAATGTTTGAACAGCCAATCAAAATTTTATTATGCTATTCACGCAATGAAAATAGATTCAATACATAGTATGGGTATGCACTGCGTATTTGTTATTATTATGTTTTTTTTGTTTTTTTGAGGACGTGTTGTAACATTTACTATAAAGGTGACAACGTGTATTTTAAGTGCGGTGCGGTATTTTAAGTGCGGGTCCCACGTGAAGCATCACGTGGGACCCAGCTTTCTATTCTTTGTAATTTTATTTCAATTGCATTTTCATTCCACTTGCTGAGGTGGTAGCTGCGCCCGTCCTCACACGACAGGATAGGACTGACTATCCAGCTAGACATTATTTGGATGGATTGATTTGGAATAACTTCGGGCAAAATTGTCTGCTATTCAAAGAAATTAGTAAAAAAAAATGGCGAGGCTCTTCCCAACTGCCGTTTAAAACCGCTTTGAGTTTTACAACATTTTCTCCACTTCTAGGGCAGGACAGAAAGATTTAATAAGGGACAAATTATTGCCTCCGTATAGTGTTCTATGACAAGACAATGGAGACAAGGCGAAAAAGACGAATTTTGTTGCACAAAACTCGCTTTATATCTCTGACACGCAAGCTATTCTAGCTTTCGCTTAGATTGAAAGACTATCAGAAAATCTCAGACAGCTCAACTCGTCTCGGCAGCGTTTTTTTTTTTTCGTTTGAATCTAAAGGGTCTTTCATAAAACATTCCCATTCCCAAAGAATCTCAATGAGCGTTGAGGCCTTGTAATAGTAGCAAGATATAGCAACATACATTTTTTAAATTATTATGACTGGATCTAACGTCAGAAAAAGTAAAAGACCTATCGAAAACGATAATCTATAAGTATGGCTAGATTCAGGAGAACTGTCGGTACCCTTTAATAACTTGCTTTTCTGGGTACCTCGTCGTTCGAAGATACTCACCTTTCAAGGGATAGAAAACTGGCAACGTCCTTGCTTTCGTCACCCAAGAGCCTTGATCCACCACTGGTTAGAATGCGAGCAAACGGATATAAGATCGTTGGAGACCTTGCTGAAATGTATTCGTAGAACGAAGTTAAAGATAGATTTCGAGCAAATCCATTTACGTTCAATACAGCTCACAACTGCAAGCCATCTCAAAATAATAATTATTACGAAGATGAACCGTGATAATGGAATCCAATAAATTAAAAGAATATTTCTGGCTTTTAATGATACTTAAGTTGTCGGTAAATTTTATTTTGAAAATTTTTTTTTTCTATTAACCCAAAGTACTCAGAAATGCGTTACGAAACAATCGCAAGCAAGTTGACAGTTATAAGAACTAATTCAATTAATGATTTTTAGCCCAAATGCCTTAAGTTTTTCATCAAATTTAATACAATGGAAAAATCCCCAAAGTAAGCATTATTCCACTAGCCAAAGTTAGAAATAATCATAACCAAAAAAATATAAAATATAGAAAATCAAACAAAGCCCACCAATCCAAAAATATACAAACAAACAAACATATCCCTCCCCATCGACGCAATCGAGAAAGGAAAATAAACTCTAAACATATCACTTGCCAGTGAAGTTCGCTTCTCAAACGGCCACCATCATCATCATCAATCAACATCATCGCGCTTTTCACATTGTTCCCTATCGTCACCGTACCAACCTTCACTGCAACTTGACGAACTTGGCTTCGATGAAACTATCCGACCTTATTGGCTCAGCAGCAGTTGCACCCAGCAAACCACTCACCGATCCTTCAAGCTTGCAAGCTGCTGCCGGGTAATAGAGTAAACAGATTTAACCATGATTAAAGGGTACGCGTACTCGCTACGGTCGCGCCAAATCGTACGTAACCCGCCGGTTTGTTACTAGCGACCTTACCATCATGTGCGCACGGTATCATTTCGAAGCATAAATAAGCTCGGAACATCATTAAACTCATTTCACAAACCGATGCAATACCCGGAACCCCGCCAATGCTTCTCGTTAGTTATGAGACGGTTTAAGCGATTTAATCTTCCAATCTACCAAAGCCCATCCAGTGCCCGTCCGAGCTCAGCCACAAAATCGGAGCTCATCTCATTTGGCGCTTTTCCATCGCGATCGTCAGGAAAAGCTTTCGCGATTCTATTGCCTTCCCGTGTGTTTCCTCGCACACGGCAGTGCGCTGCCTAAATGGAAAAGCTCATTTCGACCTGCCCTTTGAAATTGAGCGTGTATTTAATCTCATCTCGAAATCGGTTGGCCGTCGGTCGTTTTATTTTGGCTTTTTTTATTTCTTCTATTTCGTGAACCCTCGCAGACGCAGGGGAAGCACTACTGCTAGTTTCGATAGGTACTTCACAAAAACACCGTCACTGACCATGGATGTTCGCGCACTACCTTCATTACCTGTGGTGGTGGTGGTGGTTAAAAATCGACCACATTGAATTCTGGCGGTTTCAAAAACCCGATGCGTATGCAATACATTTTATTTTAGTCCCTCACCACGATTAAGGATTGATCACAGCGTGGTTTTGCAACGGCGAATGGGTCATCATTCATTTACGGGGGAATCTGAGCTGATTAGATTTGTTCGCACACCGGTCGCCGGTTTTAAGCGGATTTGTGTGCGCTTCCGCTGCAAAGTGGTTTAGTAGGGGTTTGAAATGTAAATTTAACATTGTGATTCACCACTGTCAGATTGCAAAACGCTCAAAGTCTCATGCAAGGTATTTCTATTCAAATATTTTAGCTAATTCTTAGAGGCTGAAACACTAAATTATTGAAACAGATTATTACAGGCCGGGGTGTGTCTATACAATTGAAAACATGTTTAGTTTGTTTGGTTTGTCAACAATTTATCTGATTTGCAAGCCTTCCTATTCCCATTGCACACTATAACCGGTGTGTTTTACATTGTTTGCATTTTTCGTTGTGTCTCATTAGTACATTTAGCTCAATTTTTATTATAAGTATCCAATTGTAAAATGTACATATCTTTCCTAGAAAACATCATCAGGGCTTTTCATGTTTAGCTTCGAGTATGAAGCGCATAAGCATTCCAATATAAACGAATTGATAGGAGCGATAATTATCAGAAATTAATAACGTTTATAGTAACTCCCCACAAAGACAAATTTTTGCAACAAATATTTGACTATTGATTCAATCATAGTAGAGCAAAACTAATTATAACACCACTAACAAAACTCCGTACGGATTGTTCGAATCCATGCATCGTTGCATTTGTACATTCACAGAATTTTATCAATATGAAATTGATTCTACATTAAAAATTCACTAAGCTACCGCAATTTTGGCACGTGCAATTCTAATGCTATCACTCAAAATAATTTGTTACCCTGTTACAATGTTTATTATACCAGCATTGAAAACCCATCAAATAGAGGAAGTCAATAGTTTGTCCTGTTGTGTTAGAACCTCGAAGAATCAAATCGTTTACAGCAAAATGATCAAAGCATCAGCCTTGTTACTCATAAGATTGTTAAACTATAAGTAATTTCTTAAACAATTCTATTATTTTTTACTTATATTGCAAGGGATACGTCTGTTGGTTATATATATATATATATATATATATATATATATATATATATATATATATATATATATATATATATATATATATATATATATATATATATATATATATATATAGTTATGGTTATCTTTCTTTTTGTAATATAAAAACAGATTTAATTACGGAAAATAAACTTTTAATATTTTATTGAGAGCTGATACACCTCGGCTGCACGATGGGCGAAGACTGCTAGACTGCGCTAGATGGTTCTCCCGTTGGCCGCTTGTCCCACGGTACCATGTTGCATGCTGACATTCCTGGAGTATCAGATGACATGCTGATGCTCGGAAGTCACGTTGTATAACACGGGACCAAGGTGTCGGATGCAACTCAGCGTGTGAAACATTCTGCGCATAACTATTTAATCATCCTTTTGTGAGTATTTTGCATTGAAATACGCTGTTCACAAACCAACAGTCAAAATGATCGATCAGAATTGCCCATAACGTAATTTGTAATCAGTATTAATCAGAAATGATTCCTATGATTCCTTCCTATTGAATGAGTCCAAAACTACGTGGTATCGGCAGTCTAGTAAGCCATTCGATGGCCGGCGTGACCTAGTGATAATAAAAATCACTACTTTAGGGTTAGTTTTATAGTTCATGATGACCATGTAGTGCCTTTTATCAAACTTGTTCATACCACGAAGAAGGATAAGCCAGTCATTACAACAGAGGATCGGTACGGAAGTAACTTTTTCCAAAGTCCTGCTGTGTGGTGACCGGCAACGGTGTTGCCTCTACGACAATTCTCAGTATAAATTCTAAGTAAGTCTTCCCAAAAAAAAACAAATAAATTGCCCTATCTCTAAGAGTTACATAGAACACTATCATTAGAATATAACTCTTAACAAGAAAATTTTTAAATCCATTCTAAATAAAGCGAAAGCTACCCCCAGTAGATTTTATACCCTATTTTCCACATTCATAGCTTCACTAGGATACTATCTAAGAGTAAATGGAAAAGCAATACCATTTCCTAAAACAGTTCAGCAGTGCTTTACTAATTGTTTATGCATAATTCTTCAGGTATATCTCACCCTAATGAAATTCTCACACAACGTGCATGTCCTCCGGAAATCCTTCTATGGGGAAAACTGCATCGTGTAGGTTTAGTGAAACCTGTTCAAAAACCAAAACCTCATCCATTTGATAGACATTTCATTTTCCCGACAAAGTTCTTTAAATATGAAAAATGTTTAACGAGTTCCAAGCGCAAACGATCAGGAAACCGCTCCCCGAAGTACAAAAATAGATACCGAAGCAATTCAAATCTTACCCACAACAATGTTGCCAGTTTTGCATTCGATTCGACCACCCGTTCGTACCCGATCCTCACCAGAAACAAAATCGATCGGAATCAAAATCGCATTATTGTCAATTTACGATTATTATCCCGGAATCTGGGATTGCCCTCTGTTCATGCTTTCTTTTCCGGGGAAACCTACCGGTCACACTGGGGATGCTTTTGTATCTTTATGGCTGTCGGTCACCTATTTTTTCCGGGCTACTTTGTAGCTCGGTATCTACCTCCATTACCTGCCCGTGTCAATTTTTCACCAGCTCATACGAAACGGAAAACCTTCCATCTTGCCTGGCTGCCTCCAACACGACTCAACTCGACCGTACAGCGACGCACACACGCACTAGGGAAAAAAAAACTCTCTCGGCGATAGCACGCAAAATATGCCTCCAGCATCCCAACGATACACGACCAGCGTACAATCCGATTTAGACCGTAAATGTAAAAATCCTCCCGTAAGCTTATTACGGTTTCCTTCTGATGGAAAACGCACACTGTAAACTGGACGACCATCCGGACGTTCCTCTCCACGCAACACAAAAATGGAAACCCATTTGACCTCCTCCAGATACTCGTTGTACCTGACATTTCTGCTACTACGCTCTCGAATTCCACCATAACGGGTCAACAATTCACCAAAGTAGCCGTTCAATAGTGTCACGTTCATGGCTAGTGGCCGCGGTCGAACATTTTCATTTTAAATGTTTCATAGTGTACCGTTTCCGCTTCCATTCGGACACTGCCTGCAACCATCTCTCGCTCCCTCCTTCCTCGGAAAACCAATACCTTCGAAGACATTGAGAACGGTTCAATCACCCATCACCCTGGTCCCCCCCACAAACGGCAGCCTTTTCACGTTTGATCGTTATCCTTTTGCCGGTATTGAATTATTTAAATCCCATCTCCCGTCAAGCGGAATGCTAGCGGTAGGAGCCGCCAGTAAAAAAAAACATATCCATTCATTCTTCCGGCTGCGTCGACAAAAAAAAACCACAAGCAAAAAGAAAACCCCGACGGTCACGAACATACGGTGAAAACATTTCACGAAAAGGTGTCGATTTTATGGACACTATTAAATTGGCATTGTTGAATTATTGAACGAACAAGTAGCTGGACGGTCCGGGCCATAAGGACGAGGAATCGATCCGTTCGATAACGTTCCATAAAACGGAGAAGATGTTGGTCGGGGTCAGCAAAGTGTTGTGGGTGCGGATTATTCGATTAACTCACTAGTTGGATATCCTGTTTCGAGGTAGCAAGATGAAAATGTTAAAATGTTTCAAGGGTTGAGATGAGGGTTAAGTCTTTCAGTCAAGCATATTTGTTATCCTTAATCTTTGAGATTGGTGCATCGAAAGTATGCTCAAATTCAAATTCAATCGTTACTGTCGTAACTTGCGATTGCTTTTTTTTCTTTTTGGTTCTACGATTCATCTACGTTCTACGTCTTACTTAGTAGGTCATTAAATCAACACGAAGTTGAGAGCAAACAAATTAATGATGTTGAAGACGATTTCGTAGCAATTCGGTCAGGCCAGTGAAGAAACTGATGACGATGTCATTGATGAGAGCTATGTGATAGGATTAGGGATTATGTGTTATTTACAAATATTGTGTTCGACAGACGCCTTGCAGGAGACACCGGACCAGGCGCAGGATGCATAAGAGCGCAGTACTATGACAGCCAGCATGACGATAACGAGATACCCCCGCCATCCCGGGACGAAGTCATCAGTGCCATCAAACAGCTGAAATATAACAAATCAGCTGACAGAGATGGGCCGTTGACCGATCTGTTTAGGATGGGTTGCTGAAGAGGCTTGCCGCCATCATGCATCGGCTGATTGTTAAAAGGTTAAAAGGAATTAAAGTCCTGAATAATTCCTATAAGATCCTGTCCAGAATTCTATTCTGTAGACTTGCGCCCCTTGCTACAGATTTCGTCGGAAGCTACCAAGCTGGATTCGTTGGAGAAAAATTGCAAACCGACCAAATCTTTACTCTACGGCAGAGCCTCCATAAATGCCGGGTGCACCAGCTCCGTAGATCAGACCGAACTATGAAACACCATGCAGCAGTATGGATTTCCTGGGAAGCTGGTACGGCTGTAAGGGCCACTAAGGCCACTATCGTTCACATCTCAACGGGGTCTGAGACAGACTCTCATTTTTGTTGTTCAACATCGCTCTGGAGGGTGTCATGCGAAGCACGGACTTCGATATCCGGGGCACGATTTTCACCCGATCTCTCCAATTTCTTAGCTTCGCGGATGACATCTACATCATCGGACGGACAACTGCGGCAGTGTGCGAAGCGTACACCCGACTTAAACGCGAGGCCAATAGAATTGGATTGAGCATCAATGCGACGAAGACAAAATACCTGCTTGCCGGAGGCTCTGACCGTGATATAGTCCGAATCGGAAGCAGAGTATCAGTTGACGGCGACGATCTCAAGGTGGTAGAGGAGTTCTGCTACCTTGGTACGATGGTAACATCGGACTTCGGACAACAACGTAAGCAGCGAAATCCGAAGGCGCATTGTTCAAGCGAATCGTGCCTACTACGGGCTCTACAAACTCCTGCTATTCAGAAGACTCCAACATCACACGAAATGCACGATTTACGGCACCTTGATACGTCCGGTAGTCCTCTACGGTTAAGAGTCTCTTGGACTATGTTGACAGAGGACGCCAATTCACTCGCCATTTTCGTACGGTGGATGCTAAGGACTATCTTTGGCGGTGTGTGCAAGCTGGTCCTGAGGAGAAAAAGTATAAACCTAGGCTGGCTGAGCTGTTTGGTGGTACTGTTATCCTGACAGTAATTAAAGCCGGAAGGATACGTTGTCTGGGGCACGTGATGAGGATGCCGGACTCATGCCCCGCCAAGAAGGTGCTCGTCAGCGACCCGTTCGGCACGAGGCGTAGAGGAGCATACCGAGATCATTGGCTGGATCAAGTGGAGTCTAACCTGGATCGGAGATCGGATGCAGCCGTCGATAGAAGAATGCAGCCCTAGACCGAGTTTCTTGGAAACTGATTGCCAACCTGGCCATATCTACGCGACGTGCTCAAACCTGATAAGGCCAAGAAGAAGAAGATTTTATGGACAAGTTGTCAAAATCAACACTAAATTTGGTGTAAGATTGTTTAGTTCCAATTAAGCACAGACGAAAGGAACATAATTCTCATATATAATTGTATATTATTGTGTTATTCGTAAAGAGGATACCACACCGTAAATTAAAAAAATATTAGTCTCACTTTGCTTTGAATTCCGAAACATTTCGAATCGATCGATTCATCCTAAAAACATTGCCGCCCAAACCATAAGCCACTCCGAATTGCAATCAATTCAACACGCAAGGTGCATATGCGTGCATATGAACGCGTGATTGGTAAAACTATCGACATACCTGGCAACCCAACCAGCTACCCAGCATCCATACTGGCGGTCCATAAGTGAAATCCAATTATTCCCTCAACCGAATGATTGGATGGGAGAAGGAATTTTGAGTGATTTATTCGACGAGTACGATTCGACGAATTTATTACGCGCACGTGCTACACCGTAAGTCGTATATTAGTGTAGTCTACATCCTCCACCTTGTCGAACACTGCCACAGAATTTGATGGGATAGGTTTTCCATTATTTTTCCAGCTGATTACAGAAAACGGATTCCAATAGAGGATTGTGGTGCGAGATAGGTCGTCATTTTTATCTCTCACCTTACAGCACAAACCCAAAAACCCTTGCACATACACACACCTACACCTAGCGAACGTAGTCGTCCTCGATAGATACGTTCAATACCACCAAAAGTAGTGTATGCAGATGCATCCCGAGTCGTCTCGATCCCAGGCATATTCTAGGAAGGAGTGTAATGCTTGACTTGGGGACGCATCCTTTTCAAAACGACCGAAAACATATGCTCACAAGCGGCGAGGCAGAACTAAATCCCTTGCAAACCCACAAGACTTGGCAAGCGGGCAAATCAATACCGATGCTGGGAAGCGAATCAGCGCCCCCGAGAGGATAACAAATTGAGTTATTGTAATGCGGAATTGATATTACACCGATTTGAGGTGCATTTGGCTGGTCGCACAGTTGGGATGACTGGAACACCGAATTTCTATCCCGTCCGACACGAGTGGCTCCGGTCTGGTGGTGGTAGATGCTGCAAGAAGGCCACCATAAGATATGACGCAATTTTGCAGTTCAGTTATCGCTGAAGACATGATGCAGTTGCAGCACTGGGTGGTGGAGTCTCAACCGTTTTGAGGAAACGCTTAAGAAAAAGACTTGCACGATGCTCATTAGATGCAAGCATCGCAATTGATTTACGATCTCGAAATGAAATTGTCTCATTCGGTTTAACTTTTGAAGCTTCTGCTTCTGTTGTGGCATCCGGTAAGCCATGCTCCCAAGATAGTTGAACCCAACCAACCAACAAGGCCAACCAATCGAACGGAACTTGTATGTTGAAAGGCAACCAGTGCACCCCGGAACAGCAACCGCACCAACCGATCCAAAGCAAATGATATTGACAACAGTGAATGCAATAGAAATTTTCCATTCGGTTTCGTCCAAATTGGAAAGACCCTAGCTTTGTGCACCAGCTTCCTATGATGCGGAGTCACATTGCAATCGGAGCTTTATTACATACAATGTGAACCCAAGAGTACAAGGGCACGGAAACCGACAGCCGTTCGATAAACGGCACTGACAGTAGCCGACTCAATTACAGGAATTGCATTACATTGGTACGGAAACCGAAGGATGGTTCGCAGGCCAGCTTGCGAGAAGAGTTCAAATCCGCGGGAAACGATCAAACGGCAAGGCAAGGCAAGGCTGTATTGCAGAACAAACAAGCTAATTTAAGGTGCTGCTGTGTGCTTGTTCTTAGGTTCTATTTCATCATTAAACACCAAGGAACTGTTTTCTTTAATATTGTAGCAATTTCCCATGCTTATCGGAGAGTTTCTTAGCATTTTTAATCTTGATGGTAAGTTCAAATAAAACTCTCAAGCTGCTTGTTACAAAATAATCTAATTTAATTCATGAAAATATAGGTCCAATGAATGTGATTCGAACAGATGCCAAATATGTTGCTTTATCTTCCTCCTAATTGACAATAAATAAATATTGCTTGCCCATCCTAAGTGTATTGAAGAAACTTTAAAAGTAAACGACAGCTTCACTCCGAATGCTTTGCCATCCATCCATTTCAATAAAACATTCGAAAACTTCTCCACCTACCAAGGATGCATTCGTTCCTCCGGAACACTGCACCAGCTGGAAGTAAAATTCATTGTAAAAAAAAGGAAAACTCTCCAACACCACGCAAGCCTAATGCTGGACGTAGTTCAACTCTGAATGCGGTTTACGAATGGCAGTCTGTGAGGCGACAGCGACTTTTACAACTGAATCATAACAGCAGACGATCGTCAAGCTCAGGCGGCGGTATTTACATTTTCATGGGCAAAATTTATTAATATTTAGTCTTCAAAACAGTAGGCTCCTAGTAAGATCCTCTGGTCAGCGAACGGGCCCAACCGACCGTACAAACATCAAATAGAACTTGGCGAAAGATTGAAACTTTCCAATTTGGAGATGAGAACAAAACGAAAACGGAAGAAAATTGAACGATGCTATGTGCAACTTCAACGACCATTGCGGACACGTGGCCATCCCTACCGGTGGCTTGCGAGTACTTCCCTCCCCTTTCTATACAGATAAATTACTTCAAACAAATACGTTCCTGCTGCAATCGGTCGAAGGTAATGGCGATTTTCTGCCTGTTGGCCATTTTTGGAGGTCCCGAGCAGTTTGGGAAAATACATTTCCCAAGCGCTCCCTCCCCGTAGTGTTATCGCACTTATCGATCAAAGGCGCCAACCATTTCTTCATCGAAATAAATAACTCAATCAAGGAAAAGTTTCTGCACAAACCCCCGATGTCACAAAAGCGATGAAACCGAGGGCATGTATTTTCCGGGCAGTGATCAGCAGTGATGCATCCGAGCGTGAAAGCTTTTTCCAGTGTCTGGAAAGGAAACTTGGTCGAACGTTTGGTACCATCTGGTTGTTCAATGAGAATCAAATAATGTTATTAATATCAATTAAAGAGCAGATAAAATGTAAATGTCTTTTGAAATCCAATGAACGGAGGTGGGACTGCTTGAGTTGATGATGAGTTTTATTACTAACATTGTGTTGGATAGATTTTTATGGCTCTTTACTATCGTACTCATTTTTAAAATACAACTTTAGTATCTAAGGATGTCGCAATAAGTGTTATTCCATTACATTAAAAGTTTTAACATAATTTTTGTTATTTATATTTATTTAATTTTATTTATTTTATTTTATTTAAGACAGTCGTAAAGCCAGCCTTATACAAAAAAAGTTTCACTCTTGACACACAAAAACTGCACTAGTTGTTAAGAACTGCCAAATGATTATTTGTAGACGCGTGTAAAAAATAGTAAAAAGTGTGATAATTTAGAAAAAAAATGCAATAATAAATCAAATAGACTTCTTAATAATGGATTTTTAGTTACAAATAATTGTTAATTTAAAACAAATAAAATATAAACAGATAAATAAAAATATTTGAAACAACTTAAAAACCAGTTTAACACTGTGGGTACCGGCTGGTATGCGAACTGCTGGATTATCGTCCAAAGGCACGGGTACGTTGTAGCAATAGAGAATATGTTCGGAGGATTCCCAGCACAAGCAATGTGCTGAGTCCCGATTTTTTGAGCATCCCTTCTCAGCAACGTACCACTTCATCAGCAACGCTGATGTGGTAATGGCGGGAATGTGAAGATTGAGTCCACCTCGACAGCGTGGAAGGGCCAATTGGGTCAATGGGATTCGAAAACCCCCAGATCCGTCGCATCGGTTAGACCGCACCGTCTTGGAGTATTAAAACTCTAGAATCGAAAAACAACACGCAAAACATAGTTCAATCGAAAGCTCCCCTCTCATTAACAACAAAAATTCAAATAATTTTATCAATTGACAGCAAAATTCCACAGTTGTGAGATATTAACGTGGCAGCCAGTCGTTAAGTGAAATTTTAGTTGCACTTAGTAAAATATCTTTTTTACAAAGCATTTAGAAGTGTTAAGTACAATTTCACACAGGTGAAATGCGATTTGACAATTAGCATTGAGTGAAACATTTGTCCGTCTTTAATGTCAGGCCAGCCATCGAATGGCTTACTAGACTTTTCGATACCACGCATTTGGATAGTCTGTCCACACTACGGAGGGACAGACAGTCCGGATGGTATTTGAACGCCGGTTATACCGTTTGAAGACCAGCTCCGATGTCTCCTAACCCCCGGGCCGCCCCTCAAAACAAAAAAAGATTTAATAGTGCCAAAAAAGAGTTTGTTTAGGAGAGTAAGTTCCATGTGATGGGCAAGAAGCCCTGCTGAGACCCTCCAATATGACAATAAGAATTCTTTTCTGTGGTTGCATATTTTTACTCTGTAAAGTTTTAGCATGTGTTCAAAAAAATAGTCTATATGTATAACAATGTTTAGTATATCTTAAACATTTTTTGAAACGAGACTGTAGGCTTTTCCTCCTTAATTTGTTTTTCTTACAAGAAACAGTTTTTGCACGTTACATAACTGCTTTCAACATTCCATCCCTTTTTGTTGTTTTGCCTCAAACATATGCTCATTTCAACAGTATTTCCTTTTACACAAACTCAATTAAAAGATAAAGCAACCGGGTGCATATTTTCCGAAAAAATAATGCGAGCATGTGATAAGATGTTCCACGTGATATCCACCCAACAGAACCCGGCATTCACAAATGTCACATTTCACTTGACTTATGAGCTCCTACTTACAAATTGCAGCACGCGACATTACGCAACCCCACCGGTAGACTGTACGTTTGTATCCCTCTTTTCAAAACGACCGTCTACCGAAACATGCGATCTTATTACGTGTAATCGCGCTACCATAAAGAACTCCCGGTACAAAGCGACTGCTTACGAGCAGTATTCCAAAATCTGCTTCCCGGTCATTATCAAGCTACTTTAGAGCGACGCCATGAGGGAAAAGATGGAAGCAGAGCCTTTTCGCTCGCAAGACGGCGTATTCCGATTTCAGACAGCAGTGAAACTGAAAAGAAAGCGCTCCCAAGATGAGCTACCAAGAACACACATACACACGCCGTAGCACACTATCACAAAACAGGAAACACATCCACCAGAGGGAACCGGAGCTCTCCTTTATACCACGCTCATCCAAAGGTTTCGATTCTTTCCAACCGCGTGCTTCGTTGCCTTTTTAGTGCCATCCCTGCCTTTAAGAGCAATCCGAGCCAAGCGCAAGGACCCGTGAACGTAAACCCGCCGGGCCTGTCCTCAAATTAAGGAAGTTTAATTTATAAAGCTTATTTAGAGGTTTATACTTTTATCTTGTTTATCAAGTTAAGCAACCGTACTGCAAAGGAACTGTGAGCCGGGTACGACCCGAGCGTAGCGAAACAGACAACACGACCAATCGGCAAATCCGCTGCTTCGCTGGTTGGGCCGCGTAAAGGATCAGGAAGCTTTTTCGCCAGTTTCGCCCGGGAGTGGCTTTAGAAGTGGGATTTGCCGTACAGGGCACAGGACCACCACAAACAAGCAGCAACAATACCAAACAAAAACAACAAAAAACAACCATCAACAGAGTGGATACACTAACGAAGTAATCCTTCGATTGTCCCCCTTTTACCGGTCAAATGGTCGGTCGTTTGGAAAAATACCTTCCTGCAATTGCACAAACTATTTTTCATCGTTTCAAACAGTAATAAAAACACACATAGAGACAGCGATACAGCAGATGCAACGCGGAATGCAGCACCATAAACTCTCGTAGCGTTGCATCGCATTTGACCCTAGCGACACGTTCCAGTTTCAATTATAAGTTTCTCGTCCTTGGTAGTAACGGTCGAGCTGAGTCGAGAAATCGGGGCAGGTGTGTGGTGTGGTAATCCGTGTCATTTTACTTTATGTTCAGCAAGATGCAGCTGGTCAGCAGCATCGCTGCATGTTGGGTACCGAAACCCTTTTCCAAGGCAATGATTGATTGATTTCGAGCGAAGTTTAACTGGCACCTGCAATCTTCGCAAAAGTGTGTGCCTGAAGAACCTCGTTGTCGTTAGAATCTTTGTAGGGTTTTTTTTTTCATAGGTTAACTAAGTGGCACTTACTGGTACTGGTCAAAGAATGTTTTTCTTTTGTTTATTTATAAAGGCTTCGAGTCTCTGAGAAAGCTTTCATCTCTTTACGGTGTATAAAAAGTGGATAAACACCAATACAAAACTATTGCTATTTTGGTTAACAAAAAAGTTAAAACTATTGCTTAAATTTCTCTATATAAATTGCTGATACGTAAGAATCTAATAAGCCAGTTATGTTGCAGTTTGTGGCGTAATTAATGTTGAAAGGGTGGCTCGGTGTGTCTGGCATTCGGTGAGGATGCTGAGAAGCTGCAAAATGGAGGACTGGATTTGCTGAGAATGTAGCAATGGGTTTGGCGTGTATGTCCTATTCAAAGGTGCGATAGGACACGTTGATTGTGGTTCGATTCGATATCTTCCCATGAAGCGGTGTTGTGCTTGATGGTGTAGAATTAGTTACTGAGGTCTACGTTGTGCAAGGTGGAGTTCTCCAAGGATGTAGGAGCAGCACTCCTCCAAATGCTATAGTTATAATACATTTATTTATTAAATGTATAATACAAATATTTTATTGAAGTTTCATCGTACGTTTACATTAGCTTAAGTCTTTTAAAAGAGAGACAATCATGATGGCTCGTTTCTTCAAAAGTTATTTTTAGTTCAACAAATGTGTGATTATTATTGTTTTATCAATTGCATTGTTTTATCATTTTTTTTAATTTTGAGCTAACGAACTAAGCCTGCTCACTTCTTCTTCTTCTTTGCTTAACGATCTCTAAGGTCATGCCGGCCATCGAAATGGCTTACTAGACTGCCGGTGCCACGTAGTTGGTTAGTCAATCCTCACACTACGGGGGGACAGACCTGATGGGATTTGAACCCCGGTCCTGCCGTTTGAAGACCGGCGCCGTTGTCGCCTACACCACCGAGCCGCCCCGCTTGTCTGCGTAACCCTGCTCACTTACCTATTGCTTTACCCGACATTGGCTGTTTTGGCTTCTTCTATTTTATTTTTTTTTTGCTCCTTTCTGATATCCTTCCTCCTTATCTTGTTACTCTAGTCGCTCTTCCTGGCTTTAGTTTAGGCGCGCTGCCTTTCCCCCATTTCCCTCCTTGACGGCCCCTTAACGCCATGAGGTTACCGCCTCCGTAATGGAGGCCTCTTCTGCAGAGGTCAGAGAGTCTCAACTTCTACTCTGCTACCCTGAAGATCGCCTTGCTCTTTCATTAGATCGCCGTCGGCAGTGAATCAGATCAACTTGCGACGAAGGAGCCCCGGCTGTGTAGGCTCCTGCCAGGAGGAACCTGAGAAACTTGAAGAACTGATACCTACCTGATTCAAAAAAAAAATCTTAAAGTTTAGACGGTAATATTACACTCACAAAAAAACTAATTAAGCTATGTAGATGGTATCCGGAGCTTTCAAAGGAAGCGTCTGGTCATTTGAACTTCGAACATTTAAGGAACTCCAAACATTTGTAAGAGGGGCCTCCTCAAAACTAAGCCGGTGAAAGGATATGTTCTATTGAATGCAGAGAAATTATGAACAATTAAGGGATCTTGATCCGCCATTGTTCATGAGAGCATCTCCCACAGTCAAAACTTGAAGAAAACAACAGCATTATAAGGCTTTTTTTAGTTCAAATTGATAAATAATATGATTCACTGAGTGTTTCAATAATATTATGAATGTCAATCGTACCTCCATTAATAAATAAAAGATAAACCAAACTTTTTTATTTACCTTTTTCCTAATACTTTCGGACATTCTAACACGCTCTTAAGCCACTTATCGTAAGTACAGAATTAAATAAATACCTACCACACTCGAACGATTTGTTTTACCACTTTGCTCCTCTATGTGTGTGAATTTCATGGTTAGTTCTCCACTGAGTAAAATCCCTTCAAACACGCAAATAGGCTCCATTCCAAAGCCGAACCGGTCGTGACGAGAATTGCAATCAGATACCAGGATCGGTTCCAGTTCCCAAGAAGCGCTCTTCACTACTCCATGTGGACCGGAAGGGGGAAAACGAAGACACACAAAGTCTTCACGTCCTTCTGTGGATGCGTTCGCTTTCCCGGGCACAATTTACCCACACGCTCGCAGACATGCAATCGATACAAGTTGCCGAAAACTTTCCACCGGAACCGTTACCCGTGCATGTGAATTCCCGTCCAAAATGCTCTTCAACCCCTTACACGCGGAACACACCCACACACGTATCACTATGCAGAAGCTTTATTTTTCCTAGACGGAAGACGACTACTCTACACATAGACACACAGCGCAAGACAAATAAACATACTGTTTGGAGGAATTTTCGCACTCAATTACCGACAACTTTCTCCTCGATATTTGTTTGCCACTTCGTCGGCAGAGAGCAACCTTAGATGGTGATAAGCTTTGAAGGGAAACAGGACGGAGAGACGGGATCGAGGGTTGCAGAGACGCATAGGATACATCCTGCCAAAAAACCGACGCAACCAGATTTGGCCACACACAGAGGTACAGTATGATTTTTCACTCCGCACGCAACTGTGCTGTGGCACGTTTGGCAAATGTTTATGCTTTTCTTCTGTTCCACCCAACATCAACTACCAAGCCCGGTACATCGCACGTTATACCTAGAAAAGAGCACCGGAGGAATGGTGTAGGGAATTTGTTTTGCTTTGGTTTCATTTGAAAACTGCTCGATGAGACTGCACAGCCCTGATTGGGTGTGAGAAGGTGTGAAAAACTTTGGCGTCTAATATGCATTAAGCTCCCATTTCCAAGCGAACGGTTTGCGATGCTTGCGTGATCGTCGTGAGAGGGTGCTTTTTGGCGCTCGTAAAAGAGCAACAAGGGGCTGCGCGGTGCGCACGCTATAAGCACTGAAAAGCTGAAACTTCTCGCTCGGCAAGGAGCTAGTCTAGTTGTCCGCTATCGTCGGCTAGGTTTTGCCCGGACACGCAAACCACAATTGCAATTGTGGCCACGCAATGTGACGGGGGAATCGTAGGAAGCGGGACGGTGTATGCGTATGCTGGCACTGGCAAAGCAACATATCAATGGTCCCGTTAAATGATGAGATTTTATTCGGAGAAGGAAGTTTTTCATTACCAAAACCTGTCGCCCTCGGATACGTGGAATTGGAAATTGGGCTCATGTAAAACGCGAAATATTTACAATGCTTTTTAATTGCACATCAGAACGATGGCGGTAAAAACGCTTTTAATTATTATTTAGAATGTGACTTTCATATCAATTTTATAAGCGTTATAAGTTTTGTATAGCTAACTTTACTTGCCAATATTTCAGCAGCAATATTTCATCCTCTATTCTTTCTATGAATATTTAGACGAACACTAAGAATGTTTTAATTTTTATAACTTCTGGAAATCGAACCAAAAAATTTATCCTATCTTCATATAATTTGAAGAGTCACTACGAGGGCTGACAATAAAGTAAGGTCTCCAATTTTTTTTTTTTTTCATAGAAAATGACATTTATTTACAAAAAGCGATACACCGTTGGAAATGCCAAGGTCTTGGCTACTTTTCTACATAATCGCCATTTTTTTCCAGCACCTTGCGCATCCGCACGATGAACTTGTCTATGCCGGCAGAATACCACTCTCCGTCCGCCTCGCGCAGCCAGCTGTTGACCTCTTTCTGAACCTCCGCGTCACTTTCAAACTTCTTCCCTCCGAGATGTTTTTTCAGGGCAGTGAACATGTGGTAGTCACTTGGGGCTACACACCCCTCCAAGCTTCTCTTCCAAGTCCCTAATTGTCGCACGGCGGTTTTTGAGCATTTCTGCCACCACTGCTTGAACAATCGCAACCGAAACCGACGGTCGGCCACTTCTCTCCTCGTCGTGAACATTAGTGCGCCCGGAATTGAACTCGCGGCTCCACTTACGCATGTTTTTTATGTCCATACACTTTTCCCCGTAAACTTCAACTAGTTGACGATGGATTTCAATAGGTGTCACCTTTTTCGCACTCAAAAAACGTATTACAGAACGCAATTCGAACTTGGACGCTGACGCGAGGGGTACCTCCATCGTTGACGGCTGCTCAGCCAAGACTGAGCGGTCGGGGAAGCCTCACCCAGCAGCAAAGTGGTAGTGGGGGAACCAAGGAACACGGCGGTGTTACCAGATTTCGCCTAGCGCGTGATCCGGCGAAGTTGCAGCTTTGGAGACCTTACTTTATTGTCAGCCCTCGTATTTCAGCCGAAGAAGTAACAAAAAAAAGATTAGGAGATCTAACGTCATAACTTTCGACCTTGCCGTTGGTGCCGTAGGATTCGATATTGCAGTAACCTTACAAGGTTATCGTGGCTTTTGGCTCCGTGCGCTTTGCTAGCGTCAGGATAACCAGCGACGACATTGGATCACTGAACCATTGAATTAGGTTTGGGAGTCGTAAAGTAGTACCTGGCGATCTTACTGTTAACGAAATGCGTGAGTTAGATGCTACTGTAGCTTTCAGCCTCGTGCGTTCCGCCAATGATGGAGCCGCCAGCCACAACATCGAAACGCTGGCAAAGAAAAGGAGTATCTGCAACAAAGGGAGTTATCTTGGGAGCCAGTGTCAAGTCTCCCAAAAGCGATGCTCCGAAGAGACGTTAACCCCCTGGATATATATAGGAAATACAAAAAATATATTACTTGAACTAAGGTATCAATAATCAATATTAATTTGAATTTTAAAGCGTATTAAGCCAAGTCATCAAAGGGGGCGACCCGGAGGTGTGGGCGACAGCGACACCGGTCTTCAAACGGCAGGACCGGGGTTCAAATACCACCCGGACCGTCCCCCCGTAGTGAGGACTGACCAACCCACTACGTGATATCGGCAGTCTAGTAAGCCATTTCGATGGCCGGCATGACCTTAGAGGTCGTTAAGCCAAGAAGAAGCAGAAGACATTATTAACAACAATCAGGTATGCCACCATGAACTATCGAATCAAACTGTATTGTAAATTAAGTACATCATCGTGAAGTATCGAACGGAATGTATTTTAAACTAACCACGTCAAATCGACCAGTGAATAATCACTAGCAAATCTAAAGTCATTCGAGCAATGAAACAACCAAGAATTTATTTTTACTATTTTTACGGAATTTTTATGGCTTATCTAGAGTAGATACCAACAGTAATCATGATCTAAAATTTAAATATTGTTTGAGGTCGCACTGTAATAATCCTTTTACTTAGTGACTTCAAATCGAAAGTTTTGGTACATTTTGCTTCATCCTCGTGCAGAAGTGTTTGGCGCAAGCCAGCATGAAATCACCACCAGCACAGGTCTTGGTGGTAGTAGGGAAATGGCGTGTCATTGATATAGTGATATATTCGTGTTTTTGTATCTTTTTTTGAACATATTAACTTTTTATTTTTGACTTAATGCAAATTACATTGTTTTAAAGATAATGATAAGGCATTTCCTTTTTTTGGACGGGTGGATTATTCGTTGTTGTTCAGTTCTATTTTGATTGTTGCATGTTGGTTGTTTAGGCAGGAGTAGTTGTGGTAGATCCGGTATGATGGTTGTGGATATTGTGTATGATGCTTGCTTCCGGTTTGTCTAGCCTGATGTCTATGTATGCTATTTATATTTTATGCCATCTTCTGAGGACAAAACCGTTGACCACGCATTTTTTCTTGATGTGCGCGAATGAAATGAAGTCATTTGGTGCCAAATCAGGGCTATAGGGCGGATGACCCATCAATTCAACGTTTTGGCCGGTCAAATGAGCGATGGTTTGAGAAGATGTGTGAGAGCTCGCATCGCTTACGGTGAAGAATGATGCGTCTTCTGTTCTCCGAAGACTTCTGGCAAACAAATTATAGTGTACCATTCAGAATTGATCGTCCTACGTTCCTCAAGTAGAACAGTCGCCATTTAACCAGTTTTGACGAAGAAACAGACGACCATTTGGTTTGAAGTGCTTCTTCCACGGATAACTTTCGTTGGATTTGGCTCGAGGTTGGAGACCCACACGGTCGATTGTTGTTTTGTTTCGGGCTCATACGCGTAGATCCATGATTTGTCACCTATGACGATCTTATAAACATCTTTTGAAGCACCATGATCGTTTTTTTTTTTCAAAATTTCATTGCACCAATCGACACGAGCCGTGATCGACACGACATCCAACGACAACAATTTTTTTTACGGCCAGGTGTGTGTGTTTATGCTGGTGGAAGAAATACCGAAAGATGCCTCTATCTCGCAGTATGTCACATTACGATCTTTTGCAATTATGTTAGATCTTTAACGGCATCAATGTTCTCAGGCACAACGGCCGTTTTTGGACGACCTTCTCGAAATTCGTCATTGGGCGAGCGTCGGCCACGATTTATTTATTTATTTATTTATTTATAATTAATAATGACGGTCCAGTGCCGTATTGTCAACACCGCTTGTGTTGAGTAAATTTTATAATCATCTTGATAAGGCATTTCCTCCTTATTCTTTGCCTTATCCCGGGCATACTCGGTTATGGTGATGATGATGGTGATGATGATGGTTATGATGATGATGATGATGTATTCGTGGCTGATGGTCCGGTTCTATTGCGGTGGCTATTGTAATGATGGGTCGGCCACGATTTAATTCATACCAGTTTTTAACAAAGTTTTTAACATAGGATGGTGCTTCACCGCCATACAAAGATTTGAGTCCTTCAAAACAGTCTTGTCTTCATAGTCTTCGTCGAAAGTTGTGAAAAATGGTCGCACGAAAAAGTTCACGGGTCAATTCCATTTTCTTGACGAAACTAATTTTTTCAAGTCAATTTAAACATCACAAATGATAGTCGTATGTCAAAAAGTTGTGAGTGTGATTATGTGCCAAAATGTAAAACTTTCGAATAAAATATCAGATTGCATTTGGCAACACTTCATGTCGCGTAAGCCAGAAATATATGTAGCAGCCCACGTATTGTCGATCATTTGTCATTTCGAGACTACATCATAATAAAAATGGTTAGACACGCGTTTATCAGCCTGCGTAAAGTGTTTCCCAGTTAGTCCATCAGTGAGTGTTCCAGCTCTGCTTTGTCAGCATTAGATTAAAGTTTGATTGGTAGGTTCTATCCCGCAGTCGCAAGAGCGACCTCGCTACTCTCGAGATTGAACCCGCCAAACACTCCCACACCCAACACCAACGCAGCCGAACTAGTGTTGTATCAAGACTGAACCAATTTAGAGAACACCGTACTGTGGAAATTTCCTGCCTCCCTTTTACGGCAGTGTTGAAACTGCCCCCGAATGCTATTGTCCCGCCATCGGTTCACCCGTGGAGCACTACAAAAAGACATTTAAGGCAAAGACTATTGTCTTAAGTATAAACAAAACAACAAATAACAAAAAAAAGGATGGAAAACAAGTAAGGATTGGAAGGGTACAATGTGACTCAGGTCATAGGACAACATTTCTATTTACTTATTATTACATTTATTGTCTCAAACTACAACCTTAACATCCCTTCCCTCCACTCATCTATTTTAAGTCACATTAGCATAAGTAAGAAGATTTCCATCTTGCGTTTGTTTGAAATGATGCGATGTTAAACAACGATTGATGAAAATGTCCTTATATGCTCTTTGTCAAACCTGTCGTCCCTACATGTACCCCCTTTTGTACCCTTTGTTTTCTTTTGTAAACTAGTTTTTAAGTGTTTTCAAATAATTTTTTTATAAAAAAAAACAATTTCAAATAAAAAATAATTTGTTTAAAATAACTTTTCAAAAGTTTAGTTACAATTAATACTGCTTGATGAAGATACTCTAAACACTGCATGGAAAGAATCATGCAAATTATGTAAAACCATTCCAACATATCATTTTCATTTACTAATTTATTATACATATCCACAGAAAGAAGGTGATCGGAACTATTTAAATACAAATTTTGTCGTCCAAAATATGTAAGCCATTTTTTGGACGACAAAATGACTGCCGCCAGCCAATGACTGGCGTGAGCTTTTTTAAAAATTGTTTTCAGTCACATTTTCACACTCCTAAAAGATACTTTTGTAAAATTAAAAGTTCTAAGAACTACTACTAAGAATCTTAAGACACATTTGGGATACATTTTTCAACTGCCTTAAATAATTTTCTTTTAATGTGTTCAATTTATTACCTCATCCAATTGCTCCAATCGATGCAGTAACTGTCACAAACCAATTAAACATTCAGCTCGGCCGAAAACCAAAACACCACCTCGAACTCGAACTCGAATTTATTCCCACCATCCCAAAAACCCATACTTCGCTAGCATCCACCATTTCTCAGGGTGTGTCCCGACGGTGTTGTTAAAATTTTATGAGAAAACTTATCCCTTTTCATTATCGCGCCCACATCAAGTAGCGGTGGAAAGCGGGCGGTGAGTTGAATTTGCATTCCAGCAGCAGTCAGCTCGCAAAATTTCTTAAACCCCCTGGCCCAGACGGCATGGGAAAACATAATATACTGCAAAGAAATATTTAATTATCGAAAGATGCGAGATTCGAGGTGCTGCGGCCCAGGGTAGGGTTGCTCTAGGATACTGTACTAATAGTACAGGTGCGTACAGTGAGTCTGGATCCAGGAAAGGTGTATTTTAAAGATGGGTCCAATGAATTGAGTTCCTCCTTTTATTCGAACTGTCACAGTCATCTTCAAACAGGCCAGCTCCATTCTAGACATCAAATTGGCATTTGCTGTTGGGAAAGAAGAAGCTCTAAAGACAAACGAACAGAAACAATCACTATTTTTTTTTTTGTCTGGAACCTGCTTTCCAGATTACCGTAACGGTTACAAAATGAACGACGGAATGCACTAGCCCGAAACGAAATGTAGCATAAAACACATCCACTCACATCCACTTGCTCAGTTCGTAAGTGGTAATTCTATCTTTTTCGCGTTGGTTTTTGCGTGGTTTTTCCCTGCCTTCCCAATTTTAGATGCACCGTGCAGTTTTTGAGCTGCGAAAAGCGAACCTGAGGCTGAGAAACCGATCCAGCATCTTATACTGTGTACGGCACCAGCGTGCCCCCGCACAGACCCGTCTGCTCGTGTCTTAAATATTTTTAAGAGAAAAGTTTAAATTGAATTACTTAGAAAATTGACGCTGAAAACTTTCCAACCCGCTACCCATTCAACGGCGAGTTTTCGGTTCAGTTCGGTTCGGGTATGGTCTCACCAGCAGCACCAGCAATGGCCAGTGTTGGCGTAAAATGAAGAAAGCTACATAATCAAGCGCTACCGGATGCAGTTAGCTAAATGTGGAGAAAGCTAAAAGAATTGGGAAAAGAATATCTTCTCGGCCCCCTGCCATGCTCGATGCATTTCTGTGCTCGCTCCAGTTCTGCCAATTTTTATTGCATCCATACAACCCATCCACCAATTTCAGCATACGGTGTAAAACGGGGAAAGTTTTCCAAATAATCTATTACCGCGCAGGATGTGCTCGGTTGCATCCTTCTTTGTGTGTTGGGATGCATTTTGATTCGGCGAGCATTCAGTGGCTAAATAAATATAGCCACGAAACCGTACCGAGGAACTCCGGGTTTGGCGGTGGGCAAAAATGTATTTATTTTATTTAAAATCCGACTGAAGCCATGAATCTGGTTGATATAATTACACAAACACACACCCATTGGCGAGGTAGCATCCGACCTTCTTGCACCGCTTCCATGTTACAAAAGAATGCACACAAGCCGCAACATATTACGGAAACCAAATTACTTGTCCCGGTTTTACCCGGTTCTCGATCTGAACCTTAGCTTTCGGTTTAATTTATCACATCTTAATCCAGGATTGTTTGGCAGTACGTTCTTGCAGCCAGCGAAACTTGCAACTAATCCCTCTTTTCCTACCAAAAACGTAAAAAAGGTATGGCCATTCTCGTCGCATTCCGCGCGGTTCACATTAATCATCTCGTTGAACAGTGCTTGGAAGTTAAGCTTGAATCGGTAGTGTAAAAAATCGTTTCTCAATTGCAACCTCTTTCCTGTATACAAATCCTGCTCGATGAACTTCTTTACCAGGCGCCTCCATCGGAAGCAAAACAATTTTCCGTTGAATTCCGTTGAAGCCATTATAGCACGAATTTCGATGCAACCAGTATAGCCTATCGATTATTGCGTGCATTGTGTTTTGTGCGTCTGTGCATTTGTGTTTACCTTAGAAGAAGGGAGAAAAAAACACTGAAACAAACCTCCAAACATCTATTGCCTCGTAAGGTACACCTTGCGGTACCGACCGAAAACAGAAACCTCAGAAAGGATTTGTACGTAGAATCGAAGCACACAAATCGTTTCAATTTTGCAAATACAATGCTACGAAAGGAAATGAAGGTCTTTCTTTCCTGCTTGCACCTTAAACACTACAACAGCTTCTACGCCAGCATGCACAGCGGACACGGCGACACGACAAACAAATCCCCGGGAAGATTTGCAAAACTCGGGCACGGACACATTTTCCAGGAGGCTTGGCAAAATAAAGGGAATAGTTAACTTAAACTGTTCGGTGGAGGTGGAGAACTGTTTGATCGAATGAGGAATAAATCTTTGTCAGAAATTTGGGAAAAAGTTGAATAAAAAATAGAATTGTACAGCATTTACAGTATTTTTTACATTTTATACAGCTGCAAAACTATTTCAAAACGAATAACACATGGTAACAAAAAAAATAATTAACTACATTATATTGCCTTCAACGACGGCGATAGGATGGAATACTAGAATATAAAATTCAAGTAAATAAATATTGCCTTCAAGACAAATTTGTCTTCTGTTTCAAACTTTTACATTATTATTCTAGGCTTAACGATGGTCGGCGTGATCTAGAAAGTCGTTAAGCCAAGAAGAAGAAGAAGTCTTGGCGTAAAGACCATCCAAGGTCATGCTGGCCATCGAATGGCTTATTAGATTTGCCGATACCACGTTTTTGGATAGTCAGTTCTCCCTTCGTGGGGACGGTCCGGATGCGATTTGAACCCCTGTCCAGCTATTTGAAGACCGGTGCAGCTGTCACTTATACCACCGGGCTACCCCTTACAAACTTTTACATTATGTATTATGATTTGATACCGTGAGCTTTGATTTGAAAATAAATTATCATTTTAAGGAAAATAAAACAATATAACCTTCATAAATGATTTAAAAAAACGTATAAAACTTCATCTTCTAAACTGAGTTTTTCATTAAACAACTATTATTTCACAGAATGAACGATGCAGTCACGTAGCACACTATTCTCTAAATCACACAGCAAATGTACACCAAACAAGCACAATTTCGTGAGGTTTGTACAACTGCGAAATCCAGCAATGCTGCCCAAACCAAACACAAAATGGTAGAAATCGTATCTCGTACCGATCCATTCATTCTTGGATGGTTTAGATTTCGACCGACGATTAGCGGCCAAAGCGAGGAAACTAAACCTGCACACTAAAATGCCTGCAGACAGGCATGCATGAGTTGCAAAATTCCTTCCTGCCTTCCTTACCCACACCAAAGCGTACCAGACATGCTTCGAAGATCAACCTTCGACCTTTGGGACAATCGCCTCCAAAATACGATCTGGGCAAGCAAGGGTTGAAAAGAAAGTTCAATCGTCGGTACACGAGACCCAGAACTGTTGCGGATTCTTCCGATTTAAACCAAATCTGACCCGAGATGTGTTAGGCCAATATCGGTCAGGCTTAGGCTATTGGTGCCACCACCGTTGCAACTATACTGCCCCAGAAACCGAAACACTAACGAACAAACGGTAAAATGCAATCTTCCGAAAACTGGTACTATCCCCAGCGCAGTGTTGTTCCTGTGCCAAAACAAAGAAAGATTAAAGTATTAGGGGAAGGATTTTGTCCCCCTTTTTGTGTCCCCCCTCATCGTATCTGGACGACAATGAGTGGAAAGTTTGGGATTACAGCCCAAACGTTACCTTTATCGATTCCGTCCGCAGCATTCTCTACTAATGCGATGGTTTTTGTATTTTTGTCTGCCGTGCTCTGGCAAAACATACCAAACGCTGGATCCCTAACCATTGTCGACGAGTTTCAGCGTAACCGGAACGCTTAAAGTTTCTTATTTCTTGTGCCAACGGTACACCACCATCGATCGTGACCGGATTCGTGACTCGTTTAAGTGTGCGAAACACGTGTGCAAAACTTCTAAATCCTGCGGTACAGCAAAGCGTCACCTGGAAAGCGTCGCATCTTATGGTAAGGCGAAAGGTGCAAAAACTAACGACAAAACACTAGGATGTAAGTGTAACTTTGCAAATTCCTGAATTGCACAACTAATTGGCAACAAACACGAGCACGCGATAGTTGGAGCGTGAAAAGGGCTTCTCATCTGCGTTCATGTGCCTGGACAGTGGGGATGAGACGAGGTTCAATTGTTCGTTTCATTGCAATGGTGTCAACTTTGGCCGAGGTGAAATTTAAATTCTATTTTCAAAATTTACCAGATTTCATGAGAGATTAATTGGGATCCGATTGTGCTAGAAATAGATAACGAATTTCAAGGGAGAAAATACAATTTCAAAGCTGTAAGCACCAAAAAGACGATAACACAATACAAATATAAAATCTATTTCCATATACAATATAAACTCCATTAAAATTATTAACTTAAACTTATAACCTGGTAACAATCTACTTGATAGAAAACCATGAAAATAAATTACAAACAGAATAAGAATAATTTAATTGTTTTGATAAATAATAAGTTAAAATTTATTTTAAAATAAAACTAAACTAACCTAACCTACCGATGTCTGGGATACAAGGAAGAGGTTTCATTATCTATTCCCAAAACCTCGCAAAATGTATTTGTTCCTGGCTTAATGTTGTCTTCTCAGTTGCAGCCATCAACCTGCATTCCCGGTAACTACGTTTGGGCCGCGAAGTTAGCCTCTTTTCAGGCTTATTACATTGTGATACAGGCAGAAAAAATGCATTGTTCCTAATCACACACCATTGTCACATTAGCATAAGTCATCGTTTTTTTTTTATTGACACACAACAATGCCGTGGTTGATAAAATATTCCTTTAATCTTCTTGGCTTAACGACCATCAAGGTCACGTCGGCCACCGAATGACTTACTAGACTTGCTAATACCTGCTAATAATAATAGTTGGATAGTCAATTATTCCTTTTATTCCTTTTCTTTAATATAAATATAAATAAATTTATAAGTCACTTGTTTGAAAAATAAATCAACAGAAATAGAAGCCATAACATTAAATTGTACTCAAATGTTAATCTAACAACTAGTGCATTCTGACAATACGGCACTGGACCGTAATAATAAATTGTAACTAGTGCCTTCTACCACATTTAAAACATCGACCGATTTGCATATTCAATTGTCTCTCAATTCAAATAATTAACTTTTGTCAATGACATTTAAAGTGTCTGTAATAAACAATCTTTCTAACAAACATAATAACACTAGAAAACACTACACATTGACACTACAAGAATTAGATTTTGTCACTACCGCAAATGAAAAGGGAAAGAAACAAAGTCATCTAACAAACACGAGTAAACAGTAGGAAAAGTAGTAAAAACTCCCATTCATTCTCACTGCGTTGGACGATGGATGATGGTGCTAAAATTCGATAAAATCACACAAAAACTCACCCCAAAAACCAGTGCTTCTATTCGTATTTTGCGTTTTTTTTTGTCTTCTTCTTTTGGTCGTGGATGCAACAGATTTTCCTGCACACCGCCAAAGCAAAGTGCCGTATGTTGGAGTTGGATAAAACTCAATTAACACACTTCACATCATGTCGCGACCATTTGTCGTTGTGCAGATTCTATGCGCAGTTTTTGTTCTGTTTTTTTTTTTTTGTTTGTCGTTGCTAGGAGAACCGGTCGGTGAACAAATACCAAGGTTCAATCGACATTCGGTCATTGATTTATCCTTCAGCGCTCCAGGAGCAGCGTCCAGCGTGCCAAAGATACACATACGATGCTGTTCAGTCATTGCGAAGCATTAGAACCGATAGATTTGCCAACGTACAAATGCTGGATTGGATCCATAACAACAGTTGTTTTTTTGTTTTTTCGTCAAATCCGTGGAGGGGGCATGTTGAAGGGTAATTCCACTTGTTCCCAAAGCTTATAACAACGGAACGGAACCATGGTACTCTGGACCAGCGTCAAATCTCAGCAACATCCTTTTCCATCTACCGGTGAATGAAATCCTGGCCGGAGGCGTTTGGTATACAGTTCCGGAAACCAACCATATGTTTCACTAAACTACTGTCGTGCGTTTGCACCATGTTGGTATACCAATTTGTCGAGCCAGTGACCCTATGATATCAATTCATGCAAACGAACTATCGATGGGACTTGTAAGGATAGTAAATAAATAAATCGCAACACTGGTTTTCTAGTACGCTACATTGAATACACCAAATATTGTGATCTTTGCACTTTATGTTCTTATAACCAGAATGACATATCGCCGAAATTAAACAAACATGTGTTCAAAGGCACTGTCCTGGCATATTAATTTTTAACAAGTACAATTTTTTTCATAAAGAACAAGTAAAAATTGTTACATTATTGCAAATTATCAACAAAAAGATATCATAACTAACTAAACCAAATTTAGTACCTTCATGTTTTGGGGTGGTTAGGGATGTCTGATGACCGAGGCAACGGTCTTGGTATCGGGACCGTTCAATTGTGGTGTAAAGTCTGGCTAACTATTCAACTACGTGGTATATTAATAGCTTAGTTTCGTTCGGAGTTCGGAGTTCTACCACGAATGAAATTGGCCCTTAAGCCCTTCATTGTCCGTCCTATGGGACTACATTTTGTGAGTATGTAGGATATTTTACAGTTTGTGATATCGCGATTCGAAAGTAAGATGTACGCGCCTGATTCATGTGATAGTTTGTATTCAACTGTCTCGTTATTCATTACGTTAATGCATCTTGAATTTATCTTAATGCCCGTTTATACGATCTAACTCAACCTTGGAAATTAAAAAGAAGAAGAACTTTCAAAATTCTCAACTAAATTTTATTATTTATTTATTTATTTATAATTAATAATGACGGTCCAGTGCCGTATTGTCAACACCGCTTGTGTTGAATAAATGTAATAATCATTTTGATAAGGCATTTTCTCCTTATTCTTTGCCTTATACCGGGCATACTCGGTTATGGTTATGGTGATGATGATGATGATGATGATGATTATGATGTATTCGTGGATGATGTGCGTTTTGATAGTCCGGTTCTATTGTTGTGGCTATTGTTTTGATGGTGGTTGGTTACATCCGAATTCCGGCTATTGTGGTGTTGTGGCCGTTCTATTGTTGACCTTTGTGGTTTGAACTAAATTTTATTACCTAGACAACAAACAGCCTCATCTTTCTTGAAGTTTTCATACGAACCTGACGATCAGATCAAAAGTCGTTAGCTTTCTTAGCCAGAAAATTTAAAACTCCCACACAAAATGTTCGTCCTACCCGGGCAGGTGATCGTAGATGTAAAGGGTATCAATCGAAATAAATAAAAAAAAAACATTTAAAATCAATTTAAAAAATTCATTTTACACGGAAAGCTAAAGAACAAATTGGTCTAGGCGTTCTATAAATTTAAGGTGTGTACGCCTTCCCTTTCGAAAGATATTAAGGAAGTAAAGTACAACACTTATCCAGGTAGGTGGTCATTGACAATTAAGGCCATTACAATACTATTTTACAACTAATCCAATAAATCCCAGAGGGATTAAGTTAACCATAGGGATTAACTGAGCACACAGTATGATAAAACACATTGCAGACTTTCTCAATGAAAAAATCTCCCACTTTTACACTCACTAACACTTACCGTCAACAAGCATAAATCTAAACCCCAAAAAACCCGATCATTGACACTTCCGGCACATCATAAACGATGGGGTACCGAACAACAGCTTCCACAACACCAGAGAGCAAAACAACAAAAAGTTCATTACCTTAATCGACATTCCTTTCAGGGATTTTGCCATGTACCAAACGACCAAGTTCCCTCCCATTTTCTTGCCAACCGTCGGTCACGATTAGGCGTCAGCTGGCGGCGAACAAGCTGCACAACACACAAAATCCGGGAACAATCGACTTTAATTTGTCCCCAAAATAAGAAACTTTCCACGCAGGAGCGTGCACGGAAAGACCGGAAGGGAAAAGTCAAACCTACGCCCCCAAAACATGTAAAAACCCGAAGAAAAAGTTGCTGTAAAAAAATGAAACCTCAGTATGTGTGGTGAACCGGTTTTTCCGTTTTTTTTTTATTGATACCGGTACCGTCCCCTATTCCATGAAGCGTTTGAAGCGTTGGTTTGAAGCGACAAAAAACAACAACCAACAACAGAGGAAGTGAAACAACTCCAACCTGAACCTCGTCAACATATGTTGCAAATTATGTTAAAATATACACATCCCATTAAGATTGTTATCGTTGATAAACTCTTCCTCCGGGCGAGGTTTTGTCAGCGGGATGCGCACCCGAACCGAACGATGGGACTGAAAATCTTTCCCCAAAGGCACAGCAACACAGCACAGCCCAGACGATATCTCACCGGTGAATGTTTTGGCGGAATTTTGGCAGGGCATGAGAGAGAGAAACCAGGGTAGAATGAGGACTAGACGAAGCATCAAACTGTTTAAACAAGGTTAGCCGGGAAAAATGTCTGCCTGAGTATATTTGTGTGTTTTGTTTTGTGTCTCGTTTTATTTTTGCTTTTGCAATACTATATGCATTCAATACATTTTGTTAACCTTTCCCATCATCGATGGACCACGCGAAGAATGAACTCTTATCAAGTTTATTTGAACGTTATACCAGCATACTCCTACTTCGTTCAGGATGTGAATCCCGGTCCTGCCGAGTGAAGATCGGTGCTATTGTCGTCTTCTTCACTAGACCGCCCTCTTTAATGCTTCATAAAATTTTAGATTGTTGTTTTTTGAAATAACAATTTTCCAAGTTATTGATGTATTATTTAATTTAGTGTGACGGCTTTACGCCGTATTGTCTTCCAAGTAATATTTGTTTAGAATTATTTATCGATGGTTTTTTTCAAAAGATTGAATGCTAATTTAATCCATCGCATGGTGTTTAAAATAATTGTATTTTTAAAAGCATCTTTTCTCTGAACAGAAACAAAATTTAACAGAAGCCAGGTCTGCAAATTATTACACAAAATCTCCAAATGAAGATGTATGTCTGTCTGTCAAGGGCTTACCAACTCAACCAGTAGGTTAGTTCAAAAGTACAGCCTCACAGCAGTGATAATAAATATTAAATGTACAGCAGTTTTAGTAGTTTGGAGAACATAAATGATCCCATCGCATTTAAGAGCGCCTCGATAGTGTAAACCACTTCACACTGCAGGAACGATCCCCAGTCGTGAGGGCTAACTATGAACTGTACTGAAGTTAATCGAAGAAGCGCACTGCCCCGGAATTCACGGACACAGGGATGTGTCGTGCTGGTATGTCCGACGATTGCTGCCGCCTGCCACCGCATGAACATCGAAGTCGTCATTGTAGTGACCGTGGAAAACGTCACTGCATTAATGTGTTTCAGCCGGAGGAATTGGCCCGTCAGGTGCTCAATTAGATGTCAGCCGTAGATTCCATCTCATTCGCATTACTTCTATGGAGGAGCATGCTATCGCTACAGACAGTAGATCACTGTTGATTACTGGAAGGGTTTCATTAGCTCCAGACCAAGCAGCAGACTATCAGACTAGCAGACTAGCAGACTATCCAAACCAAGTAGAAGAATGTTGCTTGATCGTTAGATTCTTTGAAATTTTTTTGTTAAGTTATCTGTTGCAGGTTTCATGTGATTATTTTGGTGCGAATTCAATATATTTTCAAATGATTTTTATAATTTAAAACTTGACCTTGCTATCATGAATGTATTATTTAACTTCAGGCTTCACTTATGAGTTAAACATCTCTTTAATATTCCAATTCACCCTACACTGCTATCGTACGTTCAAAAGTTTCTGTTTATCTTATCTTTCCTTTCTTTTTATTAGCTCTACCCTCTGCATTCTTCTTTCCTCGCAAAATCAACGGGTTAACGTTCAACAGACAAACAGTTTTCCAGCTTACCGAACCGCTTCCCGTTTCGACCACTTCCGCCGTTCCACTACTGTTAGATGAAACTCTTTCCAACTCACACTCATAGCGCGTCCCGCCGAGCTCGCAACCATCTTTCACGAATTTGGAACAAACTTGTCAGCAGATTATGACAAGATTTTCTCCGATAGCTGGCTGTTCCGAGAAACAAACACCAGCGTTTGAAATTCTGCGCTTACTTCCTCATACATATTCCCTGTAAGCAAGCATTTCCGCTTGAGAGAAAGTGAGCGAAACATTTGGAACCAGTGTTGGAAGAACCAGCGGGAAGCAAGAGAAAATGATAACCCATTTTGCTTGCCAGCATCAGCAGCAGCTAGCATTTTCCGCCTAAAAAGACGATTCATGTAACTTCAACACCAAGAAAGCCATTTTCCATCCCACGATTTTCCCCCGTGTTTCCTCGCGAAACAGCCCCATCATGCTCGGGTGAACGATGGGCAATTTGTCATGTAAAACGATATAAATAAATATTGTGAAAAGCGGCTAAATTAAGTTTTGTCAAAATATTTTCAAATATCCATCCTTCTGCTGTTGCGCCGGAGCTCTTGCTATGCGGGTCCGGGTACGAGTAAGTTGTATTTTACTCTGGTTTTCTTCTTATAGGATTTTTCCCCTCCCGAGCAGTTTAGTGTTGAACGAAAGCAAAAGTGTCTTACAAGCAAAGCCTTGAGACTGGGAATCGTTTTGTTTTGAAAAGTTTTTTTTTTTTACTTTAGCCTTTCACCGTTGAAATGTGTTCTTTCGTCAAACTAAAGCCGCCCCTCCCCGATGTGTGAGTAGCAGGTGAAAGTTAACTAGTCTCCACGTTCGTACGTTTCTTCCAACAATGTTGCAGCAAGATAAATCATTTCTAGCTGTTTTTCGTGCCGCTTGAAAACTGTTTGGATGGAATCAGCTTTTAGCAGCTTCCCCAACAGCAGCAGCAGCAGAAGGTAGTGTAAGGATGTCTTCAAAATAATTTATTTGCTCAAACCATGCTGCTGGCTCTGCTCGTGTATGTGCCATGTAACCTTGTTACGGTGAGGTCTTTACCGCCACGAAGGCGAGTTTTCTTTGGTTTTGTTAACATTCCAATTTCATGCAATGGCACATTGGAGCATGCAACAGCAAACGCTATTTAAAAAAAGAAATAGTCCGATGCTTTTTATAACGATTTCAAAAGGTTTTTAGCTAGCGACTTCTGGGTCCGTTTTATTTGTAGTATAACGCGAGAGAATTCAATACAACGGAGATTGGTCATACTGAAATATAAACAAATAAATTAAAAACTAAAAACTAAAAATAAATAACGCAATACAAGTACGGTTTTATGTTGTAATCTTCAGGTGATATTTTAATATTAGGTTTTAACAGTACAACGTTGCAGTTTCGAGAAGGATTGAACCCTATATGATTGAATTCCGGAGTCTTTGGCGGAATGTGACGAGAGTGCCAATTGTTCAACGACATTAAGGCAGCTTACAATAGCATAGATCGCAATGAGCTAGGGAACATAATGCAGCGGAACCACTTTCCGTTGTCAGAATCGTTCTAATCGGAGTCTGAGAGAAGAGGACACACCCTCCTGTCTACTGTGAAATATCGGCTTGGAAGGTGTCATACAAAGCGAATCCGTGGCACAATTGCTCGCCATCGCGGACGACATTGACTTACACCTACACCCGACTCAAACGAAACCTGCTTACCGGAGGCTCAACCCATAATAGGGCCCGGTTAGGTAGTTCTGCTATCTCGGAACAATCGTCACTTCGGATAACGATGTCAGCAGTGAAATCCAGAGAAGTGTTGTGCGGTGTGTGTTGTGCATACTTTGGCATTCACCGTCCGCTGCGATTCAGAATATTTCGAGACAGCACGAAATGTGAGATATATCGCCCACTGATGTGTTCCGTCTATGACCACGAATCTTGGACCATCCGAGCGTAAGATGCAAACGCGCTGGGCGTTTTCATGAGGAAAACATCCTTCGGATCATCTTTGTCGGTGCGTTCGAGCATGGATTACAGAGGAGAATGAAGAACCACGAGCTTGCTGGCGGGGGCGAAGGCCGGCAGGACACTATGGCTTGGGTATGTCATGAGGATGCCGGACTCATACTCCACCTAGAAGATATTCGTCATCAACCCTCAGTTCTTCATGCGGCAACAGGGAGCATAGTGATATCGTTCGACGGACTAGGTAAAAAGGCAACTGGCGAAAATCGAGTACCTATATTCATGAGAAGTTGTAAACATGGATCGAGTATTCTGGAGAACAATTGTTAACCGGGCCAAGTCCCGACGTCGTGCTCTATATTTGCAGGCCAGGGAATGGTCGGCATTCGGGGCACGATTTTCACCCGATCTCTCCAATTCCTTGGCTTCGCGGATTACATTGACATCTTTGGACGGACACCGGACACCCGACTGAAACGCGAGGAAAATAGAATTAGATTGTGGATGAATGAGACGAAGAAAAAATACCTGTTTGCCGGAGGCTCTGACCGTGATAGACCCTGACTTGGAAGCAGAGTATCAGTTGACGGCGACGATCTCGAGGTGGTCGAGGAGATCTGCTACTTTGGTACGATCGTAACATCGGACTTCGGACAAAAACGCAAGCAGTGAAGGCGCATTGCTCAGGCGAATCGTGCCTACTACGGACTCCACAAACTCCTGAGATCCAGAAAACTCCAACAACACACGAAATGCACAATTTGCCGCTCCTTGATACGTCTGGTAGTCCTCTACGGGTACGAGGCTTGGACTATGTTGACAGAGGACGCCAATGCACTCGCCATTTTCGAACGGCGGGTGCTAAGGGACTCTGGCGGTGTGTGCAAAAAAGAATAAACCATGAGATAGCTGAGCTGTTTGGCAGTGCTGTTATCCTGACGGTAGTCAATGCCGGAAGGATACGTTGGCTGTGGCACGTGATGAGAATGCCGGACTCATCCCCCACCAAGAAAGTTAGCGACCCGTTCGGCACAAGGCATAGAGGGGCACATTGGGTGGATCAAGTGAAGTCAAACCCGTATGAGATCGGATTCAACAGTGGATGGAGCCCTAGCCCAAGTTTCCTGGAAACTGATTGGTGACCTGACCATGTATACGCGACGTGCGCAATCCTGAGCAGGCCAAGAAGAATAAGAGAATTGTTGGATCGCTTCGTACAGGATGCTATAGCATGATATTGCAATGAAATCCCTGAAACATTCCGAGTAATTATGTTGATAATTTATTTATGTATTTATTTATTTGTTTATTTATTTATTTATTTATTTATTTTTTTATTTTTTTATTTACTTATTGTTAATTCGATAGACTGCTCAGCTCTCTCGGCAATGTACAACAATTACACCACAATTTACATAACTATACGTACTTTACATGAAATCAAAACAGAACAAAAAGGGTTGGGCTGCCCCTTTTGTCCATATTTGTGTCAATTGAAACCTCAACACAGCTACATGAGATTATGTCTGAAACTGAGCTGAAAAGACCAGTTTAAAAAAGGCAATATTTAATTCCAGGTCACTGCCTTTTGTAAACATATTATATTTAACACACGGCCCGATACCACAACCAAGCACAGTTCCTGTTACCAAACCACACGTTCGCTCAATTCTGCTAACCACTTCAAACCATAATCCCATCCATCCAGCCCAACATTACACGGCTCATTAGAAGATTGATTACTACCGGCATGATGCATTTCGTAGCGGCCCTATTACCCTAAACAAATGCCTCAATCGTTGGCAATTGGCACCTATGTGCCGGCACCCAAGCGCCCCAACTCGATTCTCTCATCCAGACAGCACAAAGAAACACCATCACCAGATGTAAGCCATTTCATGACACCAAATTACGGCATTTCCCGGGAGCCAGCGAAAGAAATGCTACACCCTTTCGGATTTTTGTCATACGAAAAAATCACAACCAGCTGTGGCACGGTGAATCTTCCGTAAACGATACCGTACGCAACATAAAATTTATTTGCCGGCCAAAATAGATAACTTCCCGGTAAGAGAAACGCTGTAGGCTCTTTTCGACCTACAACCGTAAGAGCTTCTTTGGACTGTGTTTTTGGGAGAAAAATTCGATTCGAGCCTTTCAGCCGAAATCTTTTGGCCAGTAAACGAAAAAAGAAGAGGCCCAAGGCTTTGCTACTGCTCTGGGTGGGAATGTAGCAAGTTCAGATTCGCTGTCATAAATTGGCACAACTACGTGCCAGGAATTGAAATCAACGACCGAACGCCTGCTCAGTATTCGGTTTGCTGCACACAGCCCGGGCGTGTGGGCGAGCCGTAAGCAAAATGAAACAAATGGACAACCCATAAGTCAGGGCACAGGTTGGCTTTTCTTGCACCGTTTATCCACACCCTCCAGTGTCAACAGCAAACAGACTCGGCACAGTAGAAGAAATAACGGGCGTTTTGCTACTTATTTTGGAGCATTTATTTGGAAGCCATGTCGAACATTTTTGGGAGCCAATTATGAGAGCTCGCTTCACGGGCTGTTTTCACGAAATGCTTGCCGCTGGCTGTATGGTATCGAATTGCGCACCACTTGGATGCCTGACAGGTGGGGCGATGGGGAATACTTGGAGATTACGATTGAGAAGGACGAATTTATCGTATGCTGTCGTCAAGCGTCACTGGCTGTGACAGTTTCGAATAAACGATTTCCTATCAATTGAATTTTCACCGTAGCTTATGCTATACGGTAATCAATGCTAATGATCTACTAGAATGCTTTTTCTTCGTCAGCGACAGCTAGCTAGACACGAAAATAATGGAATGATGCGTTGATAAAAGTTTTATTGAAATTTCCATTAGGTAAAGTCCAAAAATTATAATTTCGAGAATTTTACTATGAGCCTTCCGATTTTACTTAGATATCTTTTTGACCATGAAGTATTACACCCGGTTAACTTGGTGTTTGGTCACCTTTATCTATTAAAATGCCTCATCGTAGGTTTTCTATTTCGATTGGCATAATAAATACATCACCCACTTTTATGCTGTTACTTAAAACACCAAAAAGATACTAAATCAATGCAATTCGTTACGTGCAATTAAATTATTGATGCTGAAATTGATGAACAATATCGCTCCTTCACTGCCTTTATCTTTTCGAAACTTTCTCAAAAGAGTTCTGACGCCGTTTCCACATCCGCTTTAACGGTGGAGAATATCCTGAACAACAATCAAATTATCATACAAAACTCGTTTTCTTGTCTAAGGCGAAGTGTTACATGTGGCTAGACATAGACAATTCTTAACCTCATAGAAACAAACAATTTTCCATACGATAATTTCAGACAGACCTGCATCAATTTTGGGCATACGTAAACAAAATGCAATAACAAAAAGGAAAACAACTAAGGAACATTTTTATCCAGACCAATCCACAAAGGACAACAATAGAACGGCCACATCACCACTATAGCCGGAATTCGGATGTAGCCAACCACCATCATCACAATAGACACAGCAATAGTCCCGGACCATCAAAACTCACAACAACCACCACTACATCATCATCATCAGCATCATCAACACCATCACCACAACCATCCACAATCGAGTATGCCCGGGATAAGGCAAATAATAGGGAGGAAATGCCTTATCAATATGATTGTAATTTTTTTTTTTTTTCAGCACAAGCGGTGTTGACAATACGGCATTGGACCGTCATAATCAATTGTAAATAAATAAATAAAAAAAATAAATAAGGAACATTTTTAGGTAAGAATTGGTAAGACTTAATAAAGTTGTCTTCTCAGTTACTGAGGAGCTATCCAGAGAAAAAGTGCAACAAGCTGTACCTTGCGTTCAATTCTTTCTAGAGGATTGAGTGTCCCCCTGCCCATGGTAAGGCCTCAAAAAACCTTCAACATGCCTGTAAGAGATCTTCTTCTTCTTGGCTTAACAACCTCTTAGGTCATGCCGGCCATCAAAATGGCTCACTAGACTGCCGATATCACGTAGTTGGTTCGTCAGTCCTACGGGAGGACGGTCCGGATAGGATTTGAACCCCGCTCCTGCCGTTTGAAGACCAGCGCCGCTATCGCATACACCACTGGGTTGCCCCCTGTAAGAGACATTCCTCCTGAATAACCAAAGTCGCCTAGCCGACTTGCTCCGCCGATGATCATCGAGACTCCCCCTACCAAAGGTAAGGCTTCGATGTCTCCAACGTTCTAGTAAGGAAGATCTTCTAGAGTCTTCAGACTGCCTGGACAGTCAAAAATAGGAAAGATATTGGTTCGCTCAGCTAGCAATCACGTTGTTCCGTTCTCGTCGCGATTAGAAGACAAAGTTTTTATTTTCCAGCACATGTCGTACCGTGACGCGTCCGACATCTACACCACACTATCTTTTTGAAATAGAAGAGCCCTCAGAGCCTTCAGGTTAGTATGAAGGTGAGACATTCTTTTAGCTTTCGAGATCACTACCCAGCACTACATGCCACACGTGCTTGGAACATATCGTTTTCTATTACAAGGACAATTTTAATAAATTTTTCGTCATGAGCAGGTTTTCTAATTATAACTCCTTTTTTGTAGTCCTTTCTTCTATGACAGCCTGGACATTTTATTTGTGCTATTTTACATCGTGAGAAATCTTCAAAATATACGTGTGAAACCCCATGAAGGATTTCTTCCCACTAAAACTCACGATGTGCGCAGCCCGCGTCTCCCCCAAGTACAGCTTAAAACGGACATCAATGCAGGCAAACATTTCGTGCACTTCGTGTCATCTCAATGGAAATCTGACGGAGGTGTTGGGACGGTTAGAGCTGTAGTCACTAACACGACAATTTCTATCGTCCGAATGTCGTTGCAGCAGTGACGAAAGCCTCCTCACAAGGTGACATGGATCGTCGATCCAACTGGTCATTGTTGCTGCTGCTGCCGTCCCTCGCTCTGCCGATTGGCCTGTGCGTTAGCCCAGGGCGCTGACTCTGCCACACGACTACGACTTATACCAAGCTCCAGTGCTCCAGGATGCCTGGTGATGTGACAACAAATTTCAATCATATCAACAGCTCTCAGTGCTCTTTCTAAATCAAGAAACTATATTTCTTTTTTTTTTTCTTTCTTGCTAATTCCACCATGCTTAGCTAAACCAGCAATCAAATACTAGTTTAAACACTATGTTTTTTGTTCAATATTCTTTCCATAATCAAACCTGTGTACCTATTAAATGATTATTTCAATAATTCTACTGTTCTAGGCTTCCAACGCCTGTTGCACAGCGTGCTTTTTGTTTTCTCTCTTTGCCCGTATCAACAGTGGTAATAAAAAGGTGTGGAAATTCATCTAATAAGCCGATAATAATGGTATTTAAATAAGAACACTGTCATATCGCGGCTGTATATTGAAATTACGTTATTTTTTTTTCCTATTCCTGACACATTTCATTGCTTTCATTGAACCCAGAAAGGCAGATACATTAACAAAAAAAAGCAACATAATGATGCTTTTAAACACTCCTTTTTTCCCGTTACCGCTAGTGTACAAAGTACCTCGGTCCGGATTGGTGTTTTTTCACTATCCTTAAGCGTTTGCTTTTCTATTTTGTGCTGTGAGGTAAAGAGACAAACCAACAACCCCGAATGGGGTGATAACCCAACACGCCAGAACACGCTCCAGACACGATCGAAACGCCCAAAGCTACGCAGGTATTCGCGTGTTTATGTCGCTTTACGTTAACCCACCGACCAGGAAGGATGGAAATCCATGCGAACGGGCCTGATTCTGCTACCACTCGATCGGTGTTGGATAGCGAGCAAAATGAGAATAAACAATCAATGGCAAAACAAGAAATATAACACTGTTCTTACCCACCACCATCCCCGCTGCTTGGAGCACTGACCAGTGCTGCCTGCCACCAGCCAATCCTTCTGGGAAGGTACAACGGAAACGCAAAATAGCAATATTAAATAAATAATAACATCGGCAGCATGATTAAAAACAACAAAATTGTACTTGCCTGTGCGTACTCGTACACGTGTCTGTGTTTCCAATTTTTCCACATCGTCGCCCGCGGGAAACCCGTCCGCACTGGACGGGGTGAGACAGCAAGCATGGCAAAAAAAAAAATCACGCATTCCGCAGCAGAAAAAGGGGACAGTTTCTAACGAACAACAACAGCGGTACACATTGTGGATGGTGAGTGTGACACATAACGCGACACAGTACACATTTGCCCATATTCTGTTTCCCGGCGCGGCTTTAGGGTTTTTCCACATGTTTGACTGTAGGTTCAGCGCTGACGCTGTGCCTTTTATATCATCCGACGATAGATTAATCGATGATTGAATATGCCATTTTTGGTTTTTTTCTCAGCTAAATCATACCGCTCCTCAAATAAGAACAATTCAACTCAAAAACCGGAAGAAGGATTAGTGAATATTCGAGAAATATTAAAAAATCCAAGTCTCTGAAGTATTCCTAAAATATTTCTGACGCCTTAAACGCAATAACAGGTGAAACGGAATCAAACCTGTCTGGTTAATCGTATAAAATTCATGATCTTCACAAACAGATGTAAAAAATGCACTGTAAAACACAACAACACAATCTAAAATACGGACAAGCATCATAGATCATGTTGCTGATTTCCCGGTCGTAGGTTTAACGCATGAAGAATGAGAAAGGGGTAAAAATGTGCGTGGAAATGCTCATTTAAATTACGACCCTATGTTGCCATCTCCGGACTTTATTGCCCGCGGATCGCACACCCGGAGTAAGCGTATGGCACAAACGGTGTATAGCAAATAAAATATATTAAAATTCATCTGCTACGCAGAACATTGCTGCAGCCAATACCAGAAAAAAAAACAACCCCATTTCCGGTCAGCAACATTATTCCCATCCACATCAAACAGGTGCACATCCCCGCAAGCATCGATACAAAACCAGATTTTGTGTAGCAAGAAGGCCATGAAAAACAACGTGAGTCAAGCTCCACACTCAAACACTCTGCCGGATAATGCCACACTATTTTCCCCGGCTTTATTCCCCGAACTATTTTCGTTCTCATTTGCCATCCCAATTTTTTCCCACATTTTCATCAAGATCTGATTCTGCATTCGCGAGGAAAGGGGAAGAAAAAATCTGATCAGATTTTTAGCACTCATTTTGATCGAGTTTTGCTCGTTTCCCCCCCCCCCCCCTGTTCAGTCCCACTCCTTCGTTGTTCATCATTTTCCGAGCCACGCCAGGACTGCATCCGGCCCCGCTTTTTGCAACCTACGCACGCACCACCCGCTTTGAGTTCGCATCGATAAAAGTTAATTTTCCCGTTAGGTGACCGTGTTAATTCGATTTATGAGCTGGGCTCGGTTCGATGGACCGGTAAAACAGGAGGAATTTGCAATCTACCAGAATCGAAACTACACCTGACCCGATTGACGGCACGAAGGGATACAGAGCATAGAAATCTGTGGCCAGCAAAAAAAAAAAAGAAAAATTCATCGCTTCATGCGCTGTACGGTGCGTTTGGAGGAAAAATATGGGAAAAACTCAACCATTTTTTGCTATGCGTATACCTACCTATACGTACCGGAACTGCAACGGTGCATCAAGTGGGAGAAAATCATTATCAGCTTCGCATGTTTCCTAGGCCGCTATGTTATTGGATGACGAAAATTATATTCAAAGACTTTTTTGGCAAATTATTTTTCGGTTTTGTTATAATTTTTTCATCATTCATTTAACAGTATGAACAAACTATTAACAGCTTTGGATTTTATTGTTTAAAACTTTACACAAATGCTGAACTTGCATGCGTTATTTAAAGATTTACTTTTAATATGTTATGTCAGACACCTTGTACATGTACTTAGCCCTTAGTGTTTGTATCTGGACCTTTAGAAATAGAATTTAGTTTAGATTACCTTAGAAAGTTTGAAGAATTTGGTAGTATTCTAGAGGCATTGTTATTGTTTAAAAGTAAAACTGTTTTTATACTAAGGGTAAAGCTATAGAATTATAAACTTCATCTAATTATGAAACCCAAAAACTATAGTTAACTGAAGTAGCTAGAGTAAAAACTAAGGCCAGGAATGGAGAAAAGAGCAAAGAATTAGAATTGGAGAAACATTAAGAAGTAAAAGAGGAAAAAAAGTTTAGAGCCCAAAGTCAAAATTATACCAAAGTCAAAACAATCAGAAAAAGCATTGAAATGATGGAAACAAACTAGCAGTGAATCGTTTCATCCAAATACTGTGCTTCGCGCAAGAATCGTTAAAGGTGCACAAGGAGGAAGAGATCGTGATGGGAAACAGAGAGGAATAGCAGAAAGGAGGCATGGCGCGTCGGAAACACAAAGAACCAATCCAGCGATAAATATAGCTTGAGCCTAGGAATGTTTCGATTCCAATGAGGGAATCTCCGAAATACGACACCGAGTTGAGTAGGGTGGTAATTCAACGAGGAAGCTACCAAGGAGCTAAAGGACTCCATACAACATACGCATACGTATATGCGAGTATCGATGGAACAAGGCGTAAACGCCGAGGATAGTCTTCTGATAAGTCCAAGTGTCCGATAAGCCGAATTGAATAAATTCGCGATGTGATCGTGAAAAAGAAGCTTAGTGTCGCGTGTCGCTCAGAGGTCGTCCTTATGCCGAAATTAGCGTTCTCGAATTTTATGTACAGTTTTTTTCGCTGAATCTAGCCATCGCACATTGAAGAATCTTATATTGAATTTTACTGTAGACAATTGATAAGATCGGCTTAAGATCTTTTTTTCCTTTGAAGACCACAGATCAGATAAATTGGAAAATAATTGCGGAGGTAAAAATTTGGTAGAAAGTTGCAAAGCCATCTTCCAATATACAAGCCAAGCATTCTGCACTAGGACTTCAGACTAGATCAAGATGAGTGTATTATAAGGTTCATAAATGTGAGGCATTACAGGAACCGCTTCAGGATGTGACAAAAGCAAATGGATGTGGCAGCACACATCAAACTTCTAACGTTCGGTGGAATTTTGATGCTCATCTTACGGAATATCATCTTACAGTTCTTGTTAGCAAGTGTACCTAAGAGAAAATATATTTTGGGTGATCAGAATCATAAGGTGATCATGATGATTTAAATTTTTGAGACTCACACTATATTTCTAGTGTTAATAATTATTTTATAATGTATTTATTCCAAAAGTTAAGCCCATAAGAAAAGATAAATAGAAAGGGATTTTGAGAATGAAACACTGAATGAATTAATGGACGGTTGAACAATAAGCAACCAGGAGTCTCATCCACCCAGGGATCGAGCACACCAAGACGATCAATCTACCAACAGATTGTAGTCCTCCTGACGGTATTAAACTCTATTTTAAATAAAATTCCCTCCAGTTACCAGCACGGTGGTTCATTCCACCCTTGTGATTCATGTTAAACATTGATATCAATATCATCAAAGAGCGTTATCGTGATGCAATTAAAGAGACAAAATTATTTCCCCCCATTCTCTTTGTTGTGTCGGAGATTTCCAACTTTTTTTTTATTTTTTTTAAAAACGTTTTTTTTTTTTCAGTCACACAAAACACACGCACATATCTGTACAGTATTTCTCCTGCGTAGATCGAAAGAATCTTAATCAGCAGCCCTTTTTTTAAATCATGTGAACTTTCATTTTAATCAACGGCCAAAACAGCCGAAGAGGAAACTAGGCCAATAAGCAAGACACAAACAAAAGATTAAAAATGGTTTCAGCTTTAGTGGCAATCGTGCGTTTGTGGTGCCTTTTCAATTCGCCCTCATCACTCCACGTTCTATAGCCATCAGCAGCAGCAGCATCAGCATCGCGTCAAACGGTAATGACTGCACTCAGTGGCAACTTCGTTCGCAGAAATATGAAGTGCAATTGAAATGGAGTAATTTTCACCAAACGCCATTTTTTTACCGGGTTTTGGATCGATTTTTGTAGCCGAAAAAAAACCGGATGGGTGTGTGTGTGTGCCAAATGCTTGCACCAATAAATGCGAGCATAAAGGAAAATCCCGTACGCTGACAGGTGATTGATAAATTTGTACGAAATTTCTACCCCAGTCTCTCTACTGCTAGCTCTCTACCTCTCGGTCAATGAATGGACATGCCTGGTGGTTGAGGATCGGGAAACGTAATAAAAATGTTGTTAAATATTTTATGAACCACCAACGAGCGCATCACGATGTCCTGCTCACCGTGATACGGCGTACGTATGTGTGGGGAACATGGAAACATGAAAATTTTGTCATGCATGGTCGGACGCTTCGATGCACATGCACCGGCGCTTCAACTGTTCGAGAGCAAGGGTGCTTTTATTTTAAAGGCGATTTATTAAATTTTTCTCACCCACCCAGCGAATGGTGTGGTGGAAAACTGCGTAGCTCAATCCTATACGTTTGTGCGCAATCCTCTTTTTTTATATACGCAACCAAAGCTTTAATGAAAAATATATCATGAACCGTTCGGGTGTGGCAAAAAAATCGGAGGGTAAAAGAAGTGAAAAAGGGAAAAAATGCAGCATCGAAAAAAAAAACATTCCAAAACATAAACCCAAAGCAGCATCGAGGCGAAGGTGATGATGATCGTTGATTATGATTAATATTTTATCATTATCGCAGTTGGTTGATTGGAACTCGGTTCTTTGCACTGGCGCTTATCACGCCTTCATCATGCTGTCGCTCGTCAAAAACGCCAACCTCAACGTCACGCAGCTGTTGGCCGTGAAAGTGGAGCTACGAAACTCATTTATTGAATCAGTCGCCGCGTACCACCTCCCTCATACCCGCCGTTCGACACTCAATGGTCAATCGTTGTGACGTTTTCGCAGTACTCACGAAAGAAACTATTAAAATCGAATAAAATACGGTTGATTTCTTTGCTGGTACGCTTCATAAGCATGCACCATAATTGTAATCATTTCCAGATGTCGCAATTTCAATCGTTTCCACACATATATAATTGTTCTACAAATGAACGATTATTGAAAATTGCCAATTAAAGCTCGAAAGCTTCTTTGGTGTGGTGTGCGTAATCCAGCAAAACTGATTATGGGAAATCCACTATCGATCCCACGAGAAGTGTTTTCGCTAACCCGTCAGGAGTAAACATTGCTAAAGATGGTGCACATTATCGAGCAAAATGATCGTGTCATAGCTGATGTTATAGCAAGATTTTGGAGAGTGTCTAGTTTAATCATGTATCCAATTTGGAGTCAAAACACACCATTCAACTAGGGATCTCGATAACCTAGAAATTGTTGTGAAACGTTACGGTTGATCCGTAGTATATGAGGATCAAGTACAAACTCGTCTTATCTAAAATACAGTTTGTTTACTTAATGCTTGTTAATGTATGGATCCTCTCTAATCTCTGCACGGCGATGCTTCCGGCCGAAGTTGAGATCACTCTAGTTGTAAGGCGGAGTGTACCCAACAGCGGTATAAAGCCTTTAGGCAGAATAGGTCTCGAATTTCGGACGCCATATGAGATACGAGGTCCAGCGTTTTACTACGGATAACATCCGCACTCCGTTTCTGTCTTGTGAAAACCGGCTCGGCTATCACATCCTGCACTGCATGCATTTGATCCTCTGTAGTTTGACTATGCTGCGATCTCATCAGTGTTGAGTGTCCTGAAGCTCGTTAGCTGATATCTCGTCATTCAAGAGTACATTTGCCATCATCACAAGCTTTTTTGTGCGTCAGCATGGTACTCTTTCATGCTGGATAAGCAGTGTATTGCATCTAGATGGGTTTGAGAGCGTTGAGCTCGTTCCTTACTCGCACTAGTTCAATTAAAGACAAAATATCGTTATCCTGAAAAGTATAAAAACCTTATTCTCATCCATCATCGTTCGATGAAATATCTATTTACACAACAAAGCTCACAATTGAACCTTGCTTTCATCCCGATTGCATTCACCCGGACGGTGATCGAGTCAGGGCGTGTAGAAATAAATAACACCCAGAACACCGACAGATAGAACAGGTAATCAATTCCGTTTGCACATTGACGCGTATTAAAATGGCACCCGGCATTTGCCGTGTCGAACCGCTCCGAAGGCATCCCACTTCTGGCAACACCTTTCAAGAGGGTTTTGTCGCGCACAAGCATCCTAACGAACCTGGGGGAGACCACCGTCCAAGATAACAACCGCTACGACAACTGTACCACTTGACAGTACGGCGACACAAGACGAACACGACATTAATGATCCTTATGCGCTGCGAAAAGCCCCTTCCAGCCGTTTGTCACGGCGTGGAACTTCCCGGAACGAAAATCTGGCATGAAACTTTCCTCGTCCACAATCCATACTTCACCTCTGTAGTGGAAAGAGTGAAATCTAAAAAAAAAACGGGGGCCAGCTGGGCAAGGCAGAAACACTCAAACTCCTCCCAGGGAAGTGAACCGGAAAAGTGTCGAAGAACTGTGCCGGAAGTCAATCGGCTGTAGTCACCACACGTGCGAGATCCCCGTTCGGATGAGGCGAGAGATTATCCTTCCCGAACCGTACCGAAACGAAGGTGTGCAACTTTTTCTGGTGGACCAGCTGCTTCGACTTCCACAGGCACCGAGAAGGATCGTTTGCCGGGTGCATTTGACGAAATCCGGAAAAGTTTTTAACGACTTTTACTAATCTCCATTTTTTTCTTTTGCTTTTGCTACTGCTCGAGGGTTTTCTGGAGAATGGAAAAAGAGGCACGCCTCAAGACGGTTTGTATTCGATTTTCAACCCCCGCCATTGTGTTCGGGTGGTTGGAAAATTGGAAAGGAAAAAATACCTTACCGAGCTTCCCAGTGCTCACCATCGTTACCCAACATCGACGTCATCGACAGACAGTGGCGTTCGCATCTTCAAACGAAGCAATAAACGATGAGCCAAAACGTTTCTTCGGCAAAACGGCACGTTTCTACGGCTGTTCCAAGATGGACCACCACCTGACCGTTCACCTGTCTGCTCTATGAATAAGCTAGCGGCTGCACGTTGCGTAATTAATTTCAATAATCGTTCGCTCATTATTTTATTTTCACACTTTACAGCTGCACCGGAGGCATTATTTGAACATTTGCTCGAGGGCCTGACACTGGACCTGCTTCACGCCATTTTTATCTGCACATTATTTGCCGTGCAGCAGTAGTAGCCCTGGCCGCTTTGGTGGGGCTGGAAATTTATTCAGCGCTATTATTTTTACCCTCCACCCCTGGGTTGGATTGGTTGGAAAATAACTGCGTAATAAGGGCTGAATGCATAACTTAAAAGGAGCGTTGCCAAAATGTAGAAGTAGTAAAGTATGCTCAAAATTCTTTAATATTTAGATCGTTTCAATTTTGTTGCAATCCTATGTGTGAGAAAACACTGTGCGAATCTATTGCCATCCCTGAACGGCACGTTAGTTATTATCTGAGTAAGCAATTATAGCATTTATTGGCGATTTCAGCTGGGAAACCCTTCCGGCTACTGTCACTGACGGGCCAGCAGCATCGGTTGGTGGGCCGACCCGGCGAAGGATAGACCGACCACGAGCTCTCACGCAGTTCCTTGTTGTCTTGTCAGATCTACTTGGATCTGAATAGGCTTTTTATATAGGATCGGTCTGGTTTGACCAGGACTAGTTCCTACCAACGGATACATTGTGACAACGGGAGTCACTAGTAACGTTAAGGTCGGAGAGTTAATCTTTTTTCCTGAACTAGTCAGGATAAGTATTTATTCGCGGACTAGAGTTCAACCAGCGACAATTCCCTCATATGTGAAGATTTCTCCTACTGTTTTTTCTTAAAACATGTCGATGTAACACTACTTGGGCACGGGATCTACTGCCTTAGGAAAGAAAAAGGGGAAACTTCTCCCGAGTCAAAAAAAGACTCTCCCGAGGACTTACATATACTGTTGGGGAATATCTTTATCTCGAGCACCATCACTCGCTCGCGACGAGTTTTGTACATAGACGACCTCTCTGATCGCTCAATGTTTATCTATAATATATCAACCAGACAATGAAGCATAAGTATCTTCCACATTTTAAGGTGGTGCAACAATTAAAATTATCGAAAATCCGTACTCCGTAAAGGCTACAGGCCACAGGAAATTTTAGACTGTTGAAATCATTTTCGAACTAGTAGATCGTGTCAAAAATTGCAACCTTTACTTCATTGCCCCGGGTGCGTAGCTTGTGCATCCGAAAGGTTTTTGTAACACGATACCAAACTGAAAAAAAATGTTAAAATTTCACAATCACCATGAGAACCTGATCACTTGAGGCTCACGACCTTAAGACATATCCATTGTCAAACTAGAATAGGTTTTAACGAGCCGTAGATCCTGGCACATCCTGGCCTTACTATTGCCAATATCTACGCTCAGCGCGATCATATCTTCAACGGCAATGCCTTGGCAATTTCGCCAAACCACCTATTTTCAGTTTGAGAATCACTCTTATTCTGTACAAATCAAACCAAAGTATGGTTTCACAAAGTTGTACCACTTTATGTGAGTCGTCCTGTTGCGATCAATCAGATTCAGAAGTATTTTAAATCGGTTCATTTTCTTTGCCTCCTCACACGCTATTCAAACTAATAGAACCAATCGAACTATCGAACCAATTACCGAACTTTTCCCGAGCCGCAAAAGTTGAAAGAAGTCCTCTGTGTACTTCAAACAAACAAACAAAGATTTTGTGTTCCGATAGCCAACACATTTCTTTCGTTAAAATGCATTTCTTCCTTCGATTATTTTTACTTCGATCAAGATTTCTCAAGTTATAAGAGAGCGGCTTTATGCAGCACTGGAATAAGCAGATTCGTACAACTCCTTACACTTTTCGAAACAGGAAACATGCTTTTAAAGCGTCTCAAAATATTTTTTTCGTCGAAACCAATTGAAATTAATAGTGAAAATAAGCCACCACCGGTACAAAACTTTCAAATTACATTAATTACACTAATTAGGTTGGCGGAAAAGTTTTCTTAAATCCTCTTGTCTTTTACTTCAGTACCGGTAGGTTCGCCTTCAAGCGGCCGACGAGCAGTAGTTCAAATGTTTCTTCACACATCCGTACACGTCTTGCAGTTTGTCTCGTCGTTTTGTAGTTTGATTAAGTAAGTTTAGTTTGCATAAGAAATACAAAAAATCTCAGGCATACATATCTTAGTTTGCTGATATAAAAAACAATTAAAATCGTTCACGCTAAAAACCACGTGTTGTCTACGCTGACTATAAATTGCGCCAAACACATTACTCAGAGGATTTGAAATTAGTTTTTGAACACATCCATTTTATTACCATTTTTATTACTTTTTTTATTACTTTTGTTCACAATTTGTGTTAGCATTTTTAAGGCACTTGCACTACAACAAAGGGTAGTGCCTCTAAGTTAATTAAATTAGTTTTACAAAACTATCTCCAGCGTTTGTAAGAACAATAAAAATTTCCCTTCCGGGACAGTAAGCCCGTGCAGTTTCCGGAGCTAGTAAGGCTTAGTTTCTTGTTGTTGTTGTTAGTCAGGACACGAAAATTCCAATGTCCACATTAACTGCATTTCAATTGGCACTGGGTTAGATGTAACACTTCTTTTATTTTATGATCGTGCTCGGGACGCTTTTTTACTTTTGTCCGATTTCGGAGGAAGTTCTCCCGCCGTTTTACCTCCCGATTGCATGTGACGGTTGTAAAGACTGCAATAAAAATCGAATAAGTTTGCTACACCAATACTAATGGGAAATGTTTACTAAAACTCACATTCTGTATGCTTCCGTCTTGATGTACTCGAGCACGTGACTGATACCAACGAGATACTGTTCAGCGATCGCCGTCACCCAAGGATTCTCCTCCATCTTTAGCACGGATTTGGGTCCCGGCATGTCCAGATTGGCGATTTCCGGTGGCAACACACTGAGCCGATTGTTTTGAATGTGCAGCTCGCGAATGCGCGTCAGTTCACCGATTTCTCTAGGCAGTTCCAGCAAATCGTTGTCCCGCAGTCCGAGCTGCGAAGTCAAAAAAAGTATTCCACTTTAACAATGTTCTACAAATCTTTAATCTTTAATGCTTACAATTTGTAGATTTTTCAAATTTTTTATCTCCTTCGGTAAGTATTCGAACTCGTTATCGCCAAGATAGAGCGCCCGTAGAGAATCTGGAAAGAAAAAGCGATTTGTCAAATTGCTGTACGATCATTCTCCTGCTGCTACGTACCCATCATGAAGAAATTGCCCGGCAGCACATGTTCGTTTAGATTGTTGTACGATAAATCCAGCACCTCCAGGACGGGAAAAGCACCAAAACCACGTGGCAGCGTATTCAGGCGGTTAATTGAACAATTCAAAATTCTCAACTTTGGCATCGACGAGAGGGACAGTGGAAGCTCTTCCAGGAAATTGTTGGAAAGGTTTAATATTTCCAAGTTGTTTAAATTTGCAATGCCGGGTGGAACAGCTGTAAGTAAAATTGTTTAACTAAATGTTTGGAAACAAAAATTCAACCCAAACGAGCATAACGGCAATTTCAAACGACACTAGATTTTTTAACGAAACTGTCAAATCTGCTTCATTTGACGAAACTATTCACACGGATGATACGATCGCCTGGATTAACCGGGCTTGGTTATTGTTTTTTTTATAAACAAACATTCCTTTACCGAAAACACCTACTCAAACAAAATATATTTAACAAAACAAAGCACTTTTCCGCAAGCATTTTTGGTAAACTTCCGTCGCACAAAGTCTTTAAGAGGTTTTTCACAGTTGGCAAACATTTTCACCGTCCTTGAAAAATTCTACATAGCGGTAAGAACAGCTTCAACACCACGAAACACCATCTGTGATTACTCACTCTTCAGTTTGTTGTGGCTCAGTGTTATTCTGGTCACAAACAGCATATTCACTGGAAGGAAACAATAGAAAGTGAAAATCAATCATTAGTTGAAACTTTTTTATACACAATTGCAGCACGCACAGGCCATCTCCCCTTTGCATGACTCAAAACAAAAACCCCACTCATCACCCCTTTATACAGGCCCCACCCGTATAAACCATAAACGACCCGAAAAAGTAGTTATTACCAAAATAGGAAATTCTGGTCCGCACTAACTAAATGCGCTCCGCATCAAGCTAATACTCACGCAATCCGGGTAACTCGTTAAAGGTGGAAATGTTGCGATCCACCAGGTCAATTTCACGATTTTTGGTCTCGCGCGCTTCATCCAGCACCTTCTTTGCTTTCGACATTTTGTTCGCTGTGACAGGCAAACAACTGACGACGGGTTGGTTTGACATTTTTGCTCTGGATTCCTAGCAATAGAAAAACTTAATTTGCGATACAACACCCACCCGGGTCGTGCGTGGATGTGGAACTAGTTTTTATGAATGAATGAACCGTTGCGTTTGCTCTCGCGATCTGCACTGCCAACGCAAACGATGATCACACCGCGGTGATCGCGAGAAGATCGAGAGAATCAAGTTTTGTAAAAGCGATATAAAAAACGATTTGAACTTATCTCATTCACCTGGGCAAATGGAGGGAGATGGAAGCAGTGCGCGCGCACATTGGCTATATATACACGGTGATGGATCAGTGCCCCGTAGGGAGAATCATATGTCTGAATAAATTATAAACAATTAGCACAACAAAAAAAGCATCTAGCGCCCAACGTGGGGCTCGAACCCACGACCCTGAGATTAAGAGTCTCATGCTCTACCGACTGAGCTAGCCGGGCTGTCGAGAGGGCCGCGTTCAAACGTTTTCAGTAACTCTACGCGTTGACTTCAAAACCTTTTGCGATGAATGCCATCATAAACACTCCGAGTGCATCTGCTTTGGTTCATCATCATCACGATCTGGTGAATCTTCAAACGCGCGTCACGCCGCCTGTACACAGGATCAGATTGTTGTTCCTTGTTTAAAGAATGCAGGAAAGCCTTTTACAGGAATATTCGAGGGCTATTGGACAATGGAGGGTCCTGGAATGCGACATATGCGTCGATATGTTGAATAACCTAGATTTAAGGTGCGCTGTAGGTATCAAAACTGAATATGAGAGCTGGAAGGCTCGACAGGGGATGTAGCTCAGATGGTAGAGCGCTCGCTTAGCATGTGAGAGGTACCGGGATCGATACCCGGCATCTCCAACGATTTATTTTGCTTCCTCATATCGTTTTTTATTGATACCTTTTTGAACTAGTTAGTTGGTGATGTTGCTGTATAATTTGTGCATGTTTTTTACCATTTATTTACAGAGGTTCTGAGTTCCTAAAAGTGCATTCGTATATCTAATTTTGTGCAAGGTGGACTAGTGCAATCAAGTTAATGTATAATTAGCGTTATCATGCTTAAATAACTGTACAACATATTTCTTGTACTTCTGTTAACAATTTAAATCTTTTAACTGCCATACATGTTCACAATCTCATCAGTGTTTCTAGAGTCCATAAGTAATTTTGATGTTTTTTTTTTTTACAATAGAAAAATTAATTAATCTATAAACTGGAAAATATTTTTAAATGGTAGAGTTCTATTCTTTTTTCAAACAATTGTTGTGTGAAGATAAGATTATATTGTAAAATTTGAGCGATCAGACATATGCTAAACGCTTGAATCAGCATATTCGTACATCGTCAATTTCATTTCAATTAAATTCACAATTTTTTTCTGATTTTATCAGTATTTTCATGATTTTATGATGTTTGATGAGAAAAAATAAAATGAATTCAATGTTACACGCATAAGATGCATTGTGAAGGCGGTTACCATGATTTTAATTGAAGATTTTCAAAGGAATTTTAGTTTTAAATACATTATGCTTTAGTCAATATTTCCTCATATTCTTATACTTTATGATACATTTGTCTTAATTGACAATTTGTCTGTTTTTAAAACTTGTATAACAAGATATGTCAGATGAAAAATTGTACTTATTATTAAACAAAGGTTTTGATTTAACCATTAATTTAAGAATCTTATAATAACGAAATAAGACAAAGATTGTACGCATTGTTCGTTCTGTCAAAACCGCTAATTGTTTAAAAAATGGAGACACTTGTTGTATGTATGTTCTGACAAATACTGTATTGCTTATGTATCTTAGGAAATTATGCTTTCAATAACCGTTAACCCATAGAATACAAAAAGCATTGAAATGAACAAACAAGCAGACTGCAAACTATCGTTCAAAACTACTGTAAGCAAAAAACATGAAAGCAAAATGAACAGCTGGAGATGCCGGGTATCGATCCCGGTACCTCTCACATGCTAAGCGAGCGCTCTACCATCTGAGCTACATCCCCTGTCGAGCATTCCAGCTCTCATATTCAGTTTTGATACCTACAGCGCACCTTAAATCTAGGTTATTCAACATATCGACGCATATGTCGCATTCCAGGACCCTCCATTGTCCAATAGCCCTCGAATATTCCTGTAAAAGGCTTTCCTGCATTCTTTAAACAAGGAACAACAATCTGATCCTGTGTACAGGCGGCGTGACGCGCGTTTGAAAATTCACCCGATCGTGATGATGATGAACCAAAGCAGATGCACTCGGAGTGTTTATGATGGCATTCATCGCAAAAGGTTTTGAAGTCAACGCGTAGAGTTACTGAAAACGTTTGAACGCGGCCCTCTCGACAGCCCGGCTAGCTCAGTCGGTAGAGCATGAGACTCTTAATCTCAGGGTCGTGGGTTCGAGCCCCACGTTGGGCGCAGGATGTTTTTTTGTTGTGCCTCTGCATTTATCTTTTACTAATTTTAATTCAACGTTGCCTGTTTTGTGCTTACAGCTTTATTTTGCTTAATGCATATATATCTTCACAACTCTCTTTAGCTCATTGCATTACTCTCTACAGAATAAATGTTCTCAATATCTATCCAATACCATCATTCAAGCAGGACTACATCGATTCATATTTTTCAGCAGGATTTTTTTATTCTCCTTTATTGTGTTATCACTAATGCAATCATCATTCAGACTTTCCACTCAGATCATTCGGTCAGATCCTAGATCCTTAGCCACTGCTGCACTCATCTTTAATGATCCACATTTTACATTGTCCTAAGCTTTTACGCATACCGAATTTACTTACTTTCAGCATTATTCGCGATCCTTGTTCTTCTGCTTCGTCCTATGTTCCATTCTTTTTCACTTTCTTCTCTCTCACACTTGCTTCAAACGCTATGTACAAACATTTACAAATAGTTACAATTATAGAAACATACTATTTTCACGCTCTTTTTTTTTACTTATTCCTCCCCCGCTTGCTTTCTTCTCAGCCGGCCACCAAGTTGGTTTTTGTTTTATGTCTTATGTGTTGCTCTCTCCTTTCGGAGTTTTCTTTCTCCTTTCTCCGTTTTTCCACTTTTCGACACATTATGATGTATATAGTATGTTTGGCTGTTTCTTAGTTTCTTGTGTGTGCCTTTCTGATTTTTGCGCCCTTTTCTTACTTTGCTAACGGTTTTTTTTTCAATTTTACATTACAGAATCGTCTTTTACCTTCTTACTACTCTCAAATTGGAAGAATAAATTTCAGTGTAACGTGCCATCCATCTTTGCACAACAACACATTTGCTTATGCTTTATACTCTTCAATCTTTCTTTTGTTTTTTTTTTTTATTCAGCAAAATTTTCCAATCTTTTTGCGAACCCATTCCTTATCATTTTAAAATTGAATTGTTTGCAAAAGGTTTTGTAAACAAAAAACAACCAAAAACTAGAATGCTTTCGAAGAAATTATCGGCAGACTGTTTTTTTTTTTTTTTGTTCGTAACAATCACATCTTTCTTACTATTTATTAGATACTACGGAATCATAATAACGAATTTAAAGAAAATTCCGTTACGTTCTTCCTTTACTTCCTTCGCATTCCCTCATTACCACATCATATCTTTATATTAGTTCATCGCACCCGTATGTCGTTCAGCAGCTTTCGCAGTCAAATAAAGTGGCAACAAAATGAGAATTGTTTTTTAGCTTTTTTCTCTTTGTGTGGCTTGCAGTTCTGAGTTTTTTGTCTCTGTTTTGTATTCATCCAAAGAAAAATAAACCATAAAACTTATAGAAATCCATATAGTGAGGAATAAGTATGCAAAAATGCTTGTAGATTCCAATGTTCAAATTAAGAACAATACTGTAGAAGAATTTATACCAAATGTAGTAGAAGAACTTTATACTGGCTTTTTGGAATTGTACCGAACATATCTTCATAACTATTTATTTTTAAATTTTTAAATACCTAATGAAACTGAGCAACTGAAAATTTTATGTGAGTTTATGTTTAGTAACTTGAAGAGTAAAAAAAAATGTTTAAACAATCCAAAAGAATTAAACATGAACACATTATAAAAAAAATGCTAGAATACTCAAAATGGAAAGAGTATTCCGAGCGAAAACTGCATAATGTAACACCAAAAAAAATCGGAAGGATTTGAGCATGTTTTCTCGTTCGACATTCTTCTCTACGGACTAATTTGCTCTACTGTTCGGTAGATTTGCTTTTGCTTGTGTGAACCTAAAGTGGCAAATGGTTTTTGGTTTTTGCAGCATTTGCTTGTACAAATTACAAATGGATAGACTTGCTTGTTGGATGTTTGTTACTACAAACTGCAATGAACTTGCAGTTTTGATTAACGATTTCTTCTCTCCTCCTGGCCTATTGGTTGAGCTTGAGCTTGTGGTATCGATATCGGTGAATAGTACAGTTTTGGGAGCTTGGTTGATGCTATTTGTGGCATTACTTTTGATCTACATTTGCTTGTTTTTATTGTTACATTGCTCTTCTCTCTTTCTCGCTCTCTCTATATCTCTCTTTCTTGTCTATAGTTTAGTTATTATTCTCTTTTCTTATATGTGTTTTTACGTGTGTTGTGTGATCGCAATTGGTTTCTGCTTGGGTTTCCCTCTTGCCAGTGTTAGTTAGGTTTTCATTTTATTATTTTAGAAAAATATATATCACATGTATCCGCTTTAAATATTGTTTTGTCTACTATTTCCTTCACTGTTTTTTTTTCTTTTTGCGTTTATTATTATTTAAATCCTTTCATTTCAAGCTGGCCTTCTCTGTATCATTAGCTTTTTGTCTTCTTTCCGTAACAAATCAATATTTTACTAAACGGTTCCTTCGACCGAAATCGTCGACCCTAGTCGTTTGCTTGTGATTTTGATTATTAATTGGAAAAACTAGAAAAAAAATAATGAAAACCATCTGTACGTTCGAAATATGTTACCCAAATTTTTTTTTGATATTTTGCATTGTACACTCTCATCTTCATATGCTAGAGATTCTCTCTTCGACTTTTCGAAATTCTACAACATTACAAAGCCAACAGTTTCGACTAGGTTTTCCCGAACTTAACAGATCAAGTATTTTGTGCGTCTTGGGAATACACATTCGAGCAAGAATTGTTTAAAGTAATAAGCGATCAAAACTTACAGCACGACGCGAAATAAGAGGAACTTCGTACTATAATTGAAGATGTAATCAGTTTTGGTGAGACGTGCACGTCTCCTCGTGCGAAGTAAATAAATCTTCTTAAACGATACACATTTGGTCACATCACTTCCCTCAACAATTCACAAAAATTTTGCTAAATTTCTTCTCGTCCGCCGCTGTCGCCCTACAAATACCGACTCCAATTCAATCCCTCATTTTTTTTAATTCTCTTCTTCTTTTTTTTTGCGCCCCATTCCGTCACAGATGGCGGATACTCCCTTGGCATCGACTATATAAATACTCTGTATTTTCATATTTCCACTCAACCATTTTAAAGAAGTTTTTTGTTTTGTTTTGTTTTTCATTTGTTGAGCTACAAACGATTCCTAATTTCACGTTTTACTTACTGTTTCCCACGCTTTTGCATCTCCCTTTATTCGCCTTTTCGGTGAGTGTTTTCGCTTTGCTTAACAGCTTTTCTTCAGTTTAGTGTTGCTTTTTTTTACAAACTTTTCTCCTTTTTTCTATTATTGTATGTTCCATCGTTACCCTTTCCTCGTACATGTGTTTTATATTGCTGGACCCAGAGATGAATAATGTGTGTGTGTGTGTATGAATGTGTTTATTGCCGGTTGTTTTGGTTAAGGTTTTTCATAGCTTTCAGACGGAGCGCCGATTTACGATGTACAGTGAACGGCAAACTAATGTGCCCACTTATTATTTTTTACACTTTTTTTTGTAGAAGTTAAACAAACATATTTTATTTTTTATATCACTTAAACATGTAGCAGAAATAAAAGATATATTGAAAGTATAGTCAATTTCTAAATGATAATATGAACTTGTAAGCCCAGCCTAGTCAAGGCAGGAATGTCAAAAATGATTCTCATATGAATGAATCTAATATTGATAGAATAAAGACCTGAAATATATAGATAAAAAGACCAAAACTTTCTGTATGCCGTTCAAAAATTTGTAGGCGATTTGTGATGCAAGAAGAGTCAACTAAGCTGGGGACAAATTTGACATATTTTAGCTCTAAATTCAACATTTTTTTTATCAGAACTTAAGTTTCATCATTAAAAATACTTAAGTTATTTTTTTAATACAATTTGTTCGTTTTTCTTTATATAATTAAAAATGAATAAATTAAAAAATAACAAGTGGACACTTTACTTTGCCTAATACTGTATGTATGTCACCCAATTGTTGTGAAACACGATAGGTAACATTGCGCATTAATTTGATTTTCATTTGATCCCTTTTGCGTACGGACTGACACAAAAACCGGCAGCAAGTTCAGCATTGCACACAAGGCTGCTACTTGATTTTTGAAGGCCAACCAGGCCAAGTTGCCATCTGTAGTTCCTATTCAATTGTTATTGCCCACCCCCTCTACTTTGCAACCGTCAACTACACAATCCTTTACCTTAGATGGCTTTTCGCTTAAAATTTTATCTTTGATACGGTCTGAACGAACGATAACAATATAAGAGCAAGTCACTTTTCACTTTACGGTAAAAACCAACATAAAAGTCACGAAAAATATGTAGAATGCTCAGAAAAAGAATGAGATTGTAAAAAGGGAGTAAACCTTCAATTGTACAATCGAATATAGAACTTTTTTACGACTAACTATCTGGCTCTCACGGATACGGTAGTTTTGTGGTCAAAAAGCACCGGTACAAAAACAGACCAATACATCAAATTAACCTACACTAGAAAGCCATACATACGGCACAGAATAAACGAAAAAAATATACAAAATTTAATAAACTTCTTTTAATCACTCCTCTAATTTGAAATCTCTATTCAACAGCTTCAATGCGAAAACAAACTAAAACCATACTGTACGAAAAATGCTATCCACCAATCCTTAACTATCCATACATATCGTGTTGTTCGATGAAATCCTCAACGCAAAAGAGACAAAACAAAAATTGATAATAGAGTAATATGTTGAATTGGAAAATTAAAAAAAGAAAATTAAGAACATTTCCAACAGTGTCGAAACTGCGGATTGCGTAGACAGTACTGGCGTTGCCTAAATGTTGCTGTGGACTGCGATTTGTTACGGTGGTCTCGTGTTTGGCGTTGATCTTGTCAAACCTTATTATTAGCGTACGGACGTCTCGGTGGTTCGTACATTCCCCGGTCTGGATAAGCTTCGGCGTACAGCTCCGCATTGCTCATGCGGCTATAGTTCTGCATTGGTGGTGCTATAAACCAGGAATCATAAAGAACAAACATAAGTTAGTTGGAGATATTTTTAGAACGTTTTTTTTTATAAATTATATGTTAAAAATTGGATATGAAAAGTTCTGTTACTTAAAAAATTTAGAAATGGTACAGAATATTCATATTGAGCACAGAATGAAATACTCGTGTGCTGAAATGAAACACGGAAAGATATGTTCTGTCTATACGCGAAACGAAATGGATGTGGGAAAATTTCAGGGTTTGCTACTTGACAATGTAAAAGCATCTATGATTTTGGTAAACACTTTAGATGAAATGGTCAGTTGTAACTACTTGCCCTCGTTCGCACCTGAAGTTTAAACACTTGCCCGTGTGCTGCAAGGCAGTGTACAATCTTATCTGGTTCGATTATAATTTCATCTGGTAGCTTTACAATTAAAGGAAATTGTTTACCATATCATCTGACAATTTCTTCTAGTTTAGTCTACCTTTTCATCAGAAGTATGTAGCAAAATCATTGACGCATTTACATTATCAACAGATCAACGCTGTTTGGAAGAGGGTATACAGTGAGAAATATGTTTTTAAAACCAAGCCTGTTCATACAGAAAGAACGATTCAAACATGCTATAAAAACGAAACTTTTATAAATAATAACGAAAATCAAACAATATGCTTACTGTTAACATAAAATTGGCCTGCAGCTGGTGCGTAGTTTCCTTATTATTATGCGTTACAAACATTGAAGGAAACATACGATGTAACTATATCGATATCTTGTAATTAAATTGCTAACGAAGATGGAAGTAATGCTATTGCTGTGGGAACAGTAATAGAGGATGAATATCTCGTCGGTGTATTGCTATCATTTTGTTATTTGTAAAACTGAAAAGAAACGCTGCGAATTTGGCTTCAAGCTGTGCGGATTGTACTTTGCATTCAAAAAGGAAGGAGACACACTGCCTTCCACAGACCGTTTTTTTCTTATGTGCGCTTTACTAAAGCGTCTTCTTTTTCCTTTCTTTTGTTATCTTGGTTTCTACTTCTTGTACACCACTGTGGCACTCGTCTGATTGGCTCGAACCCCCTCGCGGGGATTGGAATTCGCTTTGCGGGAATGTTGCTGCTGCTTACTGCTGTGATGGCCTACAAAATAAATAAAAACAATAAATAAAACAAAAAAAATTAAACAAAAATTAAAAAAAAACTTAAGAAACATAAAATTGTGGTTAAATATAAAAGGTGAAAATCAAATACGACTTTACGAATAACGCCGCCTCATGCAGTATTTGATTGGAACAAGAGCGAAAAGACACGCTAATCGAAACTTAAACCGGGAACAAAACTACTAGGTCATACAGAGAGAACACACCTTTCGGTGGGTAGTATTGTTGGCCACGGCCTTCGCCATACCCATGTGCTGGCGGACGTGAACTGTTCGACGGGCGACTGTTGCCCGACGATGAGGAATTGTGTCCGGCCGGAACGCCACCATTACGCATATCTGCATGGCCATCAGCACCACGCGTCCGGCTACCAGCACCACGGCCTCCTCCATTTCGCTCACCGCCACCACGCCCACCTCCTCCTCCTCTGTCGCCCGCACTTCGGGAACGTTCGTTGCGTGGTACCGGAACACTTCGCGGTCCAGCTCCGTTATGATGATGTCGACGCTGAAAACAGAAAAAAATATAGAGCCTATGAAGTCTGAGTCTGGATATCTAGTATCGGGATGAATTACGAACCATCATACGCAACGTGTTCATCGGACGACGCAACGTGTCCGAGATTCTGTACGCGGCCGCTTTCTTCGGATTCGAGCTGGGTGTGTGTACCGCGCAGCACTTAATAAAGATGCCCATCATGATGAAAAAGACGATGCCGAACAAGCACACCAAGTACCATCGCTCCGTTGCCCATTCGGCTACCGTTTGGAGCGTTTTCTTGTTAAACAGCAGATTTTTCAACCGTACCAATGCACCCTCGGCGTCTACGGCTCGGCACTTTAGAAACACATCACAGTAACCCTGTAAAGGACATTGTAGAAAATCCCCCAATTATACATATGGCATTTTTTGGTGAACACATGGTGCGTGTCTCTTACTTGGAAATTATCGCATGGTGAACCGGGTCGCAAGCTGTAACCACCGTCCGGCAGACCGTACTCGCGCGCGAATTCACTCGTGCTTCGGCACGTATTGGTGTCGTTGCCATTTTGACACGCCAGTTCACACAGTTTGCGTTTGTCAATGTTTGGAATGATGTTGGACGTTAGGAAACATTCGGTCATATTCCACAGCAGGCAAATTGAACCGGAACATTCACCCTTAATGCACAATTGTGTACCTGTATAGAGGTGCAAAAATGGATACCGAGACACACCAAATTATTAGCAAAGGACGATTCTTCAGTTTTACGGACACAAGTCTTACCGTTGTTACACTTTGTCTTATCATCACGTGGCTTAGGCTCGGGACACTCCGGTGTCGTACCGTTACACGTTGATCCCCACGAACATTCTGTCTCCTCTTTACACGTCACCTTCGCATCGGATGGAATGAAGCGACAGGTATTGCTATCACAGCACGGTCCTTGCGATGGGCTGCACTGTGTACGGGCCCGTCGGCCACAGCTTTGAGCCGTCGCATTCTCCAGCTTCATCGCATCGGTCATCTCACGCGGATAGCAACACTTGTCCATACACTCCTCCTCGTTGAACCCGCAATCACACTCTTCGCCAATTTCGACAATTTTATTCCCGCAGAATGCGCCCTCCGAGGCCTGGAAGCAGTTGCGCTTCTTGTTTTCGTCAATCGCGTCCAGCACGTTGGAAATGTTTCGCACCGAGCAGGGCGAAAACTTCCCATTGTTTAATCGGATGCCGCTCGTTGCACTGGCAAACATGATGTAATTGCCATTGTTACCACCGGGGCGACATTCGGCTGGATAATCGTGCTATATACAGAGAGACAGAAATAATGAGACAATGAGACGGAGAAGAAATTTACGTTAGAATTTTCCAGTAAGTACAAAACTATTCGCTAGCTACACACGTACCGGTGACCCGAAATTGTGCCCAATTTCGTGAGCAAGCGTCAGTTGTGACACCTTCGGTGGAACGCGCGTGTTGTAATTCACGAACGTAATGATGCCAGTGTTGAGTGAACGCTTGGTGCTCTGGTAAAGGCCACCGACCGTTTCCGTGTAAGTCTTGTACTTTTCGCAGATGCCGCCCGAAGCACCGGAAGCCGATGCAACCCAGGCCAATCCGAGCGTACCTCCGGTAAAGTCTCTGTTCGACGAGAAATGTAACAGTGTAACCGAAATTAAATTCGTTTCCCAGAAAACTACTTCTTCCAGCCGTCTCCTCTCGCGACTCACCTGTAGGTAAACACATACGCCAGGCAGAACGCTTCATGGTTGCCCAGTGAGTGTAGATTGAGAAAGTTGGAAACGTCGATATTTTCCAGACACAGTGGGTTCGTATCTTCATGATGATTTTCACCACACGTCGAATCGTCGTCTATTTTCAAACGTTGGACCTAGCAGAGAGTTAAATTAACGGAAGCGGAATTTTAGCATCATACACTAAACCGTCAAACATGTCGCAAAGAAAATACCAACCTCAAACCGAATATTTCGATGCTCAACACGGCCATCAAATTTCGTATTGCGATAGATGTAGTTTACGGCAGTGATGTGATGTATGATCAACGACAGAATCTCTTCGCGCGTTTTCTCTTCTAGCTCGTTACGACGCGCCCGATGTAGATGCTACCAAAATAAGACGAAATCATATAACGCCAATTCGAAGTATACAAAAGTAGTAAATAAAATTGTCTCAAATATCGATCGTTTCATAAGCAGCAGAAACAAACTATGCTGGTTTGCCAGTAGGGTGATTGATACCCGCTCCAGCTAAACTTGGCTAAGTAGTCTTGCAGTATATCTGTAGGTCCTTTCTAAAGTGATCCCGTGTCAAAGCAAGGAATCAGTTCGGATTAAATATCATGGCGTGATTTATAGTTGATCGATCTCAGGGGTGTCAAACTCACGTGACCACGAGAACATTTATCATAAAATCAATAACAAAAGCAGCACTCCATGTTATGAGCGCCCTGGAACACGCCACTTCCAAATATTCGACTCCTAGACTCCATACCTGCGTCCCTGACAATCGTTTTCTGCCGGATTCCGGGTCGTTCCGGAATCAACGGAACGACGAATGAAACGAAAAAGCTGACCGTCTTAGCAACAGGGGTCGGCTTCGTCCAACAGAAGCACACAACACGATTTCCCGCCGAGATACCTCTGCGCTTTACCAACACCATAATCTCGCAACACTGGGACTCCACCTGGCACAACCTAGACCTTAGCAACAAACTCCGCCTCAACTAGCTTCATGGAAAGATATCGAATCCAGCCATCACCAAAGAGTTCTATTCCACCTCCAGTTAGTTCTCCACTCTTCAGCTTCTGTGGCGTTGAAATCACCGTCCGCCACATCCTCACCGATTGCCAGGTACGACACAACGAGCCAGCTACCAACTAGACATCGATCACGCGCCAATCCTATCACCCGCCAAACTCGGAACCGCCTTATTAGATTTTTACGTAACAGCAATTTATACAGAGCAATTTAAACAATAGTTTTATCTAAGAGATAAACCACAATCGTAATAGTTTAGTATTACTATAAATCACCTCTTGTATACATGATAGAGGTGAATGTATCCTCAGAGACTCGAAATAACGTACTCATGTACTGTAAGGTTTGACGTCCCTGCATCCAACCCATTACTAAAGCTCTGCTGTGGCTGGCGTTTGGATCATCCAGCGTTTTGGCTGCAGCATGTCAATGTTGGAAACGCTGACCGTCCATCGTGTGGTCGTGGTTTTACTGATAATGAACATGAAGAAGGCACACAGAAGCCTTTCCCTCACCCAAGCTGATAAACAAGAGGTTGAGATGATAGAGAGATGTCGGAAAGGCGAATTGTTTTGTAATCGTACCACACTGGTACAATAGATTGGACAGGCGGCGAATATGCTAGCTAAACCTTTCCGCCGTGCCACGATGCGTTGCAATTGCTGCATGCAAAAGCATGTGCAAAAAGAAGCCACCCTTTAAAGTCTGTCTGCGCTGAAGTAAGTTATGGCGGCAATCAGTAATGCATTTGCCAGTGGAAGTAAGACACCAGACACAGAAGGGGAAGCATATACAACAGCACACCCTTTGTATACTGTGGTCAGCATATGCGGTAAACAAGCACTCGGTGGTACAGAGAAGTGGATGTTGGATTGGCCCAAGATCTACCTCTGCCGGAGCCAGCAATTGTCGACCTTCCCCCTTGCGTTGCAAAAGATTCCTTCCGCTTGCGGTTGGCAAACGACAATGAGAAGTGACACGTTCATCGGAGTGTGTAGCCGCCCGACCGGAGCTTGCTGGGGATTATGGGGTGGGTCATCAGAACGGTAGGGCTCTTACGTGCTATGCCCTAGTTGTGGGTTTTCCACTATTACTAGCCACAGGACGATGAAAAGGTGTAGTTTTTATTCGCTCTTCCCCAAAGGTCGTACGGATCCTTAGAAGAAACACACCATCATCGGCTCTTTGATGATGCGGTTTCCCAGAGTACGACTAAACAGTACTTGTAACGAAACTGTTGATTACCGAGATATATGTATCACTGCCAGCGCACCATCCTAGATAGAGACATAGCTCTATTGAAGTGTTAACAAAACTCTACCAAGAACTATCTCTGCGAACGTTTATCAAATAGTTTTTGGAAACAGTCATTTACAAATTAAATACTTACACTAACGATGCTATCACGTATGTGACTCCACAGCAATGGATCAGTCTGTATGTACAGCGAGCATGTGTTTCGATAGTCTTCCTTCGGCCGGGTCGCTCGCCGGACCCGCTCGTGCGCTTTCCAGTGCCATTCGGAGTCAGTCACGCTTTCACCCATCGCTCGCCAATTGGCTGCCCTTGAGTATTTTTCATACGGATACTTAAATTCGTACCCAGTTTCGATGGGAATTTCGTTAGCGCCAATGTCGGGTCGTGTGTCCTTTTCGATAGACGGCGACCGTCGCCTCGCTTTGGCAAATGATTTATACTGCATCTGGCTGACTGTTAAAGGTTGCTGTTGTTGGCTGTTGGTGCTGTTCTCGTTATGTTCTCCTCGCTTATCCACCTGCACTGTTTTATCATTTTGCTGTACTTCTTCCTCCTGCTGCTCTTCTTGGTCGGGTTCATCCTCCACAGCTGAATTCTGAACCCGATCCATCCACTCCGAAACCTCATCATGCACACCACATCCGGAGGGATGTCCTGTAAAACAAGAAGAAATAATAAGTTGGACAGCAAAAATAATGATATACAATGTAACAATCGTCAATGGCAGTGGAATTTGAATTTTAGTAGAAAATTGTTACACAGTACGATCCTTCAAACAAAATGCTTTAGCCTCTTTCCTAATCGTAGTTACATAACAGACCCTCCCGCCTTTGAGCGCTACGTATCGATCGATTTTGTTAATGTATGTTTAATTGGATTTATATTTCAAACGATTACATTTTGACGTAACACGTCCAACACGGTGGAACTGACCCTCATGATGTGCGGTGGTAGTGAAGTTTTCGTCACCAGTCATCATACCCGGCTGCCTACCTCTAAACGGGGCACACGCTATTTCAACAACTGAACCAGCAGATATTCTTGCTAGATTTTGATGTTGCCGCAACTCATCTACTTCCTGACACCCGCATTAAAATCTCGAAATTAGTTATTAGTCTTCGCCAGTATTCTGTACGTATAATTTCTTTCATCCCTTTTAATCGGCATTTGAGTGGGGACGATAAAGGAAGTGCTCCGTGATAGAAAATTAGTTTTCTTTATCCGAAATCTCCGTCTCTCTCTCTCTCTCTCTCTCTCTCTCGCTCTCTCTCTTTCTCTGCCTAATCGTGGTAGAACTCATATCCTAATTGAAACGACGGTAGGACACACGCACCGTCATCATCCTTGGTGATGGATGTTTGGCAAGCAACATACCCACTTCAGGGGAACAACATGAATGAAGCTCGACTATAATTTGGTCTCGATGTGTAGGATGACTTCCGGACATTAGGCTAAAGTTTTACGTCAAGTAGCAAAATATCCTTCATCAACAATATCTTGTATATATTTTTTTCGATGCCCCAATCTTTAATGATTCATCACTTGCGTCGCATTTATTAGTGGAGCTTTTGTGCGTAATCACCGTAGTTAATTGCAAAATACAACAGGCATACGCAAGTCCAAACCAAAGTCTACCGCCGAACCATCATCAAACCGTCCAATAACGACAGTTGATTGATTCTGTGAAGAGTATTTCACCGGTTGCTCTAGTCCGATTGGACAATGACGAGCACAGCCTAGCCATCCACACCCCGCGTTCACCTTAACATCACATCAGCAGCTAAGTCTTCGTCGGTCAAAGAGTTGGAGTACTGTTGGCTTATGTTTCTCCAGTCCCCGTGGCACAAATCGCTTTCGCTTCCATCATGCTGTCTTGCCACTTTCATTCGGCGGGAAAAACTTTCACCCTTCATGATCGGTGGAAGGATTGCGTGCATTGGAGGTCACCGGAGACGGATATAGTTCCCTTCGATTCGCACGCCAAATGAGAGCTTCGAAATTGAGGCGATTGATTGACGGTTCGGTCGGTATCGTGTGCAGCTACTGACAGCTGTTGACCCGTATTTTTCGGCTACTTTAGCTTGTGTTTCGATCTTTGCGAACTACCAAAAACGAGCCCCGGGCGGTGAGGAGTTTACCAAAATCTAAACAGTATGAGAGTATTTATTTTAAATGTTTAAATGCAACAGTTTTTGAAAGATATCAACAAAACCGAATCTAATGCAAAGAGCAAAACATTTTTCTATTCCCCTGAACTAGACTTGCAGCGAAAAATAACTGCTGTCCCTTTTAATAGCTTTTGCTTATGTTAGTGGAGCGAATTGACAATCGTTAGAGTTTATCCATATAAAAACAGTCTGTACATAAATAAACGTTCCTTGTCTGTCGTTTACGTCATTCCGTTATGGAGCACCCAGCAGTGCACGAATAATTCCATCTGTGTGCGCTTTGCACAATTTACCAGCTATGTTATATGCAGCACTACAAGCATACATAACGGCCAAGACGGGGAGGTGATTTTTTTTTGTTTAATTTAATATTGCTAACGATGAGCACTATAGAGGAAAAGACAAGGTTAACAATGAACATAATTAGTCAATGTGATTGTCAGCTGAAGTATAAATGCTCTCTGTATTGATGTAACACTTTCGTAGAAGACTCTCGTTAGTTACCAACATATCTTGCTTAAAAGGAATAAATGCTTGGAACTTCAGCATCCACCACACATCTTTTTGATCGATTCATTCTCCTTCGTTTTTGACTCTATTACTCCAGAAAATCTTGTCATTTCAAAAACTCCCTCATCTTAGGCGTAGCGTAACAGTCAATGCACTCTGCACGTAATACAATCTGTATGCGATTTCAACTACTGCTCTCAATATGTAACACAACATCTCTTACCTTTCCTTCGGTGGCGGTAAGGGTCGTCCACGTCCCGATCCTTGTAGATTACCGAATGGAACGGTGGCTCATCGTCACCGGTGTGATGTAGTGGATGCGTTTCCGGCTTGGACGATTCGCGAAAATAATGTTTCGCCCGTTCCACATAGTACTCGTCCTCCGAGGTGATTACCTTACCCTCAAATACGCCGTCGAAAATCGAACCGAAGACGTAGCTTTCGGGATCACCGATCACCTCGCCATGATAGATGTGGGACGAGTCAACTGCTATCGGTCCCTTTTCGTTATGTATCTGCAAACGTACAAAATAACAACATCACTTACTTGTTGCGCTTGGACATGGCTCGTGGAGGCTTACCTCTAACTTATCACTTATTGTGCTGAGATCACGTTTAAGTCTAATGTTAAAATCTCGATCGTGTGCGCTAAAGCTAAGATGTACGTAATGATCTTTGGTGACCGATCGTTTCGCCCGGCTGTGACTAGCGTGCAGATGCTCATGATCGTAGCTCAACTTCTCGTGATGGGATATGTACTCGTTGAGGGGACGTGCTGTGGAAAGAAGAAGCAGAGTAGTATCTCATTAGAATAAAGTTCATTTTTCATCGAAATAAATGATTTAGCTATGAGAATAAACTATTAGGTAAGGAGGTTATGATGGTGCTTCGAACAAAATCAAGATCTTTTGATGGATCAAAAATAAATCTTTACAAAAAAACTCACATATTTTGCTTTCAGTTCATCAAAAACTTTTAAAAAGTCGTGGCAAATGTACCATACGACCCAACTTCCTATTATTCTCTTGTAGTAAGATCTTACATTCCAACAAGCTTACCCCAAAGTGCAATAATCCATGAAATGTAATGATCTCCCGCTAACCGTAGTAGATTCGAGGAAATTTCTCAGTCAAAAGCCTTACCTAACCAACCCACCTACGCGCAAGTGGCGCGTCCTTTTTTCATGAACTATCTGTCTAAAATGCACCGTAATTCCCTGTGAACATTGGCACAGGCGACTGACCAGAGAACTGATACCGGAAACTCTGTTATTTTCCGCCAGATTGCTTGACATTCTGAAGCGCACAAATAGAGACAAACGGAAGCAAATGGAATATGGGACGGAAATGTGGCAAAAACAAAAAAAAAACAAACGAGAAACGAACCATGATTACACGCTGGATTCACTCCAACGGGCAAAGAAACAGGAACAGAACCATCCACACGCTAAAGAGTGCATGTTTGCTTCACGGTTGTCAATCGCAACAGAAAAATGGCTCCGGAAGTTGATAGCGCCATGGTAGTGGCTCCCCCAGGCACGGTCGCGTGCATAATACCGCTTCGATGGGAGCAGTTGTAGTAAATGTCAACGTTATACGGATTGAAGCAGCCGAATGGCAAGTGGTAATAATATTGTTGCACCCTTCACGCCGGAAACGTACCGTACCGTTGGAAGCAGAAGTACATAATGCTCCAGAATCGAATGGAGAGCCCTCGAGCTGTGGTGCAAACGGCATCGAATCGAAAAGATACTATTTCACGAAAGGTGCAAGGATGCACCAACCCGCCGCCTCGGTGGTTTGCAACAGACTTGACATGACGGGAACTATATCTCGCTCGAGGACGAACTATATCCTGGTTCGAAGCTTCGACCGACTTACAACACGCAAACAGGAAAACGGAACTCGACCCACACGACCGGACGTTTTGCATATCATGGTATCGGTTTTTCTCAACTCCTTTTTTTTAGTTCTTTTTTTTTTCGACTTTCTATCCGAGCTATAAATCTTACACATACCATTCACAGTGGCCTATCAATCGAATTTTGCAGGCATCCTGGTAATTGAATGGTATCGAAGGATACGGGAAAAGGAAAAAAAAGCATCCAGCATTGAATGGGAATCATTCATCAACAAAAAGAAATACAATTAGGTGACGAATGAATATGAAAATGCAATTTTCACAGAAAATGCTCACCCAACCAATCAATATTCTTCGCTCCCGGGGCGTCGAACCAAGTTCTTCTGGGTTGCAAAATTTCAGTTCAGTTGCAAGGGCCAATGTAAATTGATTGCACCTGAGTACATCCGGAAGTCCGGCTCGTTTACCTTTGCCTGTGATCATCTGTGAAATCTATCCTTTTTCGTCCGAGCTCTAGGCAAACGGAAGGGAATAGCCAACGATTGAACGCGAAAGGTGCTTTTCAAACATTAATAAAAGTGGCTTGTACTTGCTTTACGACGAGAGAACGGTTGCAGACCTCGGTGCAGTTAAGCTGCAACGCAGGAGGATCTAAGCAGAAATGTTACTTTGTAGCTGTCCAGCAAACGCAATCGGGATGGTACCTCGAACAAACAAACGGAGTCTTTTTTTTCGCCCCCACCCCTTTCTGGCGCAACTATGTAGGGTACGATTTTGCCCAACCCGAAGTTTTCCTAGCATGGGTCGTATGAAACCGGCGCAAATTACCACGCTGCCAGAGAGCTGCAAGCAAATTCTATTTGCCCGGTTTATTACTATTTGATGGACACTAATGCACAGCCCGGGCTCAGAGGGCTTGCTCAGCTACACGCCACGCTGTTGGGTGGCCATGGAAACAACCACTAGAACCTCTATTATGGATGAAAGAAGACAAATGTGAAACATACGGAATGGGTCTCTTTGCTTCGAGACATGATTTGTCATATATGTATGTATGTGCGGCCATGTGTCGTATCGAAGTCGAGGTCGGCGGCTAGTTTTCTGTTGACCATAAATGAGTGTCTTATCCATTTTAGTCCAAGTGTTCTATGCTATTATTTTCTGTCCTTTGCCCAATATCTGAGTCAAGCAACTTTTCGTTACTTTTTTTTGCTCTCTCTAAATTCCAACAGTTGTGTCTGTTTCTGAGGCACGGGAGAATATACTCAGTACTACTACATATAAATGCAATTGTTTCCGAATAACAACATTAAATTACACCATTTCTCGCTCAATGCGTGTTTCCTGTGAAAATAACTTGATAATACGATAACTTAGTCTTTTAATGATCTATTTTCTTTTCCGACGTTCATTGTATTCCGTTCGGTTTCCTTGACGATATTGTGCGCCCATTGCGTCACAGCCCTACCGTATTACCACTTATTACTTCTCCCGCTAAAACGTAGCAAAACGGGTGGTGTTTGTATCTTCATTTCCAGACGACCCACACACAATGTCAAACACCATCATGTAGACGGAGATGCTTCGGATGAACAAGCGTGGTGCAACAAAACGGCTGTCGTAGGCAGGTTTGTACGCAATTTTTCACTTTCTTATCATCGCCGGCAGGACAAAGCCACTGGGCCGAGAGTATGATGGAGCGTGATAGGGCGACAGCTGATTATGTTGCGGAAGGTTTGATCGAAAGAAACTCTTCTGCCCTAGGTGCCCGAGAGGTGGATGGATTAATGGGACGAGACAGCCCAGAGTGCGCTGATGGGAATGCGTCAAACATTGTTGAAACAATCCCAAGTGGCTCATTGGTAGGGTGGCGCGGCTAGCTGTGAGCTTAGATAAATTAACCAAGAATAGTGTGTCTCCATTGGTTTTGCTTTTTACCCTATTTGCGTCTGTCAAACAGTTCCTACCCATAGTGGCAAAAGCAGTTAGTTGCAGAGTATATTTTCCATGTCTAGCCACTAGCAAAATGGCCACACCACATGCGTACATAGAAAAAGTTTCCTTTTGTGAGACGACGAAAGGCAGGACTTAGTTTTTATTTTAACGATTATTTCTTCACTAGACAACGTGATACATTAAGAGAAGATGAGACACAACCAAAAGTTTCAACAAACTTTTAACTACACTTATCTTCTTCTTAGGCATTACATCCTGATAAGGTATTGTTCTGCTAATTTCAGGTTTCTTTGATTCGAGTTTTTTTTCTGGTCCTTGTTGTGAGACAGCAGGTTCTTCAATCTCAAATATTGAAGTCGCTTTATCAATGGTAACCTCAAAATATATGTTTTCTTTTGTACCAATACCTGAAGAGATCTTGATCTCGTCTTGGACTGTAGTGTCTGGCTTCCTTGACTGTTTATTTTATCTATAGGCTAATAAACAGTTCAGTGTACAAGGAAACGGTCCTTTTCGCGCGGCAAGACCACCGCTGATCTGGATGTCTCGATCGTGGGACTGTTCACACCAACATGATGTAGGACGAAGCCGTACCAAAAAGCAAGCCGTTCACGGAGCAACACCGAGGCTACAACGAAGAAGAGGCTGGACAGAGCATAACTGCTGCTTTCGCGGCACTATTTGCTGGTCGGAAGCTCTTTGTCTTGCTCAACCGCACAATATCCAAAATGATCTTTTGTGGGCAGAAAACGTTCGCCAGCATCCCCCCGTCCCTTATAGACTTCCTGCGGCTCCAAAGCGCCGCTTCAATTATGGTTTGGAAGGCCATATCCAGGCGTGGGAAGCTCCATCCACTGGAGTTATTTGAGGATAACGTGAAAATCAACGCTAATACTCTATATAATATTCTATATGATTGCTGAAAGTCACTCGTTTTTTTTCTAGATAAACGCCTAATATATTTTGTTCTATCCTTCCATGGAATATTCTCTTTTTGGAATCTTAGCTCACTTTGCGGTGTACTACCCTGTGGAACTCCTGCTATGGGTTTATATGCCTAGGATGGAGCAAGCCCTATGTAGACCGTGTTTTCTCTATTACTTAGGAATGAACGAATAAGTTTGATTAGGTATGTAGGGAAATTTAGTTTGATTAGTTTGAACAATAATACATTGTGCCAAATCAAATCAAACGCCTTTTCGTTGTCTAACAATACTAGGCCGGTGGATTTTTTCATATACAGCTTGTTTTCGATTATGAAATTTTTCAGTCTGTGTATCTGGAGCGACGTTGATTTGGCGGGTTAGAACCCGAATTGTGAATCAGGTATTATTTGGCTCCCTTGTATATATGATCACGTAGCTGTTTTACAATGATTTTTTCGAAAAGCTTCCCTAAGCAAGTCAAGAGAGATATGGGTCTGTAATTTTCCGCATTTGAATGATCTTTACCGGGTTAGCGAACGTCAAGTGAGTACTATGGACCAAAGTAAGAAACCCATTCGGACGGGATGATAATTCAATAAAAGTTTAATGAGAAGAAAATATCTTGTAATTTCAAAAATTTTACAGGTTATTTAAGTGTATTCGTACTTGAATTATAATGTGAGCAAGTTGTTTAATAGTAGACCTCACCGTACACATAAAACAATAACTTCATAGCCATGTTTTCACCGTATAACGCACTTTAAATAATTTTTGAAACACACACAATAGAATCTCACGCACATTATAATTCTCTAGGCGATCACTAAATCATTTCTAATTTTTTGTTAATGTTACCTTGCCCGGTACAATTTGTATCGATGCACAAAAAGAAAAATGTTTCGGTGCTGTTTCTCATGAAATTAAGAAACTCCGTCCTAACCTTCCACCGGTATGCGAATAGCACGCATGTTCATGTGTGTTAAAAAGCGATCGCAAAGCGATTACACAATATCCTCGTCTTTGGCATCTTCATTGCCATCGTTCATCTCTGCAGCCAGCCATCCCGCAGACATCGTGTGGCCGTGTAGCGTGTGCAAAGTTTTTATTGCCTCAGAACATGCCAATTTCGTAAACGAGATGCAACAGCTCATTTGGCTTCACAGTTTCTCCCATGGTTAAGATACATAATCGGATTTAGGTAACAAAAGCAAAATGCATCGCTAATAGAATTGTAATGTGGCAAAGCTTTTTTGCTTAAATGCTTAAATGCTTAAATGCTTAAATAAAAGCATAATGTAAGTTAATTTTTCATTCAAAGGATTCTTTTATTATGAATTTATTGTTCAAATAATAATAAAACTGATTATTTTCAGCAACAATTACATATTCAATACAAAAGTTTGGTCCAAAAATATTAATTCTTCCTCACTCAGTCCAACATTTCGTTTGTTTAAAGGCAACTTATAATGAAAATTGCAACGAAAAACATAGAAAGAACTCAAATCAAAGTAATGCATCTCGGTCTCTTGCAATGTCCTGAAAACGACTTTATTGCAAGACTGGGACAAGACTCACACACCCACACACTCTACCCATATGGGATCATTCTTCTGTAATTCATTTTTACATTTCGCTGAATAGAACTACCGCTGCGTCTGAGTCAACCAACCTCTGCAATGTCGTACAAAGTGCAATTGCACTTTTCTCCTCTCCATGTGTATGCATTTTACCTTTCACCTTGTTCTCTCCCCCTCTCACAATGGTATTAAAACGCAGCACTATAGATAGCTTTTTCATTCACAAACTTCGACAGGTACACCAGCACCATTGAGCGAGCGCTTTTCAGGTTCATTTTAATGCTTGCCATTACTTTGCTACAGGCTCACAGTTGCGCCATCTTGCGTAACACGATGCTTGCTTTGTTTTGCGTCCCCGCGTGTACCACAACAGCCACATACACCCATATCTCATCGCATTAAGCTCTCGACTAAAGCAGACGGCAGAAACCAGTAGAGATGTGCACTTTTCCCTTGCTCAGAGAGCGTTGATGACTGTTTTTTTTTTATCGTTGAACTGGGTTCTTATCATCAGTGGTACACACTTCCTTTTCAAATGGACAGCAAGAAACGAATGCAAGCGAGCAAACTCCAAAATGGACTGCAAATATCAGGGTCAGTGTGTCACATTACAGGAGCAAGTGAACCCGTGGGTACGTCTTCATGTGCAAAATGCCCACCGCCAGGTGATGGGTCTTTTCGCCCTGTGACCTTTTACAATTTCCTTTCATTAGAATGTGCATTGGGCTGTGTTAACATTTCCTTGACACACTTCCCATCGACCCACTTCGGCACGTCGCACACACGCTGGCACTCACCGGACGATGAAAGCGCAATATCAGCAGCAAACTGGAAGTGTGGATACTCCAACACAACACAACTAAAAAAAACAACAAACAACCGTAATCACCGAAACTATTTATTCGGGAAATTGTTTCCTAAACTTCAACAGACTACGTTATCTGCCACTGGACGAGGGACCACCAGTGCTTTTGCAGAGGCATAATGCATTCTCATAGTATGAAATTCTCCCGCAATATATGGAACAATGACAGCATAGTTTTAAAGAGTTTTCTTTTTTATGGTTACAAATGTTTTCTACTAATCTAAAAAAAAATGTGTAGCAGAACAAACTGCATAACATCCAGCAGCAGAATCTGTGGCCATCTACGATATTACAGGCAGACAAGCAAAGGCAAGCAAACAGCGTTGAATTCGAAATTCTAGCCTTATCTCGGACAAAGTGCATGTGAGATAGATAGCTTGCCGGTTCCCAAAAGCAAGGCACAGGAAAGTTTTAATGAAATTATACAAATTTAAAAATGCACACAAATTTCGCCCAGTACTCCTCTGGACTAGTGGACTGCAAGTGTTCGACTTTGGCCATTTCCCGACTCTGTATCATTTCCTTTCTACACGTTTTCGAGTTGAAAACCAGAAATATTATACTGTAGTTTTTTTCAACATTTTCAAACATATTTTTGGGTGGGTGGCATATAACCTGATTGTTGTATCACACTCGCAAAAAAAAACTTAGCAATACCGTAATTACCGAGTTTCTTACTGAGCAACTAATTTGCAAAGAACAGCTAATTGGGTGGAAATTATTACTATCACATTAAGAACAAGCTAAATAGACTCAAGCATAACTGAAACAGATGACAAAGAATAAACCCAAAACTGACCTAAAGAACATTGTTTTTAAGTTCATTTTAAAAACAATTTTATCATATCCATTCCCTTAGTTCTACCAGTAATACGTAGTTTGTGGTGCGTTTGAGGAAAAGAAAATTACTAACACGGAAGGATTAACACTGTTTCACTGTTAGGTTTCTCTGGATCGATAGAGAGAAGGGGACGCTAAATTCTCTCGTAACATGTTCAGCTTAAGAAGGATTAAAATAAGCGACATGGTACACACTGCTGTTAACAAGCGCAGTAAGATAACAATAGTATTGCATAATACATGTTTAAAATTGTGGAATTACTTTGACTTGCTGTACAAATATTAAACGAAAAAAAACCTAAATTTCGATGAAGGAACTTTCTCCAGGCTAATACAAAAGGTGTGTTATTTTTAAATTATATTTAACCTTAGCTAAAGCCAAACTCATCTAAAAAAAAGAGCGAAATTCAATGTCAATCATTCTTTTTCAATCTAAATCGCTGCGGATGTTTCGCTCCACACTTCGTCATGGGGCGGCGGGGTGTTGCCGTTGGTCAAGTGCAATTTTGATGAAATTTCCAATTCAATGCCTCCCCCTTGAGGCACGCGCAACTGTATCCACATGGTAAAAAGCAGTGCTTGCCCCCGTGCCTTGGGGCCACGGAAAAAGGTCACGGTTCGTAAGTGAATTTAATTACTAAACGCAATAAGTTGCGCTATGCGAGCGTTACTGCAACTGTAAACCACAGTTGCTGTGTGCAGTTGCGCGTTCACGACGCCCTCACACGCGCATTCACGAACGAATGTCATTAGCGGTGAGCATTAGAATAATTGTTCCCCGGCCGGCTGGAAAGTCTATGGTAAATCGCTAGTGCTCTTATCGTGACGAAACGTTCGTGCACTGCTTCTTACAGCGCACGGTCAAGTGTAAAGGCACGCATGCGGTGTCTCTTTAGAGGAATTAGATGGAGTGCATTACTGTGCGAATATATTATTTGGCCCTGAATGACATCTCAGATAACAGAACTGCAATAGTTGACGAATACGTCTCGGGGATGGCATTGTGCATCGAAAATGCACGTATGAGTACGCCGACCGTGCATAAATACATGAGCAAATACATGAAAAGTATGTGACGATAATGGATTGTACCATGCGCAAGATTCTTCAAGAACGTTTTGCTGCTCTTTAGCGTAAAGCTGCTATTTTTTACCAAATACAAGCCTATAGAGTACGAAGAGTACGGAAACAGTGGTTGTACAGCCTTTGTTAGACTATTGATCACAAGTTGTTTAATAAAAAGTCCTGAGCAATAACCACGTTGAAACTATTTGTTTACTCTCATTTGGCAAGAAGAAGTAAAACTTCCCGAAGATGGCAGACCTGTCGCTAACCATCTCTTCATTAATTTCGAAACTACAAGACTTGCTTTCCGGAAGTTAATCCCGGCCAAGGTTACCAAGCATGTTAAAAGTGTTCAACATCACATGTCAGGTGGAAGGTGGATGAAAATTTCTCAGGGTTCTTTGCAAGCAACAAGGGCTTGCTACTGAAAACCGAAATGGAGATATCTTTTCTTAAATCTGGCGCTATAGAGAGAAGCTTCTAAAACCTTGATGTGAAAGCTTGAGAAACTATCCTACCGAAGTCATATCATGGAATTGGTTTGAAGCGGCGATAATATCATGGCCTCGTCTTCTCATCCCGCTTGCGAATCTCGGAAACTCCTGCAATCATCGGTTGACAGGAATCGACAGCGGTCGAGGAGGACAGGTTATGAAATACCGCACACTAAATCCAAAATCCTCCACATTTGTAAACAAACGCCTTGCACAAACCGACGACCAATCAAATACAACAACACACAAATACCCAACGCACGGACTGACGACATATTCGGCGTATACTTCGACAGTCGCCTTTTTTTATTCCTAATTCCAACAGGGTTAAGAAGGAAGCAAACAACTAGCTGAACCTGTTCCGGATGGTTGGAGCCGACAAAGCTCGGTCCTCCCGTATAACCTAAAACCGTATCATCAACGCCTGGCTCCTACCCAAACTAGTCTACGGCATCGAGATTGTTTCACGCGAACGAGCATCCTTCGAGAAGAGAGTAGCATCTATTTACCAAACAGCTCTCCGCTATGCCACTGGTGCATTCGTCACTAGCCCGATCAACTCCATCCTCTGCGAAAGCGGCCTCCTTCCTATGCAACACATCATCACCAACCGACTAGTCGCAGCTGAAGCTCGGATCCTTGAGAAAGGACTCGACGCAACTGCAATAATCACCAGAGCAAACGCAGAACTACAGACACTCACCAACCAACAACTACCACCGATCATTCAATCCACCCGCCGGGGAATTCGTCCCTGGTACCACTGTGCACCTGCCATAGACTGGGAACTCAAACGCTCTCTCCGGGGAACCGGAAAAAGCAGTCACATCGCCAATAGTATCTTTACCCGCTTAATACAGACTATATACAAATATTTTCATCATATCTTTACAGACGGCTCCGTTCATCTGGCCTCAGTCGGCTGTGGAATTCACTCCACCACGGACAACTGCGCCATCAAACTCCCTAATCACACCTCCATCTTTTCCGCCGAAGCAATAGCAATTCAACTAGCCACCGACGAAAGACTACAGACTGATCGACCGAACGTCATCTTCACCGACAGTGGTAGTGTTCTTGCTGCCCTGGAACACGGCACCTCCAAAGAACCCCACATACAGCTCCTTGACGATATCCCTTGCTCACCCGATATCGTCTTATGTTGGATTCCGGGTCACTCCGGAATTCACGGTAACGAAAAAACCGATCAACTAGCCAAAAATGGTCGACTACGCCCTGATGAACCCCACAGCACCCTTTCCTGCCGCGATGTCATCAGCTTCACCAACACCATCATCACAACGTAGACCTCAGCAACAAACTCCGTCCTATCAAGCACAACACCTCTTCATGAGAAGATACCCAACCCAGCCACATCCAACGAGTCCTTTCCCGCCTTCGTATAGGTTATACCCGCCTTACACACTCCTACTTCCTAGAAAAATCTAGTCCTCCACTCTGCAGCTTCTGTGGTGATCACCGTCCCCCACATCTTCACCGATTGCCATGGATACACGACATACCGAGCCACCTGCCAACTAGACACCGATGACACCGAGACCTAGACCCGACAAACTTCATCAGAACCGCCTTATTCGATTCTTACAGATCAGTCATTTATATAGAGAAATTTAAGCAATAGTTTTAACTAATCCATTATCATATGACTTAAACGCAATAGTGTTCCATAAAATTTAAGAAACACCTGCAATAGTTATGTATTAGATACCACTTATTTCTACAGTAGAGAGGCGAATGTAGTCTCTAAAATTCGAAGCCTCTGTAAATAAACCAAGAAAAAAAAAATGATTTCAAGCTTTCCTACGTGGAAGGATCGAGCAAGCGGTTCTAAACCAAACCGAACCGGAGGCGAAACACCATTTGCATAGGGGTTTATACCCCCACCATTTATAAGGTACGTGTGATCGCACTTTTGGAGTCTTCCAAAACTTCACTGTGCTGTGAATTTATAATTCAGGGTTTTAGTAAGATTCTAATAATCTTCTCCATAAGACTTGATTTAGTTGCATCTTAACCCTAGGTGGATACATTTTTTTGGAGTTCTTCTTAGTTCAAAGATTGTAGATGTTAGAGGCATATACATTCCTCTGACGAACGACAACAAGTGCTCATTGTTGTATACTCTGATCAAGGCCTAACGAAGGACTTATATTTTTTTCTTATTTATTTTGAGTAACATTCTAGTTCTAAATTATTAGATTTCTTGCTTCAATCACTTCACAAACACCCGGTGTCCAGTTGCCCAGTCATTCTGTCAAGATGCTAAATGAAAAAAAAAAACTTGAAGGTTACTCATCACAAGATACCCGTAATATAGTAAATTAGTTTCAACTTCACTAAAACAGGACAAAGACTGTTGCTGTTAATTAATCTACTCAGCAATTTATGAGTTGTGCGTTTACGATCCCATCAAAGCCATGTATCATTTTATAGCGTAGCTAGTTCAGTTTCAAATTTTCTACATAATAATAATGATTCAGTACTAGACGTTTCGATTTATGCTGAAAGCTAACAAAAAGCAAGTGTTCAACCTCACAGCAATTATTTTATACGGACGAAAAATAAAAAATTACAAAATAAAGCTTGTTTTTTAAGGCCAAAGGATGAAGCAGTTCGGCGAAAACGAAAATATCGCAACAGGTTGGATGGTGAGCGGGACTTTTCTTCTTGCGTAAAAATAACATGACGAACAAACTTCCATCCATCCTGCCGTTTAAGCATTACCGTGGGCATTTTTATTAGGGATCGTTCGAGTAGCTTAAAAGGTTCCAAGCGATTCCAGGCAAAGCTTGGAGAAGAAAAAAAACAGGTAGTACACACAAAAATCAACATACCAAGGTTCTCGGGAACATAAATACGAAAAGCTCCAACAGAAGCATGCTTTGCTGTGTTTTCTTCTCGCCACTGTCTAACGAGATCCCATCGCTAGTTTGCCTTTCGGCAACCGATCGATTGCGAAAAGATCCATCCATCCTGTCATTCCCGGGCCATACCATACCACACCACCAGATCGAAAGGTATTATAGCCAAAAGGCCCTCTCCAGAAGAAAAAACAACAATTTAAATATTCATACCAACAAAACTCCAGCCATTTGGGGTGTGGAAAATTTGAATAAAATTATTTCATCGCTACGCATGCATAGCATAGACAACCTTAAGATATATTTTTGCACGTCTATCTTTTGCCCTATCGTTTGCTTGCGTGAAATGAACAACCATTCTTAAATCAAACTCTAAAGAGAGCTGGGAATCCTTTTTTCTGCAATGCAATTTAATTTTAAAACCATTTCGTGTCATTAGACCGACCGACTAAGAACGTATACTTCGTCTTACGTACAACACGTCAGTGAAGCGTCTAACGAGCATAAATTCAATTGACACCCACAACCGATCAGTTTTTTTTTTTAAATCTGCTGTTAGCATCTTTGTACCGTTCATAGGACCAAACGCTTACTTCAACATCAAAGCGCAAAGCGCTCGAGCCGATCAGAAAGTGAAGAGCATGTTATTTAACTTATTTAAATTTAATTTTATTATTTCTCCTTGGTGCTACAAAACGGAGGCAACATCATTTATGGATTGGAACATATTGGACATTGTTGTGTTTTGATTTACACTTCTATTAAATTATATAAAAAGCTTTTCTCACGCTGCGTCTCTATGGATCGCGGATGTGAATTTAAGTTTGATTTTCATGATTTCATTTTAGAGATTTATTAAAACATATTTGGTAAAAAGAAAGGTTTAGCATCTGACAACCCAGAAACATTCATACCTTTTTTTGATTCTCTTACGTAACCTGAAAAAAGAGAGAGAGAAAAGAAACGATTAGTGATAATAAACGATGAATAAATAAGTTGCATGAACTAAACCCTTGGATCTGTGTATCGTTCTGGCGCTTATCTTCATTACTGGATCCGCACACTTTGCATATGGCTTAACTTTCCTGCAATATTTAATATGCATTAAGACCAAAACCAGACGTCTGAAGCCCGCACAAATCTCCTCATTACAATTTGGTGTCCCGTTTGGATGTCACAATGCAGCATTCACAGCGTACTCGTGCATGATATTAATGGATTCCACCGGGTAAGCCATACGGGTTAGGCACAATTTCCCGTTCTGGCTAGGAATGGTAGCGAAACGGTACAAGTTTTCTTTCTCGACATTTGCTTCATTTGTTGGCAATGGTGTCTCGCATACAGCAAAAGGTAAAGGTTGGAAGAGAAATTGTCCAACAGCGACAATGAGATGCACAATATTAAAAACATAAAATCCTAGACTAAGTGACATGGAATAAACATGGCCGGGAAGCTGCTTATGAAAGCCGCATGAAATATGTACTGCATATACAGTAATTTCAGTTTTATGAAGAAAGAGGTATGGAATAGTAGTCATGAGACATTGCATAGGTAGTAGTAGAACACCACAAAAAAGTTAGGTACTTCCCTTGAAATTGTCAACATTATTTTCTACATAAAAAGGACAAACGCTAGAACGCTAACAGAACTGTCTTTCTTTTTTATTATTTTGTTCAATGCCTTCGAGACCTACTAAATACGATCAGCATAATGAACACAACTGCAATTTATTATTACCAAAACAAAACAAGAGTAGTCATCTTTAATTATTTTTGAAAGTTCATGAAAGAAACACTCACGCCTCATCATTCGTGCTGTTTAGGTTAATGATTTTCTTCATACATTCACGTCTTCAAGTTCTTCAACATCTGAATATTTCTTCCCGAAATGCAATATTGCAGCATAAGGCAACTGCAAAGCTTCCAACGAAAACAAGCAACACAAATGAAACTATTCTGTGTCGTCGTCAGCCGACACATCAGAATCTTTTGCGAATACATATAAAGTAACTGTCTAGAGCTTCTTTTTTTCCTTTCCACTACAAACAACAGTGGGTGAACTTTTCTTTGGCATGAGAAAATACTGTTGCCCTTGGCCCCCCCCCCCCCCCCCCCCCCTCTGCCCCCCTTGGGTGTCCTGGCAACGATGCAAACTAAGATGTAGTGCACCAACGCCCGGCCACCAACCAAAACGTACACCTCCGGCCTTGATAGAGCCTCGAGCAGTGCTGACGAAGACACTAAGCACTCTCCCCCCGACCCAGGCTACGAACTTGCGCCAGTGAGTTAGTGTTAGTTTTGAGCTAAAAAATAAAATAATAATAATAATAAAGTTCCACCAACAATGCACGCTCAGAAGCGAACAAAAAGTTGATGCTGATGGCCCACCCGAAAAGCGCCAGTATCATAATAATTCACCGGCGAAGTCGCTGCCAATGAGATTGTTTTGTTGTCTAAAGGAGGAGGTTTTAACTTTTTTTTAGGACATAAAACATAGTGCCAAAAGTTTGGTCCTGTTACTTTGTGCGCTTTGCTTTCCCGGTGATGATGAATGATTGCGAATGATACAAGGTTTGTAACGAAGATTCCTTTTTGAATACAGTTGTACATAGAAGCAACATTTTAAAGAATTCTTAATAATAAAAGATGAAGAAAGTGAGTCCGAAGATGACTGTTTTATCCTCAAAAACCTAGCAAATACAAGGTTTTTATGTTGACGTGGTTCGACAGATTATTGGACTCTGTGCAAGATGAGCTAGCAGCCATTAGATAAAGATAGCCCTCTGGACTATGTTTCACTGTCGCAATGCTTTTCAGGATGAAGCGTTTTAAAGCGTTTTGTTAGTTACTTACTGAACAGCAATATTCCAGTCCTATCATGGCTGAAGAGCAAAAAATTTTGAATTTTTTTTTCTTCTAATTTTCTAACTTGCAGAAAAATTGTTCATTTTTCATATGCATCTCTAAAACTACTAAAAATAAGATAAAAAAACCGAGTAACATCGTCACGGAAAATCGTAAAAAGAACGAGCGGCAAGTACATAAAAGTAGCTTCTTCTCGGTACATTCTCATTGAAGTGCGCCATAATCGAACGTAAATCAAAGCGCCGGAAAAACACACCTTGAAAAACGCAACGAACCGCGCTAGCTTGCCAAAGACCTTGACATGAAAAAAAAAAAACGACCGCCGACTGTTCCCTCCCTACCTGTTTTCCTCCACCCCTTACTCGTAACGAATTTTTCATACGTTCATTACTTTCCACCCTCTCGCGCAGTAGGCCAATGGCGGCAAAACTGATTATGTTTTGGCCTCGTGCGAACCAACCGGGAAGCCACCGGAGCCCCAAGAGCACACACTGCTATTTTACGCTGGGGTCTGTCTGTCAAAACATTACGATGTGGTGTGGTACAGCTGCTTGGGTGTGAGTGTGTGTAGTATGCATCATCGTCATGTCTCAACTTTTCGAACAAAATTTAAACGAAGGTTCCAAAGAGAAATGGAAAAAAAGAGATGTTGCTGCACTAAACATTAAGCTAGGGCGAGAGAGAAAGAGAGAGAGAGGGAGAAAGAAACACACATTGCAGCAAGGGAAAACCCGTTTTGAATTTTCTTTTCAAAAAATGAAAGCATTGCCATCAAGCAAGCAAAACCAACGTACAACCACCGTGCACAGGGTGCATAGATAGCAGAAATGAAATGAAACAACTTCTTCTGTAGTGTGTTCTCGCTGCCTCGTAAAACCTTTGCTTGTTAAACAATGCTTTGCACTAAACCTTGGCAACCGAGTGAGCGAGGAAAGTTTAATCTTCGAATTTTCCATGCGCCTGCATAATATACGAAACACACTGATGCGAACTTGCGTAACATTTTTGGGAAAGGGAAGCAATTTATATTTCTTCAGTCATTGTAGCCTGCCGATTTCTAGTGAAATATTCTATCAATCAATATAGCTGTGGCAGACTAATTTTCAAACATCGCATGACTTTTGGAAACCCTCGTAAAGTAATTAAAAACGTTAATTACAACACAAAACAGTCATTAAATAAGGATCTTTCCTGTTTCATTATCTTTCCGAGTATGACGTCCAGAAAAGCCATCAAACGAAAGCTTTATTTTATTTTATTTTGTACATAAATGATTGCTTAATATTACTTATTGAAGTAAGAGCATGATTGTTTAAAACATATCATTTATTACGACTTCATTGAGAACTAAAAACATTTCTAGATTGCAAACAAATGTAATTGAAGGGTATATGCCGTGTTATTTACTGTTGATATTACTTGAGTAGTAGTAGTAGTGAGTTTTATTGAGTATAATATAATTTTTTTGCATGGAAAGTTCTTTGAGAGGTTTCCACTTTCGCGTCTTTCCTCACCATTTTGAATAACTTCGCTCGCATAGCGATTTTTGACAGGTTAATTTGTTACATGTAAGGCGTTTGCAAAATCTGCGTGGGAAAGTTTTCAGAAAAAAACCCAACAACAAGTTAAAAAAAAGGATTAGGGGGTTACCTTAACAAACTATGCTTAAATCTAGAATATTATGGCTAACAACTTACTAATTATTTATACCTATTTAAACCTAAATAATTATTACAACTTGGCTGAATTTCGATTTAGCGTATTTTTTTCTGCCTAGGAGCTTAGTCGGCTTATAACCGGATTTGATTGGCATTTTGAAATGTAACTAGTCTGAATATTTTTCAGATATTGGGTAATGAGGGGCATTTTACATTTTTCATCTTAATCTTGTTTGAAGGAGGAACATTTAAGATAGTTTTTAAAATTTTGTTTTGAATTCTTTGGAGTGTTTTTTATGGCAGTTAGCGCAATCTGACTTGACTGGAGAAGCATACGTAATTAATGGCCGTACTGCTGCTTTATCGAGCAGTAGCTTATTTTTAAAGTTAAGTTTAGATTTCCTGTGCAGAAAGCTATATAGGATTTTATAAATTTTTTCACATTTTAATGCAGTGGCTTCGGTGTTGATTTTAAAGGTTAGTCTTTTGTCCAATAACATGCCTAGATATTTGACCGATTCTTTCCAGAGAATTTAATGTTTTGGTTAGGTAATTTGGAGTGCTTTTTCTACCTGGTGAAAAATATTGCTTCTGATTTGGTTTCATTAATTTTAGGTTTCCATTTGGCGCAATAGAATATTTTTTAAGTCCATTATTCAGCGTTTTTATGATGCTTTTTGAATGTTTTGCAGAAGAAGCTATGGCTAGTTGATATTACTGGAAATATGTTTAATATCTATTAAATATGTGACCTTACATCTTACAATTTGAAGCCAAGATCCAAAAACAAGGCAGAAGAATTTATTATAGCCCTAGCGACAAAATCTTTGTAAATCGGTCAACTACGGCACTACTATTTACAAATTTGTATTGAAAACCCCCTTAGTAGTGGTTATGAAGGCAACTTAATCAGCAGGGAATTAAAGCATTACCACTTAGTGTACTTAGTGAGCATTCGGTTCATGAGCTGATCTAGATTTTAGACATTAAATGTAAAAAAAAAACAATTTTTACTCTCAACACCAATCTTACACTAAGGTGGCGAAGCAACGAACATGCAGTAAATTGTAAGTAAAAGCAACATATTTTACTAAACTATTCCACATAAAAAAGATCCTACGCCCCCGGGTGGACTCGAACCACCAACCTTTCGGTTAACAGCCGAACGCGCTAACCGATTGCGCCACGAAGGCACTTACGCTCCCCGCTTCTAATGACGCTATTTCAACTTGCCATCTCAACCGCAACGCTGCTTTACCGCTTTCTTGCAAATAAAAAGACGTAACATAAACAAGAAAAAGAAAACAAATACACCCAAGTGGGCATCAATCATTATTTTATGCTGTTTTCATTCTTATCAGCTGTAAATATGTACCTATGTTAGTCGATTCTAATCATTCATAACTAATTGAATGCGTTGAATTGTGTCAAAAACATTAACTAAGTGTAACTACTAATTTCATGACGTTAGGCTCAATTATGCTTGGATACGTTTATACTTTGCTAACCTTCTATAAAATCGGTTAAAATTCTGGTAGTCTGTTACAGACGCGGTTCACATCATGCAAAAGGGCAAAATTAAAACCGGCACTCAAGAGCACACCCAACTCATGCCGAAACAGAAAGAATACCAACGACTTGTGGTTGTTTCGCTGTAGATGATAACATAAACATTCTCAGCTTTTGAGAGCACATTCATCCTCAGCCAAACACACAACACAAATGTTGGAAAATGTTGGAAAAGCCTTAAAAAACAAAGCAAATAAAACTTTGGGGGTTTTAATTAGCGATTTCCGCTCCTGCCTCTGCGCGGAAGGGCCCGGACACTAAGGGCGATCCTCCGGCTTTGCCGATGGACCGATGGAAGGAGAGATGCTGCTTTAGCGTTCTTCTGCGCTTAGAATCCCGGCGTTACATTACACGAGTCTGCAGTTGCGTATCAACTTGTTTTGGTGCCTGTGTCTTGTGCCCGAGGAAGTTTTGACTCGTCTACAAAAAAACATAACTCCGTCGAACGTGGCATGGGAAAAAGTACGCGTGTGCCTGTGTATGTCTGAGGTTTTTACTTTATACAGCAGCAGTTCTACTGAGTTCGCAGACCCGCTACGCCAACACTGCTACTGCTTATCAACGTGCTTTGATATTCGTACGCAGCAATGAAAACTTGATATAAATCTGGCCCACAATCTCACGCGGTAAAGTAATAATTTTTTATTCCTTTTTGTTATTAGCCCAAAAAAACAAATTACTCACAACTTGTAATTTGCTTATATTTTAGCTGTGAAAATTATGAAACAAACAATTGCAGCTAATTTTTGATCGGACATTATTACATTATCCAGCAATGAAACGAATACTAATTTCCTTTTTATCCCAAACATCTACACAACATTATTACAGTATAATCACTACACCACACCTATATGTCGTTATAACAACACACGAATAAGATCTACGTGGAACAAAGAAACTCTCAAAAGATAAATTATTTACACACGCAACATCATAATATGCGTGTTTGCGAAAAACAGCTTATCCTGGGCATCATCTTTCACCTAAAATGAGCGTTTTTGCACTCAACACCCAAAGCATGTATAAGCCAGAATGCACATAACACAGCAAAATGCTAGTTTTCGTAAAGAGATCTCCCTCCTTGCTTCGAATGGTCGTGTGGACACGTCGGATTTAGCGACGCCCGCCAGTCTTTCAAAACATAGAACATCTAAATCTGCGGATAAGACAAATGAAGACATAGAAAGCTGAGGACTAAAGGAATCTATTTTTGCAGCAAAGGGAAATAATATGTTTTGGAGGTTCATTTTGGTTCTTGGAGCGAGATGAAGGAGCCATAACGTGTATGAAATGATTCCGATAAAGTGTTCCAAAAAATAATTAGATCATTATTATCCGTTAGCAGTACACTGAAATAAGTAAAGAATATACCGAAGAATTGATAATGTTCGTTGGATGTCTTTTATATGCACACAAAATACTATTGTTGTTGTTCTTCTTCTTCTAGGTCTACACTGGGTTGAGCACATCTACATGACCTGACCAGATCTCTTATCTGTTTTCAGGAAAGTCGGTCTAGGGCTATATTCCTTCATCCACGACTGCATCCGTTCTTCGGCAAAATACTTCATCTATTGATTTGAAGCAGCTACGGAAAAGAAGTGCAGAGATTTTGTGGACTATTTTGACTACGAGTTTGACAACCATCGGCTGCCAAAAAAAAAAGGGCCAAAAGATATAATGGGAAACAGGCGCCCCAACACAGTTTTGAGAAGAACGAAATAATCTTTATGTTTTTTTTTTACTATCAATGCTATTTGACCGTAAAATGCAACAGAAATTAATGAAGAAAACCCGAAGTTTTATCGTCTGGTGGTTGGCATAAAACTTTGAACCAAAGGTATGAACATTCATCGTAACGTAGAAGAATATCCTGACAAAGATGGACATTGCACACAAAAAAAGAAAAACGAAGCAATTCCCACACTTTCTACTTCATCCTATTTTGCGTCAAGTCATTTTGTCATCTGGTGAGCGCGACCAAAGCGAATGCAAAATGTGTCAAATAAGTAAGGAAATGATCAACCATTAAATAGCTTCAAAAAAAAAAAAGTTCAAAAATTTATCACCACAGATAAAATAGACGATCTCCACATTCGGTCGTAGATTGTTCCGCATTATAAAATTTATATTTCCTCTTCCCGTTTTCACTCCGGAAGCTACTCTTACTTGGGCCTTCAATTTAGCGAATAAACTTTTCAAAACATCGTGGAACAAAAGTTGACGAGCGAAACTAAGACCGAAAAGGCAGGGATAATAAATAAAGCTTTATCACATTCATTTATATGACATTAAATGCATAAAAAGGTTAGTTTATACATTATTAAAACAGCTATTTAGCACATCGAGTCTAGTCGACATTGTTAATGGATAGCTATAAGCAATCAAAGAGAAAATAATACACAAAAAATGTTTTATTCACGCTACATGAAGCAAAAGCGAATGTAAAAAAATGCAGCAACAGCACAACTTCGCTTCATTTTTCCTACAAAAAAGGTTTTATAATCCCCCCCCCCCCCCCCCCTTCTTCTTTGTGTGTATGTGTCGCTAAACGATGCACGATCCTTACGGTTTACCATACGCCTTTGCTCATAATTTTTCCTCCCACAAAACCGATGTAAAGCGTAGAGAGGTGCAACATAATTCATCGATTTTATAATGGATGCGCCCCGAAAGCGACCGAGACATAGGTACGAGACGACGGAAGAGCACAACGAGAGATGCAATAAAAAGGACGGTCGTTGTTGATAAATTTGCATATTCCAAGTGACGGCATGTGCACCACCGTCACCACAGCACTTCCTTTTCTTCGTGCACAGAAGCTCGCTGGGAAGGATTTGCCCACCACTGAAGAGCTCCGTTCGACCGTGCAATCGATCGTTGTTTGGTTGGTGATTTGTGGGGCAGGCCGGGTCAAACTTACCAGTCGCGTCCAGCTTTTTTAAGGGGGTTGAAATGAGGGCAAAATTTATGGCTGGTCAGTTCCGGGTTGTCCAGAAGTTTTGTAATGGGAGGTGAATAAAAGGCTCTAACTGGAATGACCTAAATATAAGCTGAAGCTGGTAGCTGTGGGAAGACGATCACCGTCAAGCAAATGGCCAGGAACAACGGCAAGGATGGCAATGCATCAAAACTCCCTCCCACTCTCCCTCACACAACATAACTTCACTCGCACACCAGAAGGTTTTTGCAATTTATTCGTAAATGGTAAGCAAAAAATGGCTTCCAATATACAATAAAAAACAAACCGGTGGTCAAGATGAATGAAGTGTTTCACCTTCATTACAGGAGGGGTGGGATGGGGATACTGTGTGGTACACAAAAGGGGGTGGGGGGCATTTTCTACCGATCAATGTGTGGTGAAACATTCCTGCAGCTTAGTGGGACGACGACGACCAAACAACCTTTAACCATTTACTCGCTCTCGCGCCGCCCGCTTTCCCGGTTGCGCTATTGTCGCTGACAGGCTTAACGATATGGTGACACGCGAGGCTAATAAATTCGTTATCCTTCCTGGTGAGGTGAAAACGACCGGCATGGAAAAATGAGCGCATGCACTGTTGTGTGTGTGTGTTGGATTCAGTAGAGAATTTCCATTTTTCCGTTTTTGTTTCGATAATATTTTTCTACTCATTTCTTTGCTTTAACACATTTTGTCAAAGGACAAACCTTGCTTGGGTGATCCTTTTGTTTTTTATCCGGTTTGTTCATGTGAATAGCCGGACTTCCCACGCTTATAATCCACCCTGCGTCTTTCGTTTCTGATTAACGACAAAATAAGTGACCACTAAACATTGGCTTCAACAGAAGATAATGGACTTTATTTGCTTTTTCGCGAATCATAGTGTGAAGCGATCAGGTTTTTTGTACCAACGCGGATATCGGGCGAGAGTGAGACGTGGGTAATTGTGGTACATTAAGTTATGATAGCAATTTCTGTGTGCGTTATCTTAATCGGTATCATAAAGAAAGCCGAAAGCCGCACACGAAAAGCCAACTAATTTATTATCAGACCCCGGCAAGCGTGAATAATGAGGCATCATAGAAACTGTGTACGGACAAGAGTAGAAAAAGAAGAAAACTAAGCTGACAAGACATAAACACCATTCACCAAAAAAACCGACGTGTTGTGTAGAGACCCTCACATTCAACAGTTGATTAAAAAAAAGCTTCTTTGGAGATGCCGGGTATCGATCCCGGTACCTCTCACATGCTAAGCGAGCGCTCTACCATCTGAGCTACATCCCCTTCTGTTACACCCACAATCCTACGCAGCATTATTGGCAAGTTTAGTTTAAGAAATAAAGTTGTTTTACAAACCGATGCTACAATTAACTTGTTGCTAGAACTTCCTAAGAAGCATCTTTATATGTTGAAAATCTTATCAAAACGGTAACTCTGTTGCGTATTTCCATAGTGTGCTGCTTTAATATACCGCTTGGCTCATATTCCGACCTAGTTAAACATTGCCAATGTGCTTCATCATGGCGTCCCAACACGCAACAAATAACACCCCACATATCAGCAACAAATTTATGTAAAAAGCCTTTCAACAGTCATGTCGTTAATTATGATTTATGCTAGAAACACAAGACAGAGCCACCGGCACCTCGTTAACGTTGCCCGACCGTCTGTTGTCGGTGGGTCACATTTTTCCAGCCCAATGATGGCACAGTAGCTAAAAAAAGAATAGGGAAAACCCATAATGAACAATGTTTGTTTATTGGAAGGCACACAAAACATTATCTCTGAAACTCGCCAGAGTCCACACATCCCGAGGGCTTCATCGATAACACAGGGGGTCGGCACTTCTATTCGAACACGATCGATGATGTGTTGATTGGTAACTGTGTGGTGCCCCACAGAACTTTACCCGGTTCGTCGGTCAATTGAGCAATTTCCCTTACAAGGCTACACACAACAAGAGACATCGGTCCTATCGTGCCCTTCTACTTTGATGACAGTGGTGTTTCTCCGACAAACGAAAGCGAAAGATTTTTTTTATATATCACTGATCAAAAGACCGTGTGCGCCTGTATATAATAGAAAAACAAGTGATCGCCACCTTTCGGAAGGGTGTACCGAATAGAAGTCTTCGCAAGTCTGCAAAAGGCTTTAAATGCGTTGCTCCCGATGAAACCTTTTCACAATCGGAGCGCGCTTCACGATTAAATTAATACGCTCCGGCGATTGCGATGTGGTTGGCCGGATTGTGGCTATTTCTTCGTTCTTTTTTTGCATGCAGAAATAAATAACAACGCGTCCAAGGCACGTACTACACACGGTTACATAGTTATGCGAGCTCAGATGCACTGGATATAAATTGCTATATGAAACATAATACCATTCCGCTGAAGCATTCCGAAACGGGGAATTGTTCATGCTGAAGCGGAGGGATTTTTTCAACTCGATCTTATTTCATTTCGTTTAAGGGTCAATGGAAAGAATTCTCATTAGATTAGCACACCATTCACCAAGAAGAACTGAGTTACAGATTGAAGAAATAAAGCATTAACCATTTAAATTTGATGCATACAGTTTCTACCCGTCAGCATCTTATCTCAAGCTCTTTTTCTCAGCTCCCTTCAAGTGCAGAGCTCTTGCACAAATGTGATGTTTTGGTGGTATGGTCGAGAGCAGAAGTGGATGCGTATAAATAAAACAGTGACGCACAATCGATCTTGGACCTTCAGGCGGCCACGATCACTCGGTGTCTTTCCTTCGTAGCCATCTCCCTTCACCTGGCCCGGCTAGCTCAGTCGGTAGAGCATGAGACTCTTAATCTCAGGGTCGTGGGTTCGAGCCCCACGTTGGGCGCGCTAATAAATATTTTTTTGTGTTCATTCACAGAATGAATGCACAAATTGCTTCAACGAAGAGCAGAGCAGCATCACAAGCTCTCCTTATGAACGAACGATGATCAATTCCTATTTTTTACATTTAACAGAAAAACTTTGAGCCCTTGATTTCTTACTCTGAAGCATTTCTATTTCCGATGTTCAAAGGATATGATAATTGTGTACGTATTGAATTGAAAAAAGCAGAGCAGCATTGAATTAAAAAAAATACGGAAAACAAGATGAGTGACGCACTAGTTCCTCATATATTGTAGTTAAAATGTTACCTTGTCTCTAGTTTACGTTAGAAATAACACAAATGAGGTAGGTTCTACACGACCACAACCACGCGATGAGGATACAAGCACTGAGCATATCAGTGTCACCGAGCCGAGAGATTTTGACTGTAATTTTTGGGACGGTGGTTTGATTGAAACCGTGGACATTCGATTTTAACTAATAGAGAATGTCATTGTTTGCTCGGTGGGTTAACTACAAACGAATAAAATTACGCTTGCCAGACAAACAGACGTGCAGTGCAACGCAACTTGTCATTGCCTGCGTAAAATCCCTCCGACCACTTTCTGGCTGACACTGGCTGGCAACACAGTATCCGCACACAAAGTTCACGCCTTTCTGATTTAGGTCAATTAGTTTAAAGTTATTTATTTTTTCATTTCATTTCGCAAACATAGCTACTTTCACATTTCTCATTGACAAGGTTTGATATCGTTCGGTCTGTTTCATTTTGATGATCTTCGAACCAGGCTGTTGAATTGATCAGGGTGTTAAAATTGTTTGCAATTGAAAGAAAAGACAAGTAATAGTTGATCATAACATGTATATGAAATCTGATAGGAAGATTGTCTTATGAAGCGTTTGTTTATTATGTTTTAATGAAAGCAAGCAATAAATAGGGACAGCAAACTGCAACATGAAAATGATGCAGTCAACTACTGTGGCCATAACCTCGCTTAGTGTAGGTCCCAAAGTGTACGAGCTGCTCATCTATGAGCCCGAACGGTCCTCGGCGGGCAACTGCATCAGCTCGAACCAGCATGGTTTTGTGCCTAGACGATCATCGACGACCAACCTATTGGAATTTATCAGCAGTTGCCATAGCGCTTTTGACGCTGGTCTGCAGGTAGATGCTATCCATACCGATATAAAGGCGGCATTTGATAGCGTGTTTCTATCTATTCTGCTCGCGAAACTTGACACTCTCGAACCCCAAGACCCATGATGTTCCGGATGAAATCATACCTTATAGATCGACACTATTCGGTAAAGCTGGGTCCTTACACGTCGAGGCCTATACGCGCATTCTCTAGCTTCCCACAGGACAGCAACATTGGTCCTTTGCTGTTCCTGCTATACATCAACAACGCGTCCTTGGTTATCCCAGAGGATAATCATCTCTTTTATGCGGACGACGCTAATATCTTTCGCACAATTCGCGAACCTGATGACCACGCCCAATTGCAGGCTTCATTACGAGTGTTACAGTCCTGGTGTCATAGCAATGCCTTATTACTCTGCCCTGAGAAATGTGTGTTCATCACTTTTGGCCGCTCACAACGCCAGTCGACGAGGAAACAGTGTTTCAAGGACCAAAGCGTCTTGCTTGACACGAGGTTTTCCTTCAAGGATCACGTTGTGGATAGCAACAGTGAGGTGTTTGGACTAGTCTTCCATATGGCCCATGAGTTCCAAGACGCAACATGCATCAAGGTTATCTATTGCTCTCTGGTTCGTTCGTTGCTGGACTATGCCAACATAGTGTGGTGGCCTAGCGTTGCACGGTCTCAGGCGCGTCTAGATATCATCCAGCGCAAACTCACGCGTTTTGCGCTTCGATGCTGGAATCAAAAGCTAGAATACCGGACCAGATGTATGCTGCTTGGTCTGAATTCCTTAGGAGACCGTTTCTCCCAAGTCAGACTGTCCTTCATCGCGAGACTACTCGACGGCTGAATAGACTCCCCGGCGCTTCTTTCTACAATCAACCTCCACGTCCCAGCTAGCTCACCATCATCGTGCCAGAGCGATGCTAGCTGTCGCAGAACTTCGAATGTCAATCGACTGTTCCGACCCGTTTTTGCGTATGTGTCGTGCTTTTAACGCTATCAGCGGTGCGTTCGAGCCGAGGATTTCGGTGGAAGAGTTCTCCGACCGTGTTTCCGTTCATGTGGCATCTATCGTTGTCTTTCTGTTTTGTGTAAAACTTGTAAAAATTGTAAAAGCTATCGAGAGGGCTTGTTTGTTCCTCGATTAATATAATAAATAACAAAAATCTTCAAATTTAAGTCTAATAATAAGCTCAGGTAATTCGGGTTCAATGGTGTAAGTGACAGCGGTGCCGGTCTTCAAACGGCAGGACCGAGGTTCAAATCCCATCCACCCGTAGTGAGGAACTGACTCTCCAACTACGTGGTATCGACAAGTCTAGTAAGCCATTTGATGGCAGGCGTGACCTTATGGAAGATCGTTGAGCCAAGAAGAAGAATAATTAGCTCAGAAGATGAGAATTAGACATAACGAAAGAAACCGAAGTAAAAGATGATAGTTATGAATTATTTGGTACGTGGCCGTGCCTTCATAACTCAAGTTCAAAGCAAAGTTTCCAATATTTATACTTATTTACATCATGCTCTACAAGTCAATTATAAAAAGGCTATGTTACAAAAATCTCTCAACAAAATGAATGTAACTTCTGACATCAAACCTTACTTCTAATTTGAAAGTAATAACCGTGATGCATTGCTACAGTTGTTGAACATAAGTTCATTGGCTTTACCGTTTTACCAATATAATCGAATAATTTGTACACGAGCTCTCAACCGCTCTGATACAGCAAATTTGATAAATATAAATGAAAAACGTTCACCCGGTAACATTATCAACCGGATCAAACGATATTGGTCTCCACGTCTAGACTTTCATGACTAACTATGAGAAAGAAAGAACAGTTTTCCCTATGACGCGGGTGAAACATTCGCTAGACGGTCGCATTCTACGAAAACATTCTATCTGAACCTCCATAAAGACCCCCCCCACCACTTCAGGTGACAAAGTGGTAGCGCAATCCATTGCTCCTATTTCTCAATTGGTCAATTTGTGTTGCTAGTCTCAAGCTGATCCGATGTTTCCTATTTCGAAACATCGAAAAGTAGAACAAAGGAACATAAAATATTATTACGGGTTTTACCATAGCAAACGCACGAAGCAACAATTTCGGCTTTTCTCCTATTACTTATCTGGTGTTCTCAGTCCTTGCCCTCTGGTGTTAAGTATGATTTATTCGTGCTACAATTTTTTCGTCCTTTTATCACTTCCGAAAAACGTTGCGATGGAATTAATGTTCTCACGAACAAAACATCAACTATTCTAATGTCCACAGTATCTTCAGATCCATTTAGAGCTCTTTATGAGCTCTAAATCTTTAGAGCTTTTTTTGATCGTGTGCTAATCTTGTAGCGTTAAACATTGATTTGTTTTGCATTTGAAATAGTTGATTAATACAATAATTCAATAAACATTTCCATTCAAGATTTTTAGCAACGAAACGCTCACCACAACTACACAAAACAGAAGCGATGCTATAAGTGTTATTTTTCCTCCAATATTTCAAGCCCATGGGTACCAAAAATAAAAAGACTGCTTGTTTCTCTTGATCACTAAAAGTTTACATTTCCAAAAGTCATTCGAAACCCACAAGTTTGGAAACAGTGAAAAAAATGTCGAATGAACTTAATGAGTGGAACCCGCCGGAACTATGGAAGCGAATAACGTGTATCATGATGATCCGTGCCGGACACGGCGGCGCAGTGTGCATTTTGTGTGGCGCAGATTGAAATCTGCAACGCAGATCTGAAAGCTGTTGTAGCTGTTGAAAGGATCATACCAGGCGGTCGGATTGCTTACGAAACGACAAGTTCTTCGACATTTCCTCGAGCAGCGCTTGAAGCTGAACGCGGACGACTATGTGAAGCTGCTGGACACGCTCGTCTAGCCCTAGATAAACAAAGTGGCCAATGGTAGACCGTATGTGTGACAAAAAGATTCGACACCTTGTCAAACGGCTGCCAAATCGCATAAATGGCTTAAAGACGATTTTTACGCATTTACCATCCCCAATGTTTGGACACCCAGCTCCCCAGACCTCAACTATTGGACTAATTCGTGTGGAGCATGTTTGAAAGGGACACCAACCGAACGTCCTGCAACACAAAATCAGAATTAGTGCAAAAAATTAAGACCGTTTTTGCGGCCCTACCCATGGCTATATGGTAGTCCCGGCTTGCTCCAGGTTCCGGAAGCGGATACAGGCGGTCATCGATGCCGAGGGTGGTTACTTTGAGTAATTTGTGCAGCCAACATAGTAAGCTAATCTTCATAGAAAAACATTATTTTCTTATTTGCTTCATTAAAACAAAAAAATCGATTCCCACAGGAACTGTCAAATTCATAACATGGTGCCAATCATCCTTTGCAGACACAGCATATCTGCATAATTTGTATAACACTGTCATCAAGTAGTTGCTAAAACAATACCTGTAACCCTTTTCTGCATAGTACGTTCAACAAGCATTTCAAATTAACGAAATACTATCTGAACATAATGATTTCATCCACATGAAAATCAATGACAATACGGCATTGTACGGTCATAATTAATTGTAAAATAAAATAACATGAACATCAAACTATTTTATACGTTCCATTGTTTTACAACTGTACGACAACATAAAAATGCAAATAATTCCAAAGCTTGAGTTGACTGCCTCAAACCAAATCCTATCAACGTTATCGTCCATTAAAAAATAATGCTTTTAGAAATGAGTTTCCAGAATAACGAAACACACATAAAACAACGATTTTGTCAGCATAGTCACAAAAATTAACAATCAAAAACGTTCTGGCCAGTAGAATATAGAAACCGATCGAAAGGCATTGCTCCCTGGCGGGGGGAAAAAATAGCAGAAAATGGTGTAGAATAGAGCGTAGATAGAAATCAGGAACGAGAGTGTCATTCGTAGAATACAAACGAGATTCAAATGATGATTAATGGCGAATGCTTTGCGCACCCAGATAATTCTGTGATGCTCTGTCTCTCTCTCTTTCTCTCTCTCTGTCCAGCCTCCTCTATCTTGTAACCACCCAACAACCAACGGCGCTTGAAAGTCCACGAGCCGCTGGTTTGTCTTTGACGGTGATGCCCTCCAAAACACTCCCCATGCTGCTCCCCTTAACAGAGTCTGCCTGTGCAGCATGAGGCAGGTTCTGTTCCACGAAGGGAAATTCAAAAACCGGAACATGAATCATTGCCCTTCCAGTCGTGGCGGTTGGCTGGGGAACGGTCCGGAATAATTCGCATCAGTTGGTTTGTCTCATCGTCGCACGTCCTCCTACTGGCAAAGGCCATCAACATCATCCGAACACTGGTAGTTATGTATGCGTAACTCTCTGTGTGTTTGTGGGTGCGTGAACATAGGCGACCGAATGAGCGGTTAACACCGCGGATGTTACTGACCTCTAAACCACCGCATGTGCGTTGCCGATCGAGAATTCGCCAAATTCTCCTTAATGTTACAGGTTTGCTACATTTGCCTTTAGCTGCTAATGTTTACTAATTATCTTTACATAAAAAAGGGACACTGTAGTCATTGGTTCACGAAGCAGTGCGTTCCAATCAGTCACCAAAAACGCATCAGCACTCACCTTTTCTCTACTCACCACCAAAATGCTCTTAGCTGTTGATATGATAATGCACACTGACACGCGAAGGAAACGACTCATCAACAAGCCAAACCTTCCGCCGTCTGCTGCGTAATGCACTCACGCATACATACTACGCGCGTTGGTGCTGTACTGTTAAGCTGGTGGTGGTTACAGTGGAAAGTGTAGCGAGAAAAAACCGAAATCGCATCCCAAATACGGGAGGGTGCTGATATTTGTGCAAAAAATTATCATCATTAGCACCCATCGGGCCAATCCCTGTTCGGGGTGATGCTTTGCTTGAGTCATACAGCGTTAGTAACACACGTTTATATTTATGAAACGGAAAAACAACGACAGATTACAGAGACGAATATTCCACCGAGCTCTATGTCGAAGTGTTGGGATTTTCTCTTTACGATGATTTACTGGAAAGATGCCGAAAGATGTACGAACATAATGCCGCAAAGTATAAAATATATAAAATCTTTAGACATAATACACAGCATAGAGATACAGCATCACAACAAGAACGCCAAACTTTTCGCAGCAGAAATATTCTTATGTTAAAATCTGCATGCATACCCCTGCACCTCTTTTATGCTCGCTGGAAATGATGCTCAGAAAATGGCAGCTGTGCAGCGTTATGTCCTTTCGCTTTGCTGCACTTGTAACAGCAAACCGACAGTGGAAATTCAACCATACTGCCAGGGCAAACTTGAGTAAGAACTGATTCATGCACTTGCTTTTTTAAAATGTTAGGTAAAGATTGTATGAAATGATAGTATATTCTTGGTGATATTTTGCAGCCCAGTTTCAGAGCATTCTGGAGTTCTTTGACGCGTCCTATAGTTTACGGACCATTTAGTTTCATCCCATTTTTTAGAAAAGATTTCCCAGGTATTTTAGAATAAACCACTTAAATATTAAGAGTTCTCAAACTTTTTGGACTCATTTGATCGAATTAAGTTAAGTAGCCATGTCATTTTATTTAGAACACATTTGTTATACTTACATAACATAACTACTTTATTTCATTCAACGCTCTTTATGGTCATGTATACAATAAATTAAAAGTAACTTACTATATTTCCGAAGGCATTTCCTGTCGGTACACTTAAACCTTGATTGTTTCAACCGGAAGTTTTTACGGTTTACATTCACTACAACAAAACCCAGACATCTTTACGGTGGTGTACATTTTAGAATCAATTTTCATTGGATGTACCTCTGTGTGCCATACCAAAACGCAATAACTTGCCATCGAAATCATTTGCAACGGTTGAATTAATTTTTGGGACATTTGATACGCACTAGGGTGTTAACTGGTTTATGTATTATCCATCTCCGCTCGAATGCGATTGAAGGACACACCACTTCCGAAAGTTGAACCAAACAGAACACAGACACACACAAACAAACAGTCACGTACCCGGTCGCGGAATGATAAAGGAACAAATTTTCGCCAAACGCATCCACTTCGTTTCGGGCGAAATAGCACACCGAACGATGCAACGCTTCCAAATTACTACATTACCAACCATCGACCGAGGAGGCGCTGCTTCGTCCAACTTTAAGTGTCCTTCAAAGACACGTTTGGAGGTTATTTTCGGTGTGACTATTGAAAATCCGACTCACAAGAGGTGCTTGTGGCAAAACCTAGAACTTACTGACGCGAAGCGAAAGTGACCAAACATTGCCGAAGCAGCGCAGACAAATTAGAACGATGTTCTGAGCGTCTCGTTAAATAGAAACCAATGTTTGGAATTTAATACAAATAAAAAGGAACAATGTGGTTTACGGTGAACAGCTACAGTAACGGGAGAAAGGTGCAAGTAAGAAAAGCATAGTTTAAGTCGTAAGTATTTCTTACAAGTAACTTTTTTTTCCTAGTCAAAAACGCTCTTTTTTTTCTGATTCAGAACGATTATGAGCTGATGTCTGATATCTATTTGCTCTATTTTTTAACGTTTATTACGTGTGTGTGTGTGTGTGTGTGTGTGTGTGTGTGTGTGTGTGTGTGTGTGTGTGTTAAATATTACAGAAATAATTACAAATAATAATTCAAACAGCAACAATCGTTGAAGCTAAGTATCACATTAGGTACTGCGGTTTGTATTGTTTACTGCATTATCATCCATCCCGGAGCGACCCTAGGACACGAGGCGAACTTATGCTCCAAAATTTCATCTAAAGGAGAGTACGCGCACTTCGAAGACGATATTCTTTGCGTGTTGATTAGATGAACTACATGTGTTATTTTTTTGTTTATGAGCAGAAACAGGCATGATCTTTGCTCAGAAGAAAGCCTCCTGCAACTGATGTTCCTCCAAACTTTGTTCCACGGTATGGAAGGCGGTTCGAACGCAACCTTAGAATCGGGTAAACCTTTCGTTGCTTCAGCTATCAGAGCTTTGGATGATGTTGCTGTTCGATATTTGGTTGGAAGAGTTGCCAGATGTTGGACCACAATTTTTAAACATGGCTAGTTTGATGGTAAGGGAGATTTACTTGGGTCCATGATGAATTTTGCTCCAAAATACAAGCTTTCCCTATGTGTCACGTAGCAATTGCACAGAAGGGCAGGTGCTTTAAAAGACGGAATTTGAAGATTCAACTCACCGTCTCAGTTTCGCGAAAGAGCCAGCTGCTGTAGGGGTGCTCTTACATTCCTCCACTTCCATCCCAAAGGAAGCTGCCGATGAGTGAGGTGATCGTAGCGATATCCATCGAGCGAGCACCACAGATCGACGCAATGTATCATACTTTGGGTAACAGGAATGTGTTTAGAAGGCACAGGTCTAGGTTAATAATCCTGTGGTAGCGTATCAGTTGCCGGAATATTTGGTTAAATATATCCCAGTTGCTGTTCCTAGCTTTGCGTACATCGTTCGAAAACAAAATTCTCAGCAGTCGAAGACGTTCTTCGGTCCGAAGCCAAGGAATTTTCATCTGGTTAGCTGGCGTTGTGTGTCCTACGTCCAGTGCTATTGTTTTGTCGAGTTTGAGCAGTGCCCCCGGACAGATACCGAATGATTCGATCGCTTCTCTCACGCGCTCTATGAGGAAGTGGTCACTACTGAGATATCGTCGGCATATGCATTGATCAGGTCATCCTCCTGATCGATGCGAATACCTTGGAGTGATGAGTGAATGTAGATACAGGATAAAGAGATGCATTGACAAGGGATCGCCTTGTCTTACGGAACGTTGGATGGGAAAGGGATTGGATAGATGTCCATTCACTAGTAGACGAGATGAAAACCGATTGCCAATTAATCGAAGTAGTTCAACTAATCCTGGGTTGAATCCCAATGAAATCATTGTTGTCCAAATGTACCCTTTGTCAACTCAGTCAAAGGCCTGAGAGAGTTCAAATGAGACCAAGTATCTTTCTCTTCATGTTTACTATTCGTTCCTTAACTGAAAGCACAGCTTCAAAAATGTTTCGTGGTTTGTTGCTGCATTTTTGGACGGGAGAAATAATTTCCCATGTGTCAAGAATCCCTTGCACGCGAAACATTAATAGTTTGGAAAGTATTTTATAGTCCATATTAAGGAGAGAGATGGGAAGATTTTTTTTTTTTGCAGTATAATATAATGATAAACAATATAATGACCCCATTTACAAAGCAGCTTGGTATGTTCCCATGTAGTGCCTCATTTAGGACGCATGTGAGTTCGCGGTTGATTATGTCAAACGTCCGAACGTAGAACTCCATGGGAATCCCATCAGGACCAGGTGACTTACGAGAGGAGTGTTTGATTGAATTTAAAATTTCACGTGAAGTAAAATTTTCCAAAAACCAATAAGGCCTGGCCGTCCTTTATGTATAAAAAAAAATTTCCATACAATCTTTGTTGATATTGCAAATTTCAGGTATTGCTCTATTGCATGAGAATGTGTCACCATTTGTTCTATTTGAATTATTATCAGTCCTTGATGTATCGTCAGAGTAAAGTTCAACGTACTTTGTGTGTAAATAGTTCGTGATCTCCTCTTCAGATACAAGGATTATCCCTTCATCCGCTTGGAGATTGTTTTTGAGTGGAGAACTCCTTCTTCGCTCATCCAATTGGAAGGTGGAAATATTTTCTCCATCCATATAGGTCTCATTTAAAGGGGTAAAATGTTATGAGAAAAGTCTTTGTACGGACAGGATTTTTGCCTTCAAAAGATCGATGTTACTCAATTCATCTGATTGATGCAGATAACGTTAATATGAATGTTTTAATTGTGGGTGGAGAATGCCCTGATGGAAACGGAAATTCTTATATATTTCAACGGTTTTCCAACGAAAGAAAGACTTTATTCTTGGTTTGGCGAAGTCGATCCACCGCCTTATCCAGGAGTCATGATTCTTTCGTTGGCTAGTCCATTTCTCCCATTAAAGAAATTGCTTCCGCCCGTGTACTTTAACATTGTATTACAATTTAATTATAAAGGTTCTGATCCGACGACCCTCTACTAATCGCTTTCATATAGCCGGTATTACACATGCAAAAGATATCATCAAAAATGCAAACCACATAGCTCAATGTCAATTGTTTAAGTCTTTTCTAACAACAAATAAAGCCTATCCCTTCTTAAAGCAACAGGAACGTTGAATAAAAGTTGAGAACCGGAATTAAATTGCCCTTCCGTACGCTTGACATTCGAAAAAGGTGATTCGAAAAAGGTGAAAGGTGAAAAAAAGGAATCTTCCTAATCCATAAAGGACTCGGATCGTTCTTTATGATGGTTTAGGATTATAGAGGAAAATCTAAAGAAGAAGAAAAGAACACAAATCATTTTGTCACTTTATGGTGAAATATTTGGACGCAACCGAAAACAAAACTTTGATTATTAAGAACATACTCAATGCAGCTTTTCACTGCAATATCTTCTTAAAATGAACATTAAATTATGTGTCTCACCTATCTTAAGCATTTTATATTTAGTGCAGGCGACAACGGCGCCGGTCTTCGGCAGGACCGGAATTAAAATCCCATCTCGACCCGTCCCTCCGTGGTGAGGACTGACTTGTGACTATCCATCTATCGGCATTCTAGTAAGCCATTTGATGGCCGTCGTGACCTTAGAAGTAGTTAAGCCAAGAAGAAGAAGCAGTAAGTACTCTTTGTCCTTGGATTTCCTTCACATAAATATAACGAATCCACAAGAATCTTCTACAAACACAGTGCAATTAAATTAGTATCATACACCCTGCTTACATCGTTTAGCTTGTGCCACATACGTACCACACACTCCCATATCTGCATGACGGTTTATCGTAGTGGTGTGTAGCATAAACTCAAACAGAAAGCAAAACTGGAGCAATCGGTATGACATGTAAGCGCAAATAAGAACTCAAAAATTGCCCTAAGCGAAACTGTTGGAAGATAATTAACAGAACCACACCATCATACACACATATACATCGGGGGCAAAGGAGTGAAAATGAAATGATAATTCAAAAAGTAAACCACACATCCCACACAGCAAACTTACATCTCTTATGTGCAAATATAAAGTTCAGATTTGTTTGACACCCAACGTTACTGCTTAGCGAAATTTTTCGCATAGATTTTTTAAATTTTCTATTAATGCTTTATGCTAGAGTTTATTCATCTAACATTTAACAATGTAACACTCATACTCCACCTATAAATGTTTTTTACCTTTTCTTTAGCATCGAGCAGTCAAACAATCGATTAGAATGCAAAAGAATACATCACGTAGTGCCGTGTCAAACGACGATCACGTTCTGCATTCATCAGACACAGGGGAAAAGACACACACACACACACACACACACACACTTTTGTAACTTTTAATTGCTTTCGCATCGCCCAACAGGTCACCAGTCCATCATCATCATCATCATGCCACGGTAACACGACACGAAACCGTCAACTATCTTCTGTCGCTTCTAAAAGATTCCAATGCTAAACGCTAAATCGTGATCAGTTGACGAGCGCTACAGGCGATGGAAATACGACTGTCCCAAAAGATTTTTTCAATTAGAAACCAAGGCAAGATAAAACTGGAAATGACTGGTTCTAGGTTAGGTAAATAAGCATTGGCTTATAAATATAATTTAATTTAAAAAATAAATATAATATAATTTTATTTAAGAAAAAATCCGCGTAGCAAATTGATGCAATTAATTAACGTTTTTAGAACAGCATCAGAACGTTTTAGCTGAAGTATTTTTTAAATAATTTAATTTTCAGTGAACAGAAAGAAGATTGCCACAAACAATTATAAAATGTTACAATCGTGATTCTAATACATTTCTTTATTGAGAAAAAAAAGCTGAAGATGTTTTAACTTCAACGTTGATTTCAGATTTCAAAAAAAATCTTTCTGAACTTTAAAAAAACTATAAAATTGATTAAAAAAACGCCCTTTAAAATAAGATTTTTTTAACATTAGGAAATAGACATTAGATCTTTACCATCTGCAAAATTAATTAAACAAATTGTAAAGCATCTAAATTAAATTTTAAACACCTTTAAGGGGAAATCATTAAAAAAAATCTAGACAAGAGGAGAAGTTATTAAACAAAACTTTACCGATATTCCTAGATGTAAAACATATTAAAGCTGATACTTAAATCTTTTTCATCCACATCTATAATGATTGCTCATGTACACAAACGGAAAGACCAACGTTCACAAAATTCACTCACACTGCAAATACCGAAACGACAGAGAGTGTGGAAGTAATCCGCTCTGATGGTAATTTAGCATGATTTGCATTCAACATGCTTTCGGAAGGGGACGCAGAAAACGATTTCAAATATCTTTCAATTCTACGAACGGTTTCTCCTTAATCCCTCCTACCTGTTTCTCATCCTTCCGTTTCCCAGCTACTCTGCGGGAAGCGCCACGTGCCATTCTAAGCGTAAAACCCCCCGGGAGAAACCCATACAATCCATCTCCCGGTCGTGGCAAAGGATTAGAGATATGAAGTCAAACAACGTCACAAGATTAGGATTTTCAAGAAGTTGAAATATGAAATAAGCCAAAATGGAAGCTCATTTCAGAGCCGTTTGTTTTGTCCCAATCGCTTCACTCTTTTGACCGCAATGGTTGCGGTAATTTGGACGAAAACAATTACGATCAATCACGTTTCCCGTTTACTTACCACTTTCGATGTCGTTGAGGAGCAGCAGCATAAAAAGTAGCAATAATCCACATTTCAGATGCATTTTTTCACCCGATCAGCCGGAACCGGATGGCCGCCGCCGATCGTGCTGTGATCTGAAGCGCGAATGTGCCGTCGTCTTGGCCACGTCGTCACACACGCGCACGCTAGAAAGCAGCTAGAGAAGCACTACGGACGAACGTGTTAACGTTTGCTTCCCTATTTTTCGTGCACTGCTCTCTCTTTCTCTCTCTCTTTCTCTCTCTCTCTCTCTCTCTGTTTTCCTCACTGGTTTTAATAATTTCTTCACCAATTCTCCACAATTCCTTCGTTAAGGGTGATGATTCAAACTTATCCTTTGCTATATCATTTGCATGTAAATCTTCCGATCACGAGATGAGAAGAGATTCTTGCTAATGCTCATCGATGAACACAACAGGCGCGCATTTATCGATCTGTCACACCACACCGTACACTACACCCGGCCGTGGACATACACACACACACTCTCTTGCGGGCTATATTTTTTACACTGGCCTTCCCATATATGCAAGCTTGTTTCATGCATTCATATGGATAATTGATTTTGAATCACTTTTGCACCAAATTTCTCAAATTCACCTTTTTCCGATCAGACCTTTTACTCACGCGTTAATTTTTAGTAAATGCACAAGCACCTAAAAAATCGAAACAATTAGACACAAAGGAAAACAAACAAAAATGCAACAAAAACTTTGAATTCCACTTCAAATCATATTCTTGTTTACACATGAAACACTAGTAGCACCAAAAAAAAAAATCACAGTTATTCAACAAATCTCTTTCAATTCAATGCGATCGAACACACAAATTTCACGAAATCTCTCCAGTGGCTCTGAAACGAAATAGAAAGAATGAAATCAAAAATTAATTATTGCATCCGTTCCAAAATAATGACATGCTAGAACAACGATCGTTCACAATTGCGGTTTGATTGTTTAATTTTTGTCGCTCCGGTTCCGAATCGAACCAAATGTCATCCACGATTCATACGATTGTGAGTAAAAATGTCGGGACAGCAACACACATGTCTTGAAGCACATGAATTGTACACGGTTCGTTTGCTCATTTGAATAGATTTTTTTCTGATCGTTTGGCCGTGTGTCGTCAGAATGGTTGCTCCCTTCCGTAAAAATTCTATTCAAAATGTGTATGATGCTTTGCAGTTTGAAGCAGGCTTGCCAAATGATATTTTTCTACTATTTGGAGGCTTTGAAGATAGCTTAAGACATATCAGAAAATAAATAATTAATGTCTCAGATCAGATACAAGTAGTACAGGTATGTTTTAGTGTTTTTAGTCTAATCATTTGGGTTTTTGGGTTTATTATTAAATTCTATCCTTTGAATCACAGCTTACGTTTCCTCAACATATGGTAGAAAATACAGACTCGATAAAAGATAAGTACAGTTTGAAAGACTTCTCACATAACAGAAATCGACCAGAGATTTAAAAAATCCTTAAGGATACGAAGTCCTGTTGGGTGTTCTACACGATAAAAAGTTAAAGTGAGGTACAATCTCTACTTGAACTTGTTATTTATTTTCCATGGAAGCTAACATCGAACGTTGTCTAGGTCAACAAGAATCAGTTTATCGAGAGTTAATCAAATTTTTGAATTTGTTCTGATTCTAGTTAAATGGTCGAGAAACAGTTGAAAACTATCTGGACTATCTGGACTGGACTAACTGGAAACTATCAAAGAGGATTCCGAAAAGGAAAATCTACCACTGAGCAGATCTTCAGCATGCGGCAGATCTTGGAGAAGATGGCTGAAGAGCAGTTGAACACGTACCATCTCTTCATAGATTTCAAGGCCGCATATGATAGTATAGGTAGGATAAAACTCTACGAGGCCTTGGCCTTGTTAGAATGACCATGACCAACGTCACATGCCAAGTGAAGGAGGATGGAGAATTCTCAGGGTCCTTTGCTACTACTAAAGGCCTGGGTTAGGGAGATTCAACTTGGCGCTAGAGAGAGCCATCCGTGCCTCGGAGGTGGAGGTACCATCTTCTATAAGTCAACACAGATTCTGGCGTTGTACTGATGATATAGACATCATTGGTCTGCGGCTCTCCCAGGTAGCAGAGGCCTACCAAAGGATCGAACAGACGGCAGAAAACTTCGGGTTGCAGATTAACGAGGCAAATAAGACCAAATTGATGGTGGCACCATCAGCGGCCCTACTAACAAATCCGGAACTACGTGCCGGAGTGATGTACGGATAGGTGACGGTCGAAGCTGGGACTGTATCATACCTTTATAGTCCCAGTACTCACATACGCCTCTGAGACATGGACCCTGTCCAAAACATACGAAGCCCTCTTAGCCGCGTTCGACAGGAAGATGCTCAGAAGGATCGTTGGCCCCATATATGTGGAAGGACAATGGAGGAGCCGCTACAACGACGAGCTGTACGAACTGTATGACGACCTCACCGTCGTGCTGCGAATTAGGCTCGAATGGCTCCGATGATGTCCGGTGACATGTTATGCACATGTCACCGGACGACCCAGCTCAGAATGTCCTTTTAGGCCGACCACACGGACATAAGAGGCGTGGTAGGCCCAGATTGAGGTGGGAGGATGGCGTGGAACCGTCCGCCATGAAGGCCGGGATAACGGTTTGGCGAACGACGACGCGGGACCGTGAGCAGTTCCGGATTCTGCTGCGGCAGGCCAAGACCGCAAAGCGGTTGTAGCATCTGATAAGAGAAGAGATTTTTTTTTTGGTTCACTTAATTTCGTGTGGTAAAATTTATTTCAGATATATTAGGGGCGTCCCGGTAGTGTAGGCGACAGCGGTGCCGGTCTTCATACGTCAGGACCGGGGTTCAAATCCCATCCGGACCGTTCCCCGCATTGAAGAGTGACTATCCAATTAATACCACGTAATCGGCAAGTCTTGTAAGCCATTCGATGGCCAGCGTGACCAAAAAGGTTGTTGGCCAAAAAAAAATATTGTGGAAATCATCTGAAAAACATCTGGAAGGAAAACTTCCAGAATAAGCAAATGATATATCAGAAAAGTGGAAAATTGTTTTTAGATATAAAATCCTGGTATAAATGCTAGTATATCTGAAAAAAAAGGATATTTAAGCCACAGATCACAGATTTCAACCCTGACCACAAGGTACGAAGTAGAACTACTCCTCACCTCACTCTCCCAAAGGATGCGATTGCTGAGGGCAAAAAAAGTAGCTACTGGAAGTTAAAGTTATGGTTCTTTGTTTCCTAACTATGGCGCAGGTTGAAGCGTGCAAAATTATGCGTATGGAAATCATTTTAGCTCCCACCACTACGCTTTGCTGGAATATCGGGCTACATAGCTTTACCAACATTCTAACGCAAGGGTTCCTCCGGTTAGTCGTCAGACATAGGGAACAGGTTTTCACCCCAATACAAATCAAATACTTTTCCCACATTTTTTTCATACCATTGGAATGTTCATGCAACCACTCTCGGTACAGCGCAATTGTACACCAAAACACACACACACGCACACAATGAACAAAAAGAACTTCACTATCACTTGCCATTCAAAAATGGATACGAAAAAATGCAAGAGTCCTTCGGAAACGGAAACAACAACAAAATATCACCCCTTCCTTCAGTCACAAAATGTGGCATAAGGTACGAAACGGTCCATTATTAGGGGGTCGTCCATCACAACCATCACCACTGCGAACAGAAAGTTCGCGACAAAACAAAAGGTCAGCTGTTTTTTTTTCTTTCTTTTTCCTCTCTCGCTTTTCCATTTCCCTCCCATTTCAGCACACACAAACACACAGGGAGAAAAACATTAAAGCGACTCGCAATGCTCACGAGATGTGGTTCGAATTCATGAATAAGATTTGATTTGGTGCTGTTTCATTCATCCCTTCAAGATCAAATTCATTTCGTTCGGTGGCCCCTCTTTCTCATACGCTCTTCTCACCACTATTCGGTTGGAAAATTCATCTCGCTGGTATTCAAGTCATGGTTATTGCGTTTTTTTTCCTTTCTTCTTTCATTCCCAAGCAACCCGCACGCAGTCTCGCAGTGAAAAACAACTCCCGATTAACAACAGCGCGAAAAATCCCCAACAACTAACACACACACATATACACACACACACTGTGAAGCAATGCGTTGTTGCTGTCCTTCACCACCATCATGTTCACTGTGAATCAGAACACACAAAGAGCTTTTGCCACAAGCAGATCGTAATGGATGCTGGAGGTTTTGCGTCTGTTTTGCACTATTACATAGACGTAGTTCTCTCGATTATATTTATGTGTACTCAATTGGGGATCTAATCAATCCCTCCTCTTCTTGCTGGATCAGTTCCTCGTTGTTTGCAGTGACGTAAAAAAATGCGATATAAAATTGCAACATAAATTTTCGTTTGCAGGAGTTTATTTCAGCAGAGACTCCACCACAAACAAGCAAAATAAACAAGATGTGGCATATTGTTTATTTTCCCATTTGATCAGCACTCACACGCATACACCTACACGGTAGGTTCTCTAGAAGGAAAAAAGAAGATAAGGACTTGCAAGCCCGTTTTCCATCGGGAAAAAGGAATCCTTAAATACGACATCTCGATTAATGCATCAGCAGAGATAAAGCACGCACAGGATATCAAAGGAATTGATGTCATTCACGTACACGACACGGACAAACACACACTAAAGGTTGATGGTAGCAGGGTAAATTTTTAAACTAATTTCCACGTATGGTTTTCACCCACACTTTCCCGTCAGGAGAGGAGATGCATTTTTCCAAATATCCAACACATGATACCCCAAAACACCACCTCCAACACAAAGAAGTTTAAGCAGAGCAACAATTTCTCAAAACAACGTAATACTCACTGTATAAACACACTCGCCATTTATCATCTGTAAAACGAGAATTTCCCTTTCGCAGTTTTTCACAACACAAACCAATAGACTAAAATGATAGAAAACCCATCTTTCCATCGCACGGAACAATATGCAACATTGGCGAAGCTAAAACACACTTTGCTACCTTCATTTCGATGACAGTTTCAGCTTTCACCAACAGTGGTCGGAAATGCTCGAACCCATCGGAAGAGTCTTTGTTATCCCCTGGCACGGGACAGGGTGGTCACTCACGCATCAAATGAATCCTCGCACCAGTGGCAGCGTCACAGGGGTGGTATAGTATGCTATAGGTTGCTCGGGAGGAAAAACCATACACATAACAAAACGCTTCATCTACCACAAGGAATATCCGAATGAAAAACTGGAAAAACAAGAGAAATTGAAAGGATCTCAGTGCCGCCATGGTTTAATCGAACACGGTGGCGCCAGTGCGCAGGTCCGGGGAGTCCGACAGAGCTTAGGTGTTCATTTCTCTTCGATGCTTGTGTTATCGTAAAAGCCGAGAGCAATAACCGATTCGTCCTGTTTTCCATGTACTGTTGTCCCTCTACCAAGGGGATGGCATGGCATGGCATTACCGTCTCTTCCATTTCGGAGAGAGCGTATGCTTCCCAAACGTCCCAAGGATCTACTCTCTTTTTCATCCTTTTGCTCGGAAAAGCTTCTTATCACGCCGCTCTCATATGGGGGCAAAGGATGCAGCGCTTTTCTGTAGCGCTCTGTTCGTTTTGATATCATTCCCACGCACATTTTTACAGGAGCAGGTTTCCTATTCGACTGTTTTTATCCTCGACCCACCCTTTCTTCATCATGCACCGCCATTGATTCACAGCTCACCGTTGTTGTTGTTGCTAGTGGGAGGACTAAACATTTGTTATCCTCTCTAACGTAAACGGAACTCAATCAACAAAGAAGGGCAATGTGGTTGTGCAAATAATAACAAACGGCATAACAATATAAAAGTTCGTTAATAGAACCGGAGGCTTGCAGTGAAATGTGAAATCATGTTCCCGGGAAATGGAGTGCAAAAGGAAATCACCCACGCACCGCCGCACCAAAGAACGGTATGAGTAACCATCTTTTACGGTTTCAAAGCACGCAGTGCATAAAATGTGCATTAACGGAAAGTGCACTCACTCACCGCGTGTTTCGCATTCGTACATAGGTACACCATAAATAAATCCTTTTAGATTTTTGAACCAGACAAGTGCTCGGGTGCTTCAGCTTTATTCGTCACTTTGGCAGCATTTGTGTGGTTTTTGTGTATGGTTTGAATGGGTGCGCTTTAAGCTGAGAGTAATTAGGAAATCGAAGTAAAATGTTTACAAAAAAACATAATTTATATGTACAATTTAATAAATAGACAGTATGGCGAAGTGCCGTCATACTTAATAATAAATAAATAAAATGCAATAAGTAAAGCTATATTCACAACCAGTTTAACGACAGTCAAATTCAGCAATTGCGCGTGCTACAACCAAAATTGTGAGATAACAAACTCAATTGAAAAATCAGAAATAATTCTTTATAAATTTCTTTATATGAAATAAAACAGTTAAAAGATACTTTTTCTTTATCGCTTAACGGCCTCTAAGGTCATGTCAGCCATCAAATGTCTTACTAGGCTATCGACATCACGTAGTTGGTAAGTCAAGTCAGTCCTCACACTACGGGGGACAACAGTCCAGATGGGATTTGAACCTCGGTCCTGCCGTTTGAAGACCGGCGCCGCTGTCGCCTAACCACTGGGCCGCCCCTACAGTTAAAAGTAAATAAAGCTTTAAAAACATGAATGTGAATAATATATTACGAAAAGAATTCTGGTAAAAGGCAACTATATCTTGCTAAATAGCTGTTAGATAAGACCATTTTACAACCGTTTAGGCAAGCAGAATTGATAATTTTGCGAAAAGATTTTTTTTAAATAAAAATCTACAGTTTCAAGTGACTGATAATGCGCGACGATGTAAGCTACTCCAACGGTGCAAATCAATGCACTTCGGCACTGACCTGCAGTTAACCCTCATCTCAGTACATCGAAAAAAACGGCTTTATTCATTGGATTGCTTAAAAAAACGGCGAAATTTTTCGATGACATAAAGTTCAGTCAATAATTTTAAGTGAGATCTTCTCTCTATCTCTCTTTTCTTAGCTTAACGACCTTCTATAGATCACGCCGGCCATCGAATGGCTTACTAGACTTGCCGATACCTCCCCCAGTTGAATAGTCTATCCTTAACTGCAGGGGGACGCGGTCCAAATGGCATTTGAACCCCGGTCTTGCCGTGTAAAGACCGGCACCGATGTCGCCTCTACCACCGGTTCGCCCAAAACATTAGTGTATTTTAGTTTATAATCCTATCTACGTTCACCGAAGCACATGATTTGATAATACGGTGCGCCGTCATACTTAAAATAAATATAAAAATATTTCTTCATTTATGTCGTAAATTTTTATGGTTAATCTTGAGGCTATGGCGTTTATCGATGTAAACAATAAGAGGGAAAATTCCTCAATTTTTAATAAACAAGATTTGTTTGCTGGAACAATGTCTACGAGAAAACATGGCTGCTTTCCATGATTCGAAAATGCAGTCTGTTTGTGACAGCGTTGGCTTCCAATCGTAATCGTAATAGTTCTAAGAAATGCGTTTAATATTATTATCAAACATCGCACTAACGCCAAATATACTTTTAGCATTCTTGTAGCTTTGTTTTGGATTTGGATTGTTTTGGATTTGTTATAAAGAAAATACAACTTGTACAGCAGAAATAATCAATTAAAAAACATTATTGATCTATAAAAATCGTTGCTTGTGAATGCTTTCCGCAATTAATTTGAAATCGACCATAATTTGTTGCAAAAGCCTAATCATGGCCCACTGAACAAACGTTAGAAAACGAACAATGCAAATGCGTTGGAGCAAAGCAATCACACACATAAGAGCTTCCCCAACCCCCCCCTTTAGTGTTCGCGGTTTAGACATCGATTGACAGCATTGATTTTAAAGCCCTGGTTCGGGACGGTGCGCTGCGGGACACCGTGAGACAAGTGGGAAAAGGACTTCCAGCAAAGAAAATAGAAAGAGATGCAACACAATTCGTATTCTACCTTCGTCCGATTCAACTCATTGCATCCCGCTTTGCCTGTAAGTAGAACATAAAGCATACCGTCCCCCGTCAGACTCCAGTACGAGTGTGGGAGATGGAAAATGTGCTGACTGTCTGTGTTAGAGAAGAAAGGAAAAGCGCAAGGGAAAACACACCAACACACTCACCGAGAGGGTTCCCACTGTGATCGACAGGGTCGACGAACACACAGAAAGGATGTCAAAATCAGTCCATCAGGGTAAAGTCAGCGAACTTTCGTTCTCATCCGGCCATATCGTGCGAAGTGTACGGTGTGTACAAACGTTGGACGCAAAAAGGATCGTCTCGCGCAATCAACGCAAACCCACGGACATTCCGTGGTATGTGAGGAAACCAAGAAATTTTAAACTCCTTACTGCAAATTCACACACGCTTTCCCTCTCGATATCAGAGTATGTACAGTTGCTTCACACTCATACCGACACAAATGTCCTTGTCCATTTCATCGATGGATGGGGATGTTGGTTTTCTTTATTTGGTGGGGTGCCAACAGTCATCCCATCGGTCAGGTCAGTTGAATCATTTGCTGCAACTCTATTTCGTACTGCTGCAAGTAGTTCGCTTACAACTTTAGTTATCGCTCCGTACCACGTGGTACGACAGTTTACTCTAACTTGACTCCGGAGCAGCGGAGTTTGCTGTCTGTCAGTTAGTTTTCCATTTCAGTCCTTGATACATTGCTACCTTATGGCATATCAATAAGCGATGGAGCAACCACTCGAGAAACCATCCGCAGATGGGCACCAAGCGCAGTGCAACGACTGAAAAACAATTTTTCCTAATGATATTTCTATCGAAATTCCATATAAATTCCCCATTTTTCAGCTTATCACCAATTCCCCAAAGGACGAAAACATTTCTTGAACGATTCGCTAGAGCAGTCTGTGTGCTCCCATGCTCTTTTTGCCTATGCAACTTCCCGAAAAACATCCCGTCCCGAAGACGATGACCTACGACCTACGGTGGCGATGGATGAAACAACCTTCCCACAAGGACATGATTGCTATTAGCGAATTCGGGGTCGTCAGGCACCGCCGTATTTTGGATTAGAAGCAGTGGTGGATGCCCTTTTCTTTACCTACCAACCGGTTGTCCTTCGATTTTCTTTGCGAAGGAACACACAAAAACGAACAAAAGAGCGCAATTTTCCTTTCCCGAAGATAAAGTGCGCTAGAAAGTCGGTAAAATTATGACAAACAGCCTCCACGCAGAGAAACCTTTTCTGCTCGCGGCCCGAACATGGTGGACTATCGAATGGAAAGATCAACCGCAAAAAAGGGTGTATATACATTCTACCATAGTTGAAGCTTATCGCTGAATGGGGACAAATACTTTTCGCCGGCCCGGAAAAAAAAATTGTCGGGACTCTCATGCTACACTGGTCTTCAAATTAATGGATGGGCTGCTTCCGATGGCAAATATGCCAATAATTTTTGCACCAAGTAGTGCGTTGTGTGTCCTCTGTCACGTGGAGGATCGTCTAAATCTCTCTGGGAGTCTAATAATGGGGTTTGGAGAATGTGATTATTGTGCATTAGTTGCCTCTTTAACTGTCGTTAATATTGAAGAATCATACAATTTACAGATTTTCAAATGAGAATTTTAACTATTTTAAATCAAACTTCTTTTACGGTGTACCAAGGTCATTATTTACTCTTTCTACAATATTGTTGGCGGCTTTGTGATAGAGGCGATGGCGACGCCGGTCTTTACACAGCAAGACCGGAGTTTAAACCTTCTCCGGACCGTTTCCCTATAGTGTTAAGCTTGATTATCCAGCTCTACGTGGGTATCAGCAAGTATAGTAAGCCATTAAATAGCCGGCACGACCCTAGAAGCTCGGTAAGCCAAGAAGAAGGGAAAGAACAAAGTTTTTGGAAGCATTTTGCAATTTTTTAAAATTGTCCATTTTTCTGATTTTTGGTTCCGGGGTTTTTAGATCCTCAACTTTTTAACGATTTTCTAAACATTTCTTGTTTCATTCCTGGGCTTTAAACAGTTTCTCAGATGTGTCCGAATCCGTCTTATAGATACTTCACAATTGCACTTTTTTTTTCTAAAAACCATCCATAAAACTGACATCCAACCTACCTGCCAGGCTTTTACCAGAAAGACAAAAACTTACTTACGCGATGAAGGCAATAGAAGTGTACTTCTCAGCTGCGAGTGCAACTCAGCCGCAGCTCAACCTTAAATTACACCACACAACAATACCGACTCCGATTACGAAACCATTTAAGACCGAAGCCACCCGACCGCACCACTGCCATAACACAGATGGAAAAAGGGAAACCCCCCCCCCCAACCCCCCCAACCCCCTCTCTGCCATTAACGATCGTGGTCTGGAATAAATAATTAAATAACACCAGCAGCCAAAACAGCAGCCTTCCACGGTCGGGGTCCAGCAACAGCAACCATCATTCTATTTTCCAGCCGATAGGTTCAACTACCACACCGACCAATTTAAAACTGGATCATGCAACCACGACCGTCCGGCAACTAAGCATGGCCAGTGCTATATCTGCAAAGCCTAGCGTCTGGTGAAGCTCGCTCAGTTTTATGTCTTCGTGTGCACTAGGCTGACGGCAAAGCTAAATATCACATGGGAACGAGTTTACGCTCTCACAACCGAATTTGGATATCTGCCACCAATTCGTTTGACTCGCGCAGCGCGAGGGAAGAGGAGCTTTCAATTTCAGCAAAATTAAAACTACCCCACAGCAGCAATAGCTGATGGAAATTTATCATAATGCCATCTGCCCACAAATCGTAGCCAGGAAAAAAAAGCCCCCGAAACAAATTGCACTCACGCCACATACACACGTACAGAGTGACGAAAGAAAAATATGCAACAAGTTTACGCTTAAAAAATGGAAAACTATGCCGTGAAAAATCGATCGTTGAGAATATAACAACAATAAAAAAAGCAGAATGAAAAACGCGCCCTGTTCCATTTCCCCGAGGTTGTGACGAATTTCGGTTTTGGGGGACGATGATTTTTGACACTTGAAGGCTTGCTTGGGATCCCCATGCAAGCCCAGAAAGCGGATATAGTAGAACAGAGTTTTAAGGTGTTATAGTTATGCTAGTTGTTAGTGATTTCGTGATTTGAGACTTTTTGTTAAAGTAAAGAATTTTTGGAATTTAAAACTCTTGAAGGGAATGAAAACTAGAGCTGTTGGTATTATACTATCCTTAAATCTACTGATTTACCTAGACACGTAATAATACAAATTAGCAACGATACAACCTACTGACCAACAGTTTCAGAGTGCAGTTCTCTCAGGATTTCCCACGTCTATATCTACATTACATTTTGAGTGAAGAGTATACGTTTACCAAGTGTACCAAGCAGGGACTTTAAGAATAGCATCTTTCTTTTCACATTTGATAGATATATTTTAAACAGCTGGTTCGTACGTTAGTCTTTTATCGAGAGTGAGACCTAAGTACTTAACTGAATTAGACCTGGGAATTTCGTTTTGGTCTATCTTTACTTATCAGGCGCTACAACCGCTTTGCGGTCTTAACCTGCCGCAGTAGAATCCGCAACCGCTCACGGTCCCGCGACGTCGTCCGCCAATCCGTTATCCCGGCCTTGCTGGAGGATGATTCCACGCCATCCTCTCACCTCAATCTGGGCCTACCACGCCTGCTCTCCCCGTGTAGACGGCCTAAAAGGACTTTCTGAGCTGGGTCGTCCGGTGACATGCGTATAACATGGCCAGCCCATCGGAGCCTGGCGAGCCTAATTCGCAGCACGACGGTGAGGTCGTCATACAGTTCGTACAGCTCGTCGTTGTAGCGGCTCCTCCATTGTCCTTCCACACATACGGGGCCAACAATCTTTCTAAGCAAATTCCTCCCGAACGCGGCTAAGAGAGCTTCGTCTGTTTTGGACAAAGTCCATGTCTCAGAGGTGTATGTGAGTACTGGGACTATAAATGTACGATACAGTCTCAGCTTCGACCTAAGACTTTTGACCCAAGATAGGTGAAGTTTTGCAGTCACCTTTCCGTACATCACCTTTCCGCACATCAATTTGATGTTTGTCTCGTTAATCTGCAACCGGAGATTTTCTGCCGCCTGTTCGATCCTTTGGTAGGCCTCTGCTACCTGGGAGAGCCGCAGACCAATGATGTCTATATCATCAGTACAACGCCAGAATCTGTGTTGACTTATAGAAGATACTTCCCGAAGTCTCCACCTCCGAGTCAAGGGATGGCCCTCTCTAGCGCCAATTTGAATAGGAGACAGGCGAGCCCATCTCCCTGACGCAGGCCTTTGGTGGTAGCAAAGAACCTTGAGAATGTTTCATCCACCTTCACCTGGCATGTGACGTTGGTCATGGTCATTCTAACAAGGCCTGATCAGTTCGGCCGGGATTCTAAAAGAGCTCATGGCCTCGTAAATTTTTACCCTGGCTATGCTATCATATGCGGCCTCGAAATCTATGAAGAGATGGTACGTGTTCAACTGCTGTTCAACCGTTGAAGCCATCTTCTCCAAGATTTGCCGCATGCTAAAGATATGGTCAGTGGTAGATTATTCGTTTCGGAATCCTCTTTGAAAGTTTCCAACTATCCGCTCTCGTACATAAATGTAAATTAAAATAGATTTGAGGCAGGATTCTGTCCAAACATTATATGTTGTCACAGCACGGGGCGATGTTCCCAACAAATATAAATTCGTTTTGGCTGACAAATTAGCTCGCAAATTAATGGTTTTCCAAGCCAGCTGTGGGCCAAAAACACGGGTTTTATAACAAACCAATCTATGAACAAGACAGTTTATGAAGATCAATATCTGGAAAAGTGTCTTTTGATTTTTAATAACTCTCATAAACGCCCAATTAAGCTCTGGCCAGATTTGATGCCGAACACGCATACTATTGAAAACACATCTACTGAAGTGGATAAACCAGTTGTGCGGCAACTTATGAGAGATATCAAAAGTACGAGCTAAAATTCATCCGTACGTGAAAAAATATTGTTTTCTTTAATTTTCTGATAAAAGAACAATAAAAATTCTTTCGTTTGATGTAGCAATTATATTTCTACGTTAAAAATTTCTCGTTTTACAGCCTGTGATGAGTGACCGAATTCTTAATGAATGACACTTTAGTAAACCTGGTGAAGTATAAGGTCTCGGATTTGTTCACCATATTTTTAATACTTTTTAAAAACTGAATTAAGTGATTAAAAAAAATGCTAGTTGTAAATTTTGACTATCACACTTATTTTTGTTAATCATGAATAAAGAAAAAAAGTTCTTATTTTGGAAATAGCTGAAAGCAAGAAGAAAAACTTCTGATGGCAATGGACATAAACACGATTGAGATAACTTTTATGCATTGCATTTTCCTCTACTCCTTCGCACCTCAGCTAAAATATCCCCAAAATATTGTGAACTCCTTTTTTTCAACTGTTTCTTGCAGTCTTGATAATCAAACAGCTAATACGTCTTGGCTATAGAATTATTATCGGCATGATTGTCACATGGACGACCAGTTTAGCTTTTCTTTAGAGGAAAGATGTTGAAAACTTCGAAACGATGATAACTGGTCGCTTCCAAATCTTCAACTGCAGCTCGTCGATAGTTTTATAGTTGTCGAAAGTTTTGTACCATATGTGTACGTAGGCTGCTATTTATATTTCTTGCCTAATAATGAAAATGCAATTATTTATCATCAAAAATTGTTTTATTCTTTTCCATAGTGTTCTCCAGCATGATTTATACACTTTTACATGCGCTCAGACCAATTGTCGAAGCACTTTTTCCACTCTGTTTGAGATACCTCCAAAACGTGGTTTTTGACGCTTCAACAGCATCTTCTGGGGACAAAAATCATTGTTCACACATTTTTTCCTTAATTTGCGCGGATGAAAAGAAGTCATTTGATCCCAAGTCAGGGCTATAGGGCGGATCACCCATCAGTTCGACGTTTTGGCCGGTCAAATAAGCGATGGTTTGAGTCGATGTGTAAGAGCTCACATCGCTCATTGTGAAGAATGATCCGTCTTCTGCTGTTCTTTTTTCAAATTTCTCCAAATACTTTCCCGTTTTTACGGCCAGGTGTTGGTGCAAAATAGTGTTTATGCTGGTGGAAGAAATCCCCAAAGATGCCTCAATCTTCGCAGTATGTCACATGACGTTTGCCCGAAATCGTTCACGGGTCTATTCCATTTTTTTGGAAAAACTTATTAGTTCAAATTAATGTAAACGTCACAAATGATGGTCGTACGTCAAAACGCTGTGAGTGTGATTGTGCTTCAAAATGTCAAACATTCGAATAAAAATATTAGATTACATCTAGCAACACTTCTTGTGGCCAAAGCCAGAAATATGATATATTGATGTTTCGTTATGACATTGCATGATTCAATAAAAAATCAAATAATCACGATCGCGTCTGGTCTTTCCAAATTATTTTTCAATTTGTAAAATAACTCCCACCGTTTCACTCCAAAGTGAAAATCTTCCAAGAAAACCCGTGAAGCCAACAAAATCTTTTTACCTCGAAAGTATGGAGTGTCTCAATTCGTTCTAGATTTGACACGTCCAAACGTTTGGCGAATTTCGTTTCGCTGCAACAAATGCGGCTCACATTGCGGACAAAGCACATTTTGGAGGACAAACATTAACTAAACGAACAAAATGGAAGTACACAAACAAAAAAGTCATACAAAACAATTTCCCGGCCAACACACTAAAACATCACACTATGCGTTACGTGGCGTGGCGTTACGCCTCACGATCGCTTTTCCGACAAATATAATGTGGCCCTCACGTTAATTGCTCGTGCAGATCCCGGCCCCCTCCGCGGTTGGTGTAATTGCTGTGATTATTGGTTCCGTTTCTACCCCTCTCACTCACTCTCTCTCTCTCTCTCTCTCTCTCTCTCTCTCTCTCTCTTTCAGCGTCATTCAGAAATTGTTCTACCAATTATAACGGCAACTCGTCGAACTCGATGGTTCATCATTTCCGACTCCGGTCTGTCATCGCGGTGTGTAAATGTCCAATGTCAGAACCAAACCAAAATACATACTGAAACGTACCTTTACACACCATACACAGAAGAAGAAAAAAACAAAGATCGAAAAAGTGAGATACAAAAAGAAGCAAAAAATAAAACACATAGAAAAACCCGGTGCGCTTCACTTCAACTCCAATTTGCCGAGCATTGAAAAGCGACTGGCTTAATTAATGAAAACAAAAACATCATCCCCGGGATCATTGCATTCCATCATCTTCCGCCGAACCGTGCTGGGGCTACCGTTTGGCCTGTTGAGTGTGTGTTTTTACAGGTCCGGAGGGTTTAGGGGTTTCGGAAGGTTCTATTAGGGCAGCTGGTCCAAAAGCTGCAAACATTTTAGTGCCCAAACAACGTCCAAAACCAAATGCGACCCACGAGGTAGTGGGTGGGTGAGTACTTTTTAGTAGAAACAATAAGTAAACAAATCGGGCACGAATGAAAGCGACCAAAGACGAGCTCTCTCTCTCTCTCACACACACAAAAATCTTCAGATTGCCAATGAATGAAATGGTCGGTCGGTGCAATTAAACAGCAATTGAACCAAACAAATGTTAATCAAAAAACGGAAAAGTGAATGGAAATATTTGAAAAGTTTAGCGCAGTTCGAGTTTCACCCTGCCTTTTAAAAAGTTTTATTAAAACATTTTAATTATCATTCGCTTTGTACAGATTTGAAAAAAAAAATACTTTATACTCCTCACCACCTTTCTTATCTGCTTTTTGGATAAAGGATCTACTGCTACTAGGTCACATCGGCCTTTTCTAATGGGGCTTATACAACTGAGAACCGAACTGAGTACCAAAGATTAACAAATAATTTATGTAATATTTCTGTAAGCAAAATAAAGTACAAAAATATGTACACATTCTTCGTTCGACAGAAGAATCACATGCATGCTAGTTCTATAGTTCATTAGTTCCCCAACCACCCAACCGAGAATGCACGAGTGCACTAAAATTAAGCGAGAAAGAAAACTTGCCGCTCTTCATGGCTGTTTCAATGTTCTTCTGCCAAACAGGCCAATAGAAAGGGTTTCGGCGCCAGGCTATAGAAAGCATAAATAACCAGTCTATTGGACCGTAAACCGATGGTGCGAGTCTGTGAAAACTATTCGTGCGACTGGGCAGATAGTTTAAAATCAAAACATATACTAAAGCATTATTCCTAACGTTCAAATGAGAGCGTTATACGAAATTATTTTGACCGAAACAACGTAACAAAAGATACATTTAACACAACCGTTCTTCATGTGTCAAATAACACTTCCCTTAGTAAAGTGTGTGTGTGCATTTGAATGGTCTTAGCCCTTTCGTGTGTTTAAACACATCTTTGGCGTTGGTCTATCACTCTTTTGTTTATTATTTCAACCATAAACATCCGATATCAACAAAGCGGTCTAACCGCCAATAAATACCGGTTGGTGAGCACCACAAGGTGCCACATGTACATAGCGTCGTCAATTTGGACTATGTGATTGACATCTGTAACGTTAAATGAAATATAAACTTGTGATTTTGCATTTGTTTGCATTTTTAAAACGTAATTACCTTCATGGGCGATCCAGAATAGAACATAACCAAGTGAAAAGTGCTCCTGTTATATTAATAATCGTTGTGCCATGAAAGTTTAGCTCCTTCAGCTCCTCCTTCAATGGACTCACTTAAATCGTTCATCAAGGATATGTTGTACAAAATTTACACCACTCATTCTCTAGCGACTCCATCGGCAATTAGTTTTGAACGTGGACATGGTTGTTTCATAAATAAATGTTCGAAGTTGTCAGCACTCTCTTGCAGCACCCATGAAGATCAGTTACACACACCGTCTGAGCTCTTGAGTGATTGAATAGGCGAGTCCTCCTGCGATAAAAGTCCACACATTCTAGCGATCACTGGTGCTGTTACTTGGAAATCTCTTTGAGAAAACAGTTGATTTTCCCGTCTTTTACAGGATGTTTTCCATCTTTTGAGATGAGAATCTTTCGGGATGAATGCTCTGACACCTGGGTCTAAGTTTTACACCACCATAGTCTGGGTTTTAATCGTCAGATTTTGTAGCATTTTTTCACATGACACAGTAGGGTGGACTTAATTTCATATCTTGATACAAGTTTTCGTTTTCTCTCTTCGAGAATAAATCTTGAAAAACTAAAAACAATTAAAAGACCAGTCTTCGAAATTTTCAATTGAAGTTCCTCGACTATATTGGCATTTCCATTCTTATGTCTTACTGGACTAGCCCACATAAGTTGGATGGTAGTCAATCCAGTCTTTACACTATGAGGAACGGTCTGTATGGGATTCAAATTCCGGTCCTGCCGTGTGAACAAACATAAATCCAACAAATTGTGTATTACCTGCTACACTTCGTATCCCACGTATGAAGAACGAATCAGGTTCGATCATACTGTTATTAAGAAATTCCATCGGCAAGAGAGAATACCACACACCCTTCGAATAGACTTAATGTTTAGGGCTCATGATCATGATCACATCTCCACATACACGCATCCCACTCTGCCGAACAAACACGAACCCTAAAGGGTTTTTGGGCAACAAGCAAAACCAAAAAAATAATACACAAATATCTCCCGCAGAGTGTGGTGTAGGCTTAAGTGGTGAATCACCCAAGCATCAGATCGACACCAAGTATACACAAACACATATTCACAATGAATGGAGGAAAAGCAACAGCAGTTAACATGGGAGACAGCATACGATCAAAGTTGGCCAGTCATATCGTCATGCCAGTGGGCTCAGGCAAAAAAAAAATGCACAAGACAACGCAACCACACAGAGACAGGTCGATGCTTCAGTCTTGTGGAATAGCGGAAGACCATCGTGGTATGTGTCACGGTGTATTCTGGTGTGAACCACATCGCGCTTCCCTCCGCAGGGAACGGAACAAATCATCTGGAAAGGTATGAAGCCTCTGGAGCTGAGAGCAAAACGATCTCCTCCAAAGAAACCAGCACATAACACAGGCAAGCGGAGTCAACTTCATTCAAACGAAGCGTTTTTTTTCTCTCTTTTCGCTGTTGTCTTCTGGACTCACCCGTTTGTGCACCTTGTCCCTTTTACTGTACTTGTTGACCGCCCTTTCTCTATATGCCTTTTACTACTTCACCAACACACTCGCTTGCATTTATGTTCCATGCACGCACACAGCCACCTATACCGTCCTTCCGGCGGGCGTGGGGAACATTCAGTTTAAAGCGGAGTTGTTCTACGCACAATGGGGTTATTATTGCTGGATATTATACACCCAAGCGCACCCCCAAAAAAGTGACAACTAATACACAGACGCAACAGAACCTGGGGGCAGGTGTGTCGCGATGTGCTCAAGTAGTTGAATGGGTGTTTGTATAATAATACAAATTACATTTTCGCGAGAACAAGAGCATTAGCCGCAGACAATGTATGTTGGGTGTTTGATTGGTCACACTGAAGCTGTACCTTTACCGTGGTGCGAGTCAATGATGATTACGGGAAACCAGTTCTACGATACATGCCCGATACCCTCCTCCATACTAGGGCACCCACCTAGGGAGGACCAACACAGCGAACGATCAATCCCTTTTCCATCTTCTCCAACAAACTAAACTAGAAGCTGCATCAAACGATCGTCGTACATCAGACTCGTTTCTCTCTCTCTCTCTCCCTTTCACCTTTAATAGGCTTGTGACCACAGTAACCATCAGTAACAAACACACACATACACACGCACGCTTCGAAGCAACATAGCAACCCTTTTTTTCTATTCCAGTTTCCCTTCGCATTTGTATTACTTTCTTTCTGTGTCACTCGGCGAAGGGAAACGCACTTTCTGGACATGTACCTGCACTGGACCCCCATCATGGAAGAGGAAACGCTTTGTCGTGTAGGTTCCGTTTTGATCGATGCAACTTGCAATACTTGTGGAATCTTCCGTAAAATCAAGCTTACAATTTTCACTCACCTTTCTTTCTTTTGTAGTATGAATTTCGATGTAAATGCACACACATACGCGCGCGCACGCATAGAAACAATTCGGCACACTAAAGAGGAAGATAGATTTCACTTCGCTCTGTACTTAACACTTCCTTCTTGTGAGCATCAGAAGCCAACAAAATCAGATAACCAATATCAGATCAACACAATAAATCAGCTGTTAAATCAGCTCTCACTCACAATGAAGCGCTCCAGCGGATTTTAGCACAACGGAACAGCACACACAATCAACGAAAGGACAGCATCCTTCGTCCGGAAACGCAATCACCAAACACAACCTTTTCTTCTTTGTTATACGCGAACCATCCGAAACCGTAATTACACTTCCGCCTCACGCACGCACGCACGCAACAAATAGCCCGAAAAACCGTAAACTCTTACCGTGACTTGGCTGTTTTTTCTTTCCTCCGAAAGCGTTTTTCTTGAAAGCGGCAACACAACCGACCATCATGACACCAAACAATCAATTAACTGACAGCAATGATGATCGACCAATTGATGCTGCCGCTGTTTGCCCTGTCATTGTGCAGCATATTTTGTCCTTTAGCGAGAAATCGCACTGTGATTGTTTTTGAAAAGTTTTGTCCATATGTGTGCCCACTTTTCGACCAACGGTGCAGTTTTACAGGGCCGGAAGCAAAGAAAAATGGAAGAACTGTAACACACGAGAAATACTAAGAACAGACACATTGGGTGTTGAGGTTTTGGAACATGTGTCTTTTCTTTGGTCCGTTTCGAATTGTTCGTTATTACATGGAGGGTGCTGCTGCTGAAATGTTGAAATGCAAAATTTCAACTATCAGCTTAATTTTTAAGCAGTTTGTTAAACTATTTTTTTTAGCAATACGGCCTGGCCGTCCCCTATGAATAAAAAAAAATATTTTTTTTAATAAAGCGAATAAAAACGACCAATTAATTTTACTATGCACATTTATTCACTCGTATTCAAAATAAGTTACAAGACATTACTGTGTGCAGAGTGTGCACAATACATTAATTCACAATATATCATTTTTAATTAAATTTAAGCATTGCTTAGTACCTGTAAATCGTAATTCTAAGGCATACTTGGGACCACCCTTATCCTAATTAAGCCTGCCCTATGTTCTGTATTGCAGTAGCTAACGAAGTAAAATTAAGATGCTTCGAAAATACAGCATTATTAGATTATATGATCATCATGGTTATTCTGTATAAGTGTGAATGTGAAAACTACCACTTTTTCATGTACTTTTGTCACAAAGCGACTTGAAATCGCTTTCTCCTAGGGGATGCATTTATTTGAATCCTTTCACAATATCGACGTTGAGCGCAACAAAAAATAAAAGGTTACGTGATCATGCTGTAATTATTTACATTTAATAGTCTGTTTAACTAAATTTAAATGCTTTGCTTTCGAGAAGCAACGCTAGCAATTTTCCTTCTTAACACTTAACGAACAACACAATGCTTGCTTACTTTGTGTTTTTTCTTTTGATTTCAAATTATTTACACTTTCATGTGGGTTTATTCCATCACACGACCACTAATTGGAGAGTGGCGCAAAAACACTATTTGGAATTAGACTTCCATTTTTGCTGCTATTACTACTTACTACTATCTCTTACTACTACTTTTACTGCTACTATCACTTACTGCTACTATTATCAATATACGGCACATTAAAATTAAAGTTTCATAAAACAAGTTAACCAGCGCAAATAAAATCATTCCGCGAAACATCTACAAAACAATATAGGTGCGAGAGATCGAATTGAACCAGAGGGGGGCGCCGCGGTAAAATTGTTTTACCAATTTCCTCTCCTCTTCTTCTTTAGGATAGATCCATCCGCTCATCCGGACTGTCGTCACCATCGCTATCCCAATAAATGTCCTCGTCCTCCTTTTTTCTGTGCTACCACTTCCGTCCCCCTCCGCCTCGGTTGTGGCCACGGTTGTTCTGTAACCAGTGGCCCCGGAAGTTGCCTCGACCATCGTCACCCATTCGGCCACGATCGCCTCCGCCACCGTTTCGGTTTCCATTGTTGCCGCCATTGTTGTTGCGATTGTTCCAGTTACCGCCGCCACCTCCCCCACGGTTTCCAAAACCTCCACCCCCAGCATTACCACCGCGGGATGGATTATTGCCACCGCCAAATGACCGATTGCCCGTTACCCACTGTTGTTGCTGTGGTGGTGGACCATTGCGGAAATCGACTCCCCCCTGACCGGGTCCGCGTCTACCTCCCATGTCAGGACCACCGCCACCCGCCATAAGACTTAATTCGGGCGGTGGTGCGTTAAAGTTCCCGGCCGCACCCGGAAACATGCCCGGCGGAGGCACATTCGGTTGCATGCTCATTGGTAGGTTAAGCATGTTTGGACTCCCACCACCACCCATACCTGGTGGTGGTTGATTAAGCGGAAACATACCCGGCGGAAGTACTCCACCACCAGATCGAACAACTCCAGCAGCACCACCTGGTGGACCCATATTCCACGGTCCGGGTCCAATTGTAGCAGCAGCACTCGGTGCAAATGGTGGTGGAAAACCGCCCGGACCAAATCCGGCCGCCGGGGGTAAATCGGAGGGAAAGAATGGTGAGTTGAAGCCTCCCGATTCGTGTGGAGGTGTCGACCGCGGATCCGGCCATGGCACACTGGTGAAATCGTTCACCGAATCCGGATTGCCGGTAACGTCCTCCAGCGGAATGTGCACCGGATCGGCTGTCTGGTACATATCGGCCGGATCCGGTTCGGACGGTGAGTCGGGTATCATGTGCTTGTTGAAGTAAAGGGCCTGCAAACACCCACGCTCACGCTGCCGCTGAATGTTGCGCTCGAGACTTTGACTACCATCGGGTGAGGGTGGAACATTGTCTACCACTAACAGCGGACGCCACGCGGTCCTTTCCACCATAACATCTTCCGAGCCAACCTTACGAGAAAGCATAAACTTTTGCCGCTCATCCACACGTTCCATCTGCTTCATGTCCGTGAACGATTTCGTCACATTGCAGCGTTCCGTTACGTCTAACTCGAAGTAACGGACTTCTTCCAATTCTTCGGCCACACGCCAGCGCAACTGCTTCTTCGGACCCTTCCGTCGGTGGATCACGAGCACACCCGGTGGCCCATCAGGACCACAGCCCGGACCGGGTGGTTTTTTACCATCAACCGGTGTTTCATCATCCTTCTCCACGGAGCCATCTTTCTTTTCACCCTCGGCCTCTTCGGCAATCTTTTTCTCCACCTCGCTCATAACCGCATCAATCAGCTCAGTCTTTTCATCCGCATCACCAGCTTCGGAAGATTCCTTCTTTTTCAATGTCGTGGTCTTCTTCTCCGTGGAGGTGGGACTACCATTTTCGTCCTCATCATCCTCGTTAAGTTCACACTTGACTCGCTTGGGCTTCTTCACTATTGGCTCCTCATCATCATCTTCCTCAGTTTCTTCCGTTTTTATTTTCTTTCCTTCCGCATCATTGCTTTCAATCTTATCGTCCTCGTTCTTTACTTCGTCGGTTGACACTGGTTCGGCTCCATTTTCCTCCTCCTGCTCAGCAAGCGTGTCCCGATAGAAAGACATTGGTGCAATCGTAGGAACTTTCGGTGAGGTAGGAGTAGTTGGAGTGTTCACTTCCGTTGCAGAATCATCCGCTTTTGTAGGACTGCCAGGTGTTTTAGCGGTCGTTCCAGTATCCGCAGATGGTTTACTACCGGCAGTCACTTCGCCAGGCTTGCTGCTGCTACTGCTAGCCACCACCGTTGTTGTGCTGGTATTACTGCTCTCCGAGCCACTCGTACGCCTCTTACGCTTCTTAACGTCCTTACGCAGCGTTGCGGACAGCGCATCCATGAACATATCAGACTCAACCAAAGCATCTAAAAGTAAAATGACGGGATAAGAGAATTGGAAACAAAAGAAAAAGATCAGTTATCGAAGCATTTCCGGTGACGGTGACGATAAAACTTTATTGCTTTAAATATACATGTATCATATATATACACAGCAACATATTAAGCAATCAAATAATATAAAATTGTCGTTTGGCCGGTTCTGGATGGTGGTGGTGATACTGTGCTGGCTGTAGATAAAGAATTATGTAAAGAAAGTAAAGAATCTAGTGTAAATCTAATGTACATAATGATCTTTTCCCCATTTGGAGCGTTATAATTAATAAAACAAAATTATAGGAGAAATCAATTGCTTCCTTAACGAAACAAAGACATCCAAGTTGGTTTGTTTGCTTTGACGATAGTAATCGAAACAATTGCTGAAAAAAAAATGGTCGAATTCATTCCACATTTGAATTCATTTCACAACGATGTGAAATTATGAGTCACGAACGCATAAAGCGCATCCTCCACTAGATCGAGACAGAAGTGACCTCAATCTTAACGAGCCTATAACAAAGGCGCGAAATAAATGTGTCCACGAGGAGCTGGAAAAGCACGTGGACCCTCGCAAGATTTTGACTCTTTTAAGAGCACAATAGCCCTTCATTCAAAAGCCATAAGTATTTAACATTTCTTAATTACTCACACCTTCGTGTCTAGTAAGTCTTCCGAGTGATACGATTCTATTGGCAGTATTCCAAAATCTTTTACTTTGATTTGCATTAAAATATGTTCTTGACCTAAAATATCGTAACGTCTAGTCTGTGTCTTGTCCTAATACATTCGTTCGTAATGTATTTCGATAACGACTCCGCAAGGTCTAGCAATAAAGTCTATTGAACCACGTTATCTAAGTCTTTTCAAGTACTCAAATTTTAGGCTTCTTCATACAGCATGGAAACATGGGATTGCGGTGGTTATTCTAAAAAAATCCTCTTTTATTCAATGAGGGACGTTCTGACCATATTGATCAAAAGAAAGTTCTTGTATTTTTGAACAACACTCTTGCGTGCTTCTAGCTAAAAAGATTCACCACCTAATTTGCTTAACAAAATGCACGTCTATTATTAATTATTGAGCGCCGAATAGTTCCTTAAAATTCACACGATAGTAAAGAAGTATGAAATGATTGTACTAATTAATGTCCCAGATTTAAGCGCCGATTCTCTAAAAAAAATAAATCGTACGGCAGTAAATTTTGCATAAAAAAATTTGCGCTATACACTATTGCAAGCATGCGCTCTACTGAGCTTAGTATGGCCTTGAGGGAACAGCCAACATATTCGTTTAAACAATTACACAAAACGCAAAAGCACTTCACGGCATGTAGCTTTTAAAATTTGAACCCCATGAAAGCATACATAGTAGGGTCTAACGAACGTATGCACACTCTTCGGTGGTTCTAGGTTCGAAAAGACGGAGCGATGGAATATTAATGTACACGCGACAACGATACCATCTCGCGACTGAGCAAGCGCAATTCAAGGCAATCTATTTTAAAACTTAATTCGCCTTGCATTTATGCATATCGTGAGGCAAGTAAAACAACTGACCCATCAACCAATTCTTAGTTAAAAGAAAGACCAACAAAAAAAAAACGATTGACATCTTTCACCACAATTGCTGTGTCCTTATCTCATTTTCAATTAGTTGACCAACACAAATTCCGTTACCGGGTATCAAAAAAAGATATTGTTTCCATTACCCTACGATCATGAGTCATGGGGTTTCCATACCCAGTTCTTCTACCTCATCTTTGGCACTACAACCTCGAGAGGTCCGTCCTTCTTAACTTGAATTTTACCCGTAATCGGATAATTCGTGTTGCATACGAAAAAGACAATTGCGGATTGCATTCACTCCACATTTCTACCGTGATCCGCATAAAGCTCTGCAAGGAATCATTGCCTAGTAGAGCACATACAAAAATAAAACTCTTCGTACCTAACATTACAGGACGGGTAAAGAATTAGCTCCGAAGGATACAATCTCCTGTTGTGGTGGTTCAATTTCTAGCTATGTTAAATGTGACTTGACTACGTAGAACATATGCACGGGGTACATTGTTCTGTTGTAATACAATATTCATGTTTTCGAACATATATATATAGATTAAGGGTTATTTAAGCATTTAATGGATGGCAAGGAATATCTCAGGTTTGATCATTGTGGGGGGAAATATTTATTGTGCTCGCTAGACGCACGTATCACTGTGTACATATAATTATATATATTTTTTCCTTTTTCACTATCGCAAGAATAAATAGCATCGATCTTATACACCAGTCGGTGTGTAAGAGATTGCTAGTACATTATTTCATTAAATTTACGGTGACTGGAGGCAATGGTAACGCAATGGACAATATAGAATACCACAAAGAGCTAAGATTTATATGACATAAGCACAACCATTGATTTTTTTGAAGAAAGAAGCAACACGTTAGAACACCACATCGAAAAGATGTAGAGGCCATAATTTATGGAAGCTCGAAACAATATAGTATGCCTTTGTACCAAGTCAAAAATTCAACAATACAAATGAATCGTTGAATACAAAAGCATTTCTACCAAAACCAACCTACTCGTCGTGGAATTTTATACACCATCTTGTTGGCCCGGATGGGAATTTTATACTATTTTCTTATATGACAGTACAACCTCGAGAGTGCTCTGGCTTCCATGTCTTTGATTACCCGTAGCTGGATAAACAGTCCTGCGTATGAAGTAGACCGAATCTCCAAAATTCGGATAAAACAAGCATCTCGTTTCATCTTCTCTACTTGGTCTTCGTCTATGGCTATACAACCTCGAGAGGTATTAAAGCCTGCCAAAACGGGCTTTCCTTGACTTTATTATATATACCTGTATAGTTTGATAGTCAGTCTTGCGTATAGGGAGGCGCAGTCCGGACGGGATTCGATACCCGGTCCTGCCTTGTAAAGATCAGCGCTACTATCGCTTCGGTCAGTGAACCTCTACTACTGCATTAATAGTATTTATCTGACGGCGATATTGAACTTTCTCGTCTCTCTACCCAACCCTAGACCAGCAACTCTACAACAAACTTATACATTTTCCAGTCAGTCATAGGGTCCGCTTGGAAGAGTTAGGGGAACGAGTACGAGTTTTTTTTAACACATTTTTTTTTTCAGGATGACAAGGACGTGGACAAAAAAGTATATAATATCAAAAAATAAACCCAAAATTATAAAACCTGTTAAAAAAATCCACATGGGAACGTTATTGCTGGGAACTGACTTTTTTTGGGAGAGAGAGAGAGAGAGAGAAGAGAGAAACTTGTGCATAGACGAACACACAAACCCCCATTACCAAATAAATCCGTAGCCGTAGATTTGTATTATTGATCGTGATAATCCTGCACTGGAGATGCACACACACACACCATCTCCAGTCGGTCTATACCGGAGTAGTGGCAGTAGTTGGGGCGCATCAGCATTTCATGTTGCGGCGGACTCTCCCCCAAAATTGCGGACCACCACACAGCGCGAGCTCGTGGATTTTTTCTCATTGTACAACTCACTCGCAAGCATCCGGCCAGCACGCCACCACCTACCCAGAGCGGCACCCACCACCAGATCCACAGGCATCTTAGAGCCATCCGCGCAGCTGTAAAGAAAGGCAAAACCAAAAAAAACCGGGACCTCCAATTAATAAGGGTCAATGTGGAGTTACACTTACGTTGACGTTTCGGTGGTATGAGCTTGATCGATCCGGGTCGCTCCACTGGGTCTTCCTTCGGCTTTTTCTCTGCTGATGGTGCTCCCGCCGCTAACGTTGCGTCCCGACCGGATATCGGTGTAGGTGAGCTGCGCTTTAGCGTACCGATCGCGGTTGATCCGATTGCAGTGGTGGAGGAGGTATTAGCTGACGAGGTTGCTGCTGGAGAAGTAGACGATGACGGTTTCTTCAAGCCTTTCCGCGATGGTGGCGGAGGTGCTTCCTCAATCAGACCGTGCGAGCGAAACTGAGAGTTGTAGGTTTTTACAGTCTTGGGTCGATTTTCCGGATTTCGGACTTCGATCGAGATCGAAGCTTTCTTGCTAGGAATGATGGCAGATTTGCTAGACTTTGTACAATTGCTGGCGCTAGTGTTCGTAGTGCTCGTTTCTGAACCACTATCGTTCGAGCCACCACCAGCTGCATCTTCACGCGAGTCCTTACGCGATAGTTTGGGGGGAGAGAGAGATTGCGATTGGTTCTTCGAATCTCGAGATGATCCGCTGCTGCTGCCACCACTTGTCGAGTGGCTGGATCTGTCTTTGGAGTCTCGATGTTTATCGCTACTGCTGCTGCTCTTGGAGCTACTGCTGTTACCATTTGACTTGGACGTCGAAGACGAGGAGCTTTTGTGTTTGCTACTGCTACTGCTGCTGCTACCGTGGCGGTCTTTATCTTTACTGCGACTAGAGCTCGAGCTAACGCTTCTGCTACTACTACTACTACTTGAAGATTTGTGTTTACTGCTGCTGCTGCTGCTGCCGGATGACTTGGAAGAGGATGATCGACTACTGCTACCCTTCCGATCCTTCTCCCTGTCCCGATGATCACGATGCGAGTGATGGTGTCGATCCTTCTCTTTCGACGACGATGACGACGTATTTCTTTCCTTGTTACTACTACTACTAGTATCTATCCCATTCTGTACATCTACTGATTTTTTCGTATCCGAAACAATCGGCTCATCCTTGCCGGCTCTGACGGCAAACGTTGGTTCGTCGCTAGATTTGCCCGATTCGATGTTTACCAATACCTCCTCCTGATCTTCACCCTCACCATCATCCTCCTCCTCACCCTCAGCATTATCCTCCCCGTGGAAATAGCCAGTCAACTTGTTCGTGCCCGGTACATCACGTTCAATATTTCTGCTCGATTTAATCACCTTTGCCACAACTTGCTTTCCGTTTTTGGTTGTAATCTTCAACACGAGTGACGTTTTCTTCGCCGTTTGCTGAACATCCCCCCCAACAGCCGCTTGGAATGTTTTTTTACCCGTATCGACACTATCCCTGGTCTCGGTCGGGTTCTCCATTTCTTCCACCTCGCCATTGTTTACGGTATGCTGGTCTCCATAGCCGTTGTGCTGACTGTTATGATTACCCACCATTCCGTTAACCGGTTCGACCACGTGCTGCTGCTGCTTGGAAGCATTTTGAATTCCTTCCGCGTGATACTGCTTTCCATCGACTGGCAGACCGGTTATCGATGGCAGTTCCGATTGTGTCAAAGGAACCATCGGGGAGGATTGTTTCGGTGCTTTCACTATATACAACCACTGTTCGACCAGCTTCGTTGCCAATACTTTCACACCTGTGTTCAAATAGAATGCAAAAACAGAAGTGAAAATACATATAAATACCATCCCAATTTTTTGCTATGGTCGTTTTTCTCCAATCACACACCACAAACACGATTACGTTCATTTGAGATATTTCGTTTTGGCAAACAAACACATACAGACACTATGATAAATTAAAATCTATGCAAACATAGTGACATCACTTACTTTCGTGAGCACAATCGGTGGACAAGGATTTGACCAGTCGAGGCGTACTGTTTATTTTAAGCCTTTCCACATCCACCGGACAGCAGAGCAGCAACTCCATCAGCTCCTGGATAAGGGGCCAATTTTTCGTTCCGATTCCATCAGCCAGCCACGTGTGCACTAGTGACCAGCCGCCCGTATGCATGAATTGGCCCAGCAGCTCCGTTTCGGTACACTTCAGTATTTGTATGTAAATGGCTTTGGAGACCAATTTTTTCGAAAACTTGGCCATTAAACTGCACAAAGGGAGGAAACATACAAATCATTACAAAAAAAGGTAAACACACACTATCGTACAGAAAACTTTCCACTATTGCTGATATTAACACTTACTTGGCTAATCGTCTTACTTCTCCGGCGTTTCGTATGCCTCCGTTTGGTGCGAGCAGCACGCTCAGGCACACCAACAGTTTCATCGGATCGATGCGCGGCTGTTACAAATGGTACGAAAGAGCAAATGTTTAGAAAATGCGCTCTGTTCACATACGAACACACTACACTGTCCTGGGTAAATTAATCAATTTTTACTCACCATCTTGAAGCCGTGGTCGGTTGATTGTTGTAGTGGATTATTTTTTTCTTACTATCAAAACTTTCTAATCGGATCGTTTTTGTATTTTAGCAAGAGCAAAAATATAACTTCCTTTTATTATTCATCTAAAATCACCTACTGTTGTGTATGCATCCGTTAATTTGAAATGTACGCTCTTTTAGGTCACATTCCTCATATGCATGTATGATCGCACTAGTAATGTTTCTTTTTCATATACATGTAATTGCTGTAAAAATAGCATAAAAAACGATCGTTAATATTCACTGTTGCAAGTATTTCAACAAAAAATAACACTTTGATTCACTCTGGTTCTTCAACACACAATCGACGATGTTCAAATTGAAACGAACAAAGTGGAAGCACTGTTGCCACAGCGCCATCTTGCGTCTTTTTATGAAACTAAATGAATGTACGTTTCTGAAGGGGCGCACGATGACGGCAAGCACATGATGACATTCGCGTTGAAGGGTAGCAATTTAAAGGGGCGTTTCCGCTAGCGCTACCGAATGGGGTGACGCGTGGCTCATTGCCCAACATCTATGGAGATAATGCGTAGTAACATTTCACCATCAATTTCAACCTTCCAGATTACATCCTAACGCCGTCTACAACTTTGTATTCGTACTAAACTTTCACTTTTAACAAACTTGGTCGCAAACCTAACTTATCCTACTCACTTATGGGTTTTGTTGCGGGAACGGTTGATGAAGATGGTGTGGCACGCGCAGGTGATGCCAGCAAATTATGATTGATTACGTTGAAAATAACTACGTGCATATATGCTCGGTCCCGTATGTACGCACTATTTTCATTTTAACGCTCTCGCACGTATTACAATGGCCTTGTCCTCGTGTACGTGTAGGCAACCTTCGCCATCGGCCAACATAGAAGGTAACCACTCTATCTCTCTATATGGGCAACAATTATATATTTGCTATTATGAATTTCTCTCGAAATAATGTCCTTTCGTTATCGAGCGTTTCAATGCACATAAAACAACCGTATGCCAGAGTCAATGGCGATTTGTTGCTTCCTTTTTTTTTTGCTTTACTTTGGAATCGATATCAGCCCCCAGCAACAGTCCTCGACGACGATTGCTTTATTCTCTTTTTCCTTTGCGTTTCGACAAGATGGCGGACACCGTCGTTCCAATTGTGTCCCCCTATACGATGAGTGCTGAAAGCAAAATTTACCCTCCGTTTTCAGCGCGCTATTCCAAACAAAATAATCCTCTCCGCTGGCCGGATTACGACAAAAACGCACTCTCTTCGCGTAAGGACGATTATCGATCCTATCCTTTTTCCTTCTCTACTTTGTGAATCAAGAAAAAGTGTTGAAGAACCAGAGATCACCGGAGCAACGAGAAAAACACGTCATGACTCACCGAGATTTGTACCCAAGGTGCCAGCAAATTTTCCACAGACAGTCGAACGAAGCATTTTTCCCAAGTAGATACGGGTAGCGTACATGAACGAAAGGTCATGGCAAGTGAAATTATTTGACAATTGGGATACATAAAAAATAAACCGCTGAAAAATGCAGTTTCTAATTTAATAACATGAAAGATAATTGAAATTTCGACAGGTTAGCAAAACAAGAATTATTTCGAAAAAGTCGTAAAATAAAAATTCTTTTAACTACTTTTTAAAATAAAGTTCAATGTTTACTCGACTAGAACGAGTTTTGGATACATTTAAATATGTTTTTACTGAAATACCGAAATATTCGCGAACCCTTTGCGAACATTCGTCCTATTTGGTTTGGGTCGATAATTTGGCAGGTTATTGAGTTTGCTCAGCAATTTTTGATGAATAAAATAGTTCTAAAGTTTATTCAAAGTTCATTTGACTTTTAAAATTCCGCTAAATTGGGAAGATTTTTTGGAATCTCCCACAAAAAATTGTTTAAAAAAAACTTAGCGTTCATTTCAAATATTTTTTTTAATATAAAGTTCCAGCTATATTTGCGCACACGTGTAACTTGAGCTTCAGCCCTTCTTTTGTGGCAGGTGTTGTACATGTTCTTGTCTCCGAAACGAACGCGTACTGCTCTATCAACCTTGACAAAATGGCGTCCGATCCCTGCCTAAATTCACTGTCAAGCCATGATGTAATGACGCAGGAAAGTCAAAGCGCACCACAAGGTACAGCAAAGCAGAAAACAGTGACGCCTATAATCAAAATATAAAATTCCCTACCCCGACAAAACGATACTTAAACATGTCCGTCGAATGCACTGGTAAGTTTTGACCCGTCGAGAGATAGACAGAGAGAGATGGTAGTAAAACTTTGCCGTGTTTTGATTGTTTTGCAGACATAAACAGCAGCAAAAAGCTGCTTCTGTATCGTGACCTGTTTTGTCGAATATGTCTACAATACAGCAAGGGCGCATTGATCCCGATCGATGCAGAGATAAAGAAGACTACGCTGCTGGATATGTTCATTCAGCTCACCACGTTTGAGGTAAGTGGCGCACGAAGCTGCATGTGCTTGCGTTTTACGTTTAATGGCAACATGTTTTGCGCTTTTTTCTCTTTGCAGCATGAACATAACGATGCGTTTCCAAGGTTTATGTGTGAACAGTGTGTGAGCAAGCTGACATTGGCGTACAGCATCCGCGAGGAGTTTATATCGCAAACCGAACTGCTGCTGAAGTTGGTTGTCCAGAAGCAGATCATCAAGTACTATGAACAGTTTCCGCTGGAGCAACGGGTGCCGACCAACGTGTCGAAGTCGAAAGTTGGCCAGGCAAAGCAAACGCCATCCAGCACGCCAGCAAACGAGTTAAAGGCAAGCGAAAAAATCATCGCAAAAATGGTAAGCACCAAGCGGAAGGTATTACTCCCAAACATAAAATCCGAGCAGTTGATCATCAAGGATGAACCCAAGGTGGAAAATGAAATGGAAGCACCAGGAGATGTTGTGGATGTAGAGAAATCTGCACCGCCACCGACGGCAGAGGATTTAAATTTCAACGACTTTTCCAATGATTGGGATTCATCCAGCACAGGAACATCGATCGATGAGGAAGATTGGAGCTACAGTCTTAATCCGATTACGCCACAAAAATTGGCTGAACTTCAACCGGCCCGACCCTTCAGGCGCAAGTACCCGCATGCGGCGGGGCGCAAACGGGCGAAACAATCGCCCTCCGACTCGCAGCCGGAAGTGAAGGAAGAGAAAAAGGTAAGACACAATCAGTTTTCCACCACAACATGCTTCATCTGCGACACGAAGCATGACACGATCGAGCAGCGTGATGATCATTTCCGGCATCACATTCACATGTTGCCGTACGAATGCACGGAATGCATCGCCGATCCACCGCCGGAAGATTCACCGGTAAAAGAGGAACAGCCACCGGGCGTGAAATACATTGTGCTGCGAAGCGTTATCCAGCTAAACAGTCACCTGATGATGCATACGATGCCGTTCAAATGTGAACACTGTTACCGACGATTCTCGTCGGTGTATCTGCTTCATCACCACACGTGGAACTATCACGAACACTCCAAGGAAGGACTAACGTGCGAATGGTGTGGGAAGCGCTACTATACACGACGACCCTTCCAGGAGCACGTCCGCCGCCACAAGCAGGTCGTTGCGGAACGGTTCAAATGTGAAACGTGTGGCCGAACGTTCGGTTCGAATGCACTGCTCAGGCGTCACATTATGGTACACACTGGGGAACGAAATCACAAATGCACTTACTGTCCGAGACGATTTAGTAGGCGGTGCAATCTGCTTGACCATTTGCGCCTCCATACCGGTGAGCGGTGTCACAAATGTAGCGAATGTCCCCAAACGTTCAACACCAAATCATCGCTTGAGAAGCATCAGCGGAACTATCATGGTGACTATGCGTCCGTAATGCCGCCCAAGGGTGATCGAAATATTTACACACTTCAATCGGACGGTTCGCGCCTGTATCGTTGCAAAACGGTTGGATGTACTTTTACCAGCGTTTCCAGTACGATTATGACTCAGCACCGACTTCGACACAATAAGCCATGCATTTGTGAGGAATGTGGACAACGCTTTGTATCGCCAAAGTACGTTCGCAAGCACATAAATTTGATGCATTCGGGTAAACCGAGAAAACCGTACCAGCGGACAAGTGATACCGGTACGGAAGAAGCATCAAAGGAACCGAAGGAGGATAATATGGACGAATCGTCACTGGCCGAACTCAGTGCGGACGATTCATTGATACAGGAGGTGAAGCTTGACGAGGAGATGCAAACGGAGGAGGAAGAGGAGGAGTGGCCTAAGGTGAAAGATAACATTATACGTACCGAGTGGAATGCGGGCGATTTGAACGTGGTGCGGGAGTATGTGGTTGAGTTTGTGGAGGATTCAAAAGAAATCGAAATTTAAAGATAATTGCAATGTAAAACAACAAAATATTAGATATTATACAGTGTGTTCGAGGATGAAGTTGGCAGGCAGAATTGTTGATTCTTCCAACAACAGATTAACAGGGAATTTCTGTCCCACTCACAACCTTTGCCATTAATCTCTACACTATATGATTGCAAGTTTAGCTGCACGACCAAAATCTGTCAAATCCCATAGCAGATTGTACGACTGAGTAGTTACTTCAGCCTAAGTATACAGAGACCGAAAATGTAAACTTGGCCGGGACAATGGCCACGCCGTGGCCCATGTAGATAATACATACACGACTCCGTGGGTTGAATTCGATTGCTTCTCTTTGCTCTTTATTCGATAGCGATGGTTGTATACCCATTTTGTAAAAACAAATGAGTTAAAAATAAATGTACATTTCATACGATTTAGCTACGATTGTACCGGTTTCCTTCACCGCGCCGATGCTCGTCCTTAAACTCATCCTTTGCCCGCTGACGCGCCAAATATTCCTCATCATCGCGCTCGACCAACTTCTCCTGCTCCTCATCTTCCCGATCCTGTTCGGCTGCATTGTCCATGTGCACCTTGTTCATTAGCGAGTTTTTGTTCACTTCCTTCATCTTTTCCGGATCGGGAAAAATTCCTTCCGCTACGCGTTGTTCGTAAAATTCCGCTACCGTCATCGTTGGCAGACTAGGATAGCCTATGCCGTATACTGCTTTCTGTACCGCATCACGCGTAATGATGATGGGTTTCAGTGGCTTTACTGGACGCTTTTTCGTGGCGTGACTCATAGCACCTTCCCCAAGCTCGTCCCCTTCTTCGTTCCTCTGTTTTGCGGACGCTACAAACAGAAGCATCTGCTTTTCCCGGTCAATACTTTCCAGCTCATCCTGCGACTCGATGATGGCCGATTTAAGCAGCGATAGGAAAAACTCACGCTTCGTTTCATCGTCAATTTTTGCCTCCGATTGTTCGACCACATACCGCAACTGTTTAATCTTTTCATCCAGTTCTTTCTTTTCTTGAAATTTACGAATCTTTTCATTGCGCTGCGCTCCCATTTGTTGTAGTTCGCGTATTTTATCGCTCGATGCTACACCAGGCACTAGGGCCAGTTCGGCAAGTGCTGCATCACTGTCTCGGTCTGGCGTTTCGTACAGTCGGTAATTTTCACAACGCGATAGAAAATCCCTTCAGGCGAAAAATATGTTAAAGTTCGTTTATAAATGTGTTAACTATTGGATAAAGGTAAAAGAAATTTACTTAAAATAAACTTCAGCCACTTCCACCACTTCCGACCGGTTCACGTTGCACAGCCGCAGTGTCATGCTGCCAAGGAAGTAGGGTAGCAAAAAGTAGCGTAGATTTTCCGTTGGAACTTCTTCGTACGATTCGTTGGTGCTGAACATCCCCACCAGGCTCACGAGCCGTGTAGCATCTTCGAAAAGGCCAATTGCTTTCTTTACTGCTGCCTAAAAACGGATCAGGCAGGGATAAGCCAAGTGCCGGGAGAGAGCTAGAGAATCACTCAGCTGTTGAAGCTCACCTGAAATTCGGGTGCATTCGAAGGGATGGTTTTGTTTTCATCCAAGCGGTTCATTGCGCTGTATCCTTCGTCGAAAATTTCCGTCAGCTTGCGGTCAAGCGGTATTTCGTTCGTTGCTTCCGACATGCTGATGATTTCGTACTTTACAATTTCACCTCCAAACGCGAACCACAAACTAGTACAGCACGGAGATCGTAATCGTAATCGAAAGAATTTGTTTTGGTCTGGTAGATTCTCGCAAACCACGCACACACGGTTGTTACCTGAGGTGTGCTCTTGTTGTCTGTTTTTTTTCCAAAGGGCATGTAGACCAGGTAGTCTCAATGTAAAATGCCAGGTACTCACGGGAAATAACATTTTGGGATTATGATAGGAAGTGTGAAAATAAATCTTTTTTTTTATTGAGCTGTACACTCGTAGGGCATTTAAATTGGGAAATATAAAAAAGCAGTCTATGAATCAACCTGGTCTCCATACTCTATGGTTTTTTTTTTTTGGAATTCGCTATACATCTTGTTCGTTTTCGAACGACAGCTTACCGGAGTGACAGTTAATTGCTTGTATACTTTTTAAAACAAGATGCAAGCTCAACCGGAGGGTAAAATTTTACGCTAATATCAGCAATGAGTTTTATTCGTTTGTTAATTAATCGTGCTAGTTTAATTTTTAGACGCCCACAATACATTCTGCCCTATGGAGTCCTACCCCACACCATCACAGAAAGTCATAGTACGGCGATTCTGTCGGCTGTGTATACGAGAACATCCGTTTCTGCTACCGTTCGATGCCGCATTAAAAGAAACCACAATCGCAAGTATGCTTGAGCGATTATTGGGCGCATTTAGGTTGGAACAAACGCCCAACTTGCCGGACGGTGTCTGTCCACGGTGTGTGACGAAGCTTGACTATGCGTACCACGTACAGGAAGAGTTTGTACGCAACGAGCATCGGTTGAGACACTTCCAGCAGGAGGGCAAACTGTTGTCGAAATTGTTTGAGTATCAAACTCAAATCGCTGTTACGAAGGAGAACTATACGGACCGTATGATCGAAGAGCACGGAAATGGCTTGCTAGCGGAAAGAATCGTGATTGATGGCAAGGATGACGCACCGAACATTCGTGAGGCCGAAACAACTGCTGCTACATTGTACAAAACTGTGGAACCTCCAGCCGACTGGACGGTGGTTGCTTGTGATTGTCCATCGAAACCAGCAACTAGTTCCAAAAGACGAACAGTACGTCCACCAAAGCGAACGCTGCACAACCGACGTTTGCTTCGACAGACAATTGCTGCTGCAAATCCAACCGATGTGATCGTAACTCCCATTGACCCTTGCAAATGTTACATCTGCAATGCCGTACTGGAAACAGAGGAAGCACAGCGAGACCATCTGGTGGAGCATGTGAACATGCTACCCCACACGTGCCCCGAATGCTCCCGAATGACCGATGAACAGGGCGAAGAAGCGAATGTTTCGCCCATAACCTCGCTGGCAATGTTACAGCGCCATTATCGGATGCATTCGTACCCACTCAAGTGTCCTCACTGTCCACAGCGATATCGGAAGCATTCATCAATTTACGCACACATTCGCTACCGGCACGAACTGTTTGATAATCCCGAAGGATACACGTGTGACATATGTGGCGTTACGATGCGTTATCGATCTTCGTTCCGCTACCACATGCGAATTCACTATCACGAACAGATGGGAACGTTTAAATGTCAGTACTGTGATCGCGTTTTTGGCACACGAGCCCGGCTAGAGCGTCACGAACGAGTACATACAGGCGAACGGCCGTACGCATGCCATCTCTGTCCGAAAACATTTTCCCATTCCGGGCAACTAGCGACCCACATAGCGCGCCACAATAATGAACGTGGCCACCAGTGTATACAGTGTGGAAAAGCGTTCTTCAGCAAGGCCTTGTTGCGACAGCATCTAACATCACACGAAACGCACGAAACGCGAACCACTACGCACAAAATGCGACCACGGCCCTGTTTGTACGTTGGCTGTAAGCACGTGGCTCGAACGTATCAAGCGTACTATCTGCATCGCTTACGGCACGAAATGGCCCATCCGTGTGATGTGTGTGGTAAACGTTTTGCGCGCGATTGTGAGATGAGACGACATCGGCGTATCTACCACTCGGTGGACCATCCATTTAAATGTGAACAGTGCAGCAAATCGTTTCTTAGCTCGCAAAGCTACCGAGAGCACATGGATTCGCACGCCAATGTGCGCCGGTTTGAGTGTGATGTTTGTGACAAAAAGTTTGTACGGCGTCGCAATTTGGTCAGCCATCGGATGTCTCACAGCAACGTACGGCCGTACCGGTGTGAGGATTGTTATTTTGTGTCGTTTAAGTATAAGAGCGATTTAAATCGACACCGGAAAGATAAACATAAGCAGCAAGTGGAGCAGGAAGAAGATACGGTTACGCAAGAAGAGGATGGGGCCGGAGAGATTGTGCTGATGAATGAGGATATATTGGCCAGCGGGGATATTGAGCTAGACGGAACCTACGGTGAGGTAATCGAAACGGTGGAAGAATCTATCGTCGTTGAGCAGCCAATTGTGGGCTTCGGTATCGATGAGGTGACCAAGGAAGAATATATTATAGAATATATTAACCATGGGTGAATGAGAAGAGACAATGGTTGTATTGTGCCGCCGATCCTGTTCTACTGCATATCAGTGGCGGACTTAGCCTTTCGGTGGCCTGGAAGGGGAGTGGAAATCGGAGCAGCACCTCCATCACATTGAATTTTAGTTCGGTAAGTGTCCGAATGTTGCTATCATTGATCTATTTTATTCTTATTTATTTAACTCCAAGATGACGGTTCTTTGCTATACAGTCTAACAGGTTGGCTGATAAGTCCCCGGTCTGACACATATAATGCGCCGCTAGTATTAAATGCATATTATTTTTATATAGCACCAACCTTCAAATGATTCGTGTCAAAATTTTACGTCTGTATGTCAATTAGTTTGTGAGACAGAGCGTCTTTTGTCAAGCAACTTTTGGTTGCTTGACGAACGAAAAAAGAACGAAGAAGAAAAAAGTGTTGTTCCACCAAGACAACGCACCGTGCCACAAGTCATTGAGAACGATGGCAAAAATTCATGAATTGGGCTTTGAATTGCTTCTCCACCCACCGTATTCTCCAGATCTGGCCCCCAGCGACTTTTTCTTGTTCTCAGACCTTAAAAGGCTGCTCGCAGGGAAAAAAATTGGCTGCAATGAAGAGGTGGTCGCCGAAACTGAGGCCTATTTTGAGGCAAAACCGAAGGAGTACTACCAAAATGGTATCAAAAAATTGGAAGGTCGTTATAATCGTTGTATCGGTCTTGAAGGGAACTATGTTGAATAATAAAAACGAATTTTGACAAAAAAATGTGTTTTTCTTTGTTAGACCGGGGACTTATCAGCCAACCTGTTACACTATATGTATATGTTGACTAATTACAAATTTCAGAAATGCATTTCCGCCTTAAATTTTACCTTACACGGGCATATGTGGTTCTATCATTGTTCTGATTAAGATAAAAAGCGTATCTAGACTGTGAAAACTGCTAGGCAAGGAGACTTAGACGTTATAAACAAATGATAAAAAAAATAAGTTTAACAAAGGTCAGCTTAAGCTGCCTGTACTTTTGAACGATTGTTTAAAATCATTACATTTGCCGAGAAAAATATCTTCCGTTGGTGGTTCGTTTGGTTTTGTTACATGGAGGTAATTTGCGTGTACTCTAAAACATTGTTAAAGTGAGTGTAAAACTTGTACAAAATTTTTTTTAGAATGTGTTTAATTTTTCTCGACCACTTATTAGAACATCAATTTTAGCGATCTCTTTCAGTTTTTGTTTTATTGTCCAAAAACAAGTATTCGTACAGTTAAGTTATGTTTAGAATCTGTTTCGGATTTGTTTGGAAGATCTTTGTATAAAATTTTCAAAGAAACAACAAACATATATTTTTATTACAGAAAGAAAATTATTTTCTGACCCCTTTTTAATCTTAGATTTGCTACTCCTAGCCTGGTATGCTCTCCTGCTAATTGAGATCAAAATTTGCTGCATCGAAATTTACCTCGTTTTGCGCTAATTGGTTGCTGGGTGCGACTAATACTAACAGGAGAGCATCGATGAGGTAACTGGTATCGTGCTTTAAATTTTTCTTCCTGCACTAGTATGTTCTCTTGTTACTCGAAATCAATTTTTGGTGCTAAAATTGATGCTGCGCTTGCCCTATACAAACGAGATCGGAATATTTTCCTCATCGGAAGGAGAAATGAATTTTGCTGCAAAATGAAATGCAAGTTGGAATTGGAAAAGTTTCTTTCTTCGTTACTTTCCGACCACAGACAGATAGGACGTACGATATCATCATAGACAATCGGCCGGTCGATCTTTAGTACGGCAATGTCTGAATCTGCCAGTCCCGTATCATCGTAGTAGTATTCTTCGTGTAGATAGATTTTCGTTACTTTGCGTTCTTGCAAATCAGCATCCAAGAAGTTGTCGATGTTGTACATGCCCGACACGGTCAAAAAATCGTTCGGTTTGCGCTCAACATCGCGCTTTACGAACATGCAGTGAGCAGCCGTCACCAGAAGCGTTGTTCTAATGATTGTACTGCCACAGATGTAGTTTGGTATGCTGGAAGTGCTTATCTCGAAGAGCGTTGCTGCCCACGGGAACTGCCCCTTTTGTGTTCGAGTTCCGTTGATCGATAGCAGATTAAAGTACTGAGACGGTTTTCTGCATCTAAAATTAGTAATTAAAAAACAAAAATATCTATCTTCTCGGTCATGTAAAAATTCCTTTCTTCAACTTACATGGCTTCTTCCGCTAATCTTTGGCCCTCTGATGAACGTACGGGTTGCTCAGGCGGTAAACTTTGCACTGGTTGAGGTCTTTCTGTAATTACCGGCTGGGATGTAACTACAGACACTACTGGCACCACAAGGGTTGGCAAAACTTCAGAACTAATGCGCCTTTCATGAGTCTTTGTCGACTAGGATTGTATGAAGTGGACGTTGCTGAGGGTTTTGCCATTTGCATTGCCGTTCGCTAAGGGTAGCTTCTGCGCTAGGAAGGCATGCTGGAGGTTGATGGTATTTTCCCCGGTTACTTTCTGCCTGGTACAGATCGTTTGACCATTCAAGCGAATTGCCATAACGTTCGGAATAACGTTTTTTAACAAAATATTAATACGATATTGTACTGGAAGTCGGTTTTCAATGTTGCGCAACGTTTGTTCGCTCGATTTTGCTAATGTTATAGATCCAACATTGTTCTGAAATGATAAAAATGTGTTAAACGTATGAGATTGATTGTAAAAAAACTCCGAATCGAACACAGATTGCCCTAGGCCAAAAAGCTAGAGCTTCCAGTCTTGGGATTTCTCAATTTCTATTCCGCTTAGCGAGTTCGAGAGGCTAAATACGCCACTGATGTCACATCAGCGTGGATGACGCGAACAAATTAGACATGCCTCCTAAAACTGGTTTTTCTCTCACTTTTTTGATCGAAGCCATTCATCAAATTGAAAGAAAAACCGGCTAAACCCATGCCTTTTAAATTTCTTATCTTCTTTTCTTTTCTTAGACCAGAACATCCTACAACTTAAAAATTTTCATTCTAACAGCGTACCACCATGAGCAATGAAGCCTGAAGGAATTCATACTTTTACCCTTACATATACACGTTTTAACATCTGCCCGATGAAACCCGTGACTTACATATTGCGGCTGTGGAAGTGAGTCGGTCTGATATCATAAAATTAGGGAAGAGACACAGAAAAATTTGATTGTTTTGGAATCTGGAACCGGTTTATGCAACGGTTTGTTTCTAAAAAATGATTGTTTGACGGTGGTTAGCAAGAATCTTTGTAATTAACCTGTGCTCCGGTGATACTGATCGTCAGATCAACGTTCAACTTGACTAGCTGACCAATGCTAATACTCCGCAGCTGGACGTATCCAACCCACTGGTTGGAGCCTGGCGAGAACTCATTCGTAAACACGTTCGGGCACGGTGACCACAGATTCTGACCCTGGACGGGGCCTCGCGTTATCGTACCGAACAGTACCAGTAGACAGACGAACGCAGTACATCGCGACGAACGTGTCGTTAACAGATCTACAGGGGTTCAGTTTGTCTATTCGACTTTTATTCCGGACCCGGATGAGATTTACACCCCGGTGTGTGATTGCTGTGTGAAGACAGGTGTCGCTTTCGTCTCACCACCGCACAGTTCTTTAAGAATTCAAACACGAACGACGAATTGGAATTTAGTTTTTATCTGTACACACAAATTTTGTCTATTATATTAAGAATTTTGCTTATGTCCAAGTATCCTGATAGTTAATTTTAACTGTTGTTACGAAATATATAAGCACACGTGCCGAAAGCGCAATAATTAACGAGTTTTTCAAATGTTCGTTGCAAAAATTCAAAATTGATCAAAATGCGCTCGCTGGCAACACTGTCAATGGGAGGTTGACATTTCCCAAATGCCAGACGCCATCGTCAACGTCAAGATCGATAGAAGTTGCGTCTTTTGCTGTGAATGTATTATGAAAAATAGTGTTTTCCTTCGGCTTGTGTGTTTTTAATATTATTTTGATACAGCAGTGTGCAAAGCGCATATAAAACGGCACACACTCGCTACACAGAATGGACGCATCGAAGCACAGTATCGGTACAAGGAGCGCGTCATCATCAGCCGAACGCAAAGAGCCAATTGACGTAAAGCTTCCCGCAGGAGGTAGGGCACGGTGTTTGATTGTTGATGCATATCTTACTATACCACCGATATTGTAAACCTTATCCAATTCCTTTCACACGCGCGCGCCTTTTCTTCCGTTGCAGTGTCTTCCGATGAGTTTTGTCGAATATGTTTGCTGAAAGCGCCCAACTTGAAACCCTTGCTGGAGCGTGTGGATGGTGTAATGATTCCGGAAATGCTGTACAAACTGTGCGGCCGCCAGATAGAGGTGCAGGAAGGATATCCGCGCAGTATCTGCCAGCGGTGCTTTTGTCAGTTGGATTGTGCGTTCCGGTTTCTGAACGAGTTCCAAAGGCAGGATGAACGGCTGCGTAGCTTCTATTGGAGTGGGACCGTCGCGCAGAAGCTGCAGGAATATCAATCCGAAGGAAGTGAAACAGTTGACAAACGGTTGGAGGAACTGATCGGCCGGCATGGTAAGCTATTCGACCGGCAGGAGCAGGAACCAGCGAAGGAGATGTGCAACAAACAGACCAACACATCGATCGTACAGCCAACGATGATCGATGCGAGTACGGCTACGGATAAGGAGAAATTTAATCTACAGCTCGTTAAAACGGAGGAAGACCCGGATGATGATGCACTGTTGGAGCATTACGTGATGGAGGAGGAAAACGACGATTCGTACCTCGATTACAACATCGATAGTATGGATTCAACGATGAAGGAGAAGCGGCAGCAGGTAGTGGAGATGAAGATAGACGTGCTACAGTCGGTGGAGGAAACGGATTCTTACATTGAGGTAAAATCCCGTAAAAGGAAGGTTTCGCAACAGTCCCGATATCTGTCCGAGTGTCGTAGAGAGGCGAGAGTGAAACAAGCGTCACCGGAAACGGCAGTGGAAGAAAGCATCCCAACCGATACGGACAATGATCCGGGCCAGGAAGAGCAGATAGTTTACGAAGAAACTGATCCGGAAGATGGTTCGACGGAGGAAACCAATGACGACACGTTTGACAAGCTTCGGTGTTACATTTGCGATACAACCGAATCAACGGAAGAACTGTTGGAGCAACATCTCGATATGCACAGCACGATGTTACCGTACGAATGTACCGTTTGCTTGGTGGACGGTGCAACGCCACGCCCGATCAAAACCGTCTCCTCGCTGCACAACCACTTCCGGTCACACTGCTTCCCGTACTGGTGCGATATTTGCAGCAAACGGTTCCTGCGCAAAATGCAGCTCGATAGACACAAACACTCACACAGCAACAATCTGTTTGTGTGTGACGAATGTGGCCGCGGGTTTACACACAAGAAAAGTTGGCAGAATCATATGAAACGCCATACAGCACTTCGGGCGGAAGTGTATAAATGTAGCACGTGTGGGAAAGCGTTCGGCAACAAGGCACGGTTGGAACGGCATATGCGCCTACACACTGGCGATAAGCCACACGGCTGTAAATATTGCGAGAAACGCTTTTACGACCGTCATCAACTGCAGCGCCACACGGAGAAACACTTCCGGGACATGGAGTGTCGGTGTGAGTATTGTGGTGAAACGTTCCAGGGCAGCAGGAAGCTCGATGCACACAAGAAGGAGAAACATCTGACCGGCAAAGAATTGGAAGAATTTCTATCTAAAGAAGCGACACGAACCAGCAAACGACAGGCTAATTTGAAGGATAGTCTCTGTCCGTACCCGAACTGTAACTATGTCGCCAAAACGTACGGCGCAATGTATGTACACAAACGCTCCAAACATCTGACCGGACATCAGTGTGAAATTTGTGACAAATCGTTCGCCTTCCTGAACCAGTACCAGGTGCACATGAAGCTGCACACGGGCGAAAAACCGTTTCAGTGTGAACTTTGTGGCCGCAGTTTTCGGCGTGGTTTTAGCTACCGGGAGCACATGGAGATGCACACTTCGGAAACGAACTACAACTGTCCGACGTGTAATAAAAGCTTCAAGCGGCCACGATACCTGCAGGCGCACATGCTGACACACACGTCGGTGCGCAAGTTTTCATGCGAAATCTGTGGCAACGCGTACAAGACGAATGGGGAGCTGAAGAAGCACAACAAGAACAAGCACGGGCTGGACATACTGGAGCAGGATGTGGTAATTGAAACGGAGGGGCAGTCGTTCATTGTTGAGTACGTTTAAATAAGTTTGCAGCGTTTGTGTAATGTGACACAAGAAGTCGCATTTGAATTGAGGATCGAGGATCAAACCTCCTACTACGACTAGACTGTTCAGTAATGTTTAAAATCAAGTCGCCGCAAGCAAGACTTGGGCTTAAGGCAGATCAAAACATGTTGTGGATTTTCTCCGAGGCAGGTTTGAATCAGAAGTTTGAAGGATTTAAATTAGAAAGCTAGCTTATCTGTAGATGTAGCAAACAATTATTAATAGAATAGTAAGAATACCACAAGATAGATCAAAATGAAACTTTTGTAGGCAATCTTATACGAAGCCGTCAGAACCGCACTCAAAGAATTTTGCTTTCTTTTCTTATGTGTTTGATGTATTTGAAATAAAAATTGTGTAAGGTAAATCCATCTTAAAGAGAATACAAAAAAATATGACAATAAATAGGACAGGAGTTTACGGCCATGATTAGGATAGGGTGTTAAAAACTCTTGCAACATGTTTTCGTGCTGCAAAGCTACTTGTGATTCCTCTTAGCAATTCGAATCTCCCTGGCTTTCGAATTCTTCTGATTCCTCCTATATATATTTTTTTTGCATCGTTAACTTCTAACCCATCTTTTAAATAACTGAGAGCCACAATAATTGAAACAGTGTAATTTATATGAAGAAAGTAGATATACAGAAACGTCAACAATATCTACCATTGTATGAGGTTTTTATTTGCGAATCAGTCCTCCACACCTCACACGTGCAGAACGCGTGCGAGAGCAATGTAGGATTTTTTCGTTTCCAAATCGTGATACCCAATCGGACCAACTTCACAATCCGCACAGGTTAAATATTTACGATTGTCAACCGTATTGCTAAAGCCAATGTTTTCGAACGTGTACATATCCTTCACCATCCAAAAGTCCTTCAACGTTTCAGCCGCATACCCTTCCTCCTTCTCCACCGCTGTTTGGCGTTTTTGCTTTGCCATTGGAAGGTTGAACTGAAAGAAAAAAGGAATCATGTTAAGATTATTCGCGTAACACTCCATTGCTAGGGCGTACCTCTGTACTGTCGAAATCACTGTTGGCCGGTTTTAGAATCAACGATCCACAATGAAGACACTTTACGTTCGTTTTGTTCTTGCCATCCTCGCCGATCAGTGTGGAATAGTCTGCCGGTGTTGGACTTTCGCTCGACATGTTGATGCGTTGTTATCGAGTAAAGTAAGCCTCTACAGTACAGAGTTTCTTTGCATAATAGATGGAAAAGTAATTAGCAAAAGGTATAAGTTTAACTTATTCACTGAACAGCACGCAGTAACGCGACAAATGGAATCGAAAACGTGTGCGAATAATGATTTTTCACGAGCAAAAATAAATGTAAACACTGTTGTTTTGTTGTTCGTTCGTTTGAAGCTGTCCCTGAGTGTGTGGGGAGGTAATTTTGTGTGTCAAAGGGGTAGGAATGCGAATGTGTTTCAAGTTGGGTTTGTTTTGCAGATTTGATTCTGGAGTTTAAAAAATCGTTGAAGTTAATTTCAACAAATTCAAACGATTTTTTAAATTAACGATGGAATTTCAATTTTAAATGTTCGTTAAACAATTTAAATTAGAGTTTGGATTTCTTGATATCAATTATATGAACCACTTGTCAAACAATATTCGAGATAAGCGGATTTCTTCGGTCCTAATTATCCGCTTTGATCGAGAACTAACTGCACCGTGACTTTTACACTGTTAACAGATAATGCTATGCTGTTGAGCTGGCCTGGCAAACCCTGTTATTACTTTCCTCATTGTAAACAACGGTACCCCCTGCAGTAGACGAATGTTTAGTGCTCATGCTAGTGAAATATCTGCGAGTTGATCTTCCCACCCGGCGTATGAACTAATTTTAATGGCTTTTCCGTCGTCTACTAACCAAGGTAAGGAACAGGAGCAGGAACAGGTTCGTTTGGCTTGATGTAATGCAACGTAATAATCCACCGTGGTCGCGGTGTTTGTGCCGGCTTGTTTTTGCAGACGTGACGAAAAAGATACTGGAAGACATCCAGATGAAAAAGCAGCTTCTGCAAAAAGGAGTGAATTCCCATCCGCCAGGCTTTGGCAACCTGTACAATACGTCGCTCGGTTTCGGCAGTCTATACACGCCCTCACCATTGTTTCAGCTACCAAAAGTACAGCAAGCTTTCAAGAATACAAGTGTACAGAGGGTTCCAACTCCGTGAGCTAAATATGTGTGTTTTTTTTTTAAATATATTTCCAGTACACTACGGCCGCCGGGCAGACGAACGAAACTAACCAGAGCATCTCGAAGGGCGCCTGGAGTCAGGCCATCAATCAATCGTTTGGTTTTTTCGTACCGCAGGACTCACTGTTTGGCAATAACATTCTTCCTGTACTACCACGGTACGACAATCCGTCGATCCATTACGCTAGTACGCCAAAATTTTGAGGGTAAAGAAACTTGAACGAATTTGGGCAACAGAACGATGGCATGCATTAAACTAAAACAGCTCGAACAACTACTACAAACTGTTGACGACTTTACGGCACCGAATGTTCGTCTTGAACAGTACCAGACACCGTCGCATATCGCGAGTCAGGCACTGTATGCGATTCAAACACAGTATGCGGATCTGGAAGGCCGACTAGTGCTGGATTTGGGCTGCGGTCCGGGTATGCTGAGCATCGGCTCGGCCTTGCTCGGTGCGAACTATGTTCTTGGGGTGGAGATCGATTCGAATGCGGCCGAGGTAAGGTAGGGACTCGCACTGCAAGATGATGGAACATACTAATCGCGCTTGTATCTTTTATCAAATCAAGGATTTTCGGAACAACTGCGATGAGTTTGAGCTGCAAAACGTCGAATGTTTGCAGGCGAATGTATTACAGCTGCCCGCACTTTGGCAAGAGAAACCATTGTTCGATACGGTGCTGCTCAATCCACCGTTCGGTACAAAGCAAAATAGTGGTATAGATGTTGCTTTCCTGAAGGTTGCCATTACGCTGGCTCGTGGTGCCGTTTACGCCATGCATAAATCGGCCACAAGGTACGATTATCTTGCCGGAAGCAACATAACGTCGTTGGTAAAAAATCGTCTACAGTACATAGCCCACCCAGCGAGCAAAATCATGCTTCTCACTACAGTGAGAAACATTAGCTCACTATAATGAGACTCACAATTTTCCTCGCTGAGTAGGAATTAAATCTCACTTCTCACTATAGTGAGAATCATGATTTTTCTTGCTGGGCATGCTTCTCACTACAGAGAGCAGACCTGGTGGTGGTTGCGAAAGCGCCGCCGTTCTGTTCCCGCCAGGATCGGAGTTCAAATGCCATCCGGGTCGATGATCGTTAAGCCAACAAAGAGTAAATCCATCTTGCAAAACTGATCTATTTCAATCGATTTTTTTTCTCACCTACCGTTACAGAGAGCACATAAAAAAGAAGGCACGTGAGTGGAAGGTTCGATCCAGTCTGATCGCGGAATTACGATACAATCTAGCACAGACGTACAAATTTCACAAACGGACGAGCGTGGATGTGGCAGTGGATTTGTGGCGCTTTGAAAAAGAATGACCAATAAACGAGCGTGTGTGCGCAGACGATGGCCAATATTTTAAGGTTAAGAGAGGAAAAATTAAACCTTTTTATTACTCAAGACTTTCTAACCGTATACGTGATCAGTCCGTCATCAGCCCAATAAACCATTGAATGCCCTAACAAGGTCTTTCTTAAGACTTTAAGCCAAGATGACGATTATTTAAGCAATTTGAATTTGTCCTTGATAGAAGCAGATGTAGTCTTACCGCAAGTTACCGCCGATTTTCCGCCGAAAAATCCTTTTTCGTAGAATAATTCGGCAAGTATGTTCCACAAAAAGATGCACGGCACAAAAACGCATCCTAAGGTATGCGGAACACCCCGATCGGCCTAAAACTGCGCGAATTATCGCCGATTTTCCGCCCAAAAACCCTTTTTTATAGAATAGCTCAACGGGTGGTGGAGGAAACATGGTGGAGTGTTTCACAAAAATATGCTCGGCTCAAAGCCGCATCCAACGGCATGCGTAACGCCACGATCGAACTAAAAATGAGCAAGTCATCGACGATTTTCCACGGGAATGCCGTTGTTTTCCGCTATAACTAGGCAGAGGCTGGAGGGATCGGGTTGGGGTGTTCAGCAAAAAGATGCGCGACTCAAAGACGCATCCAACGGTATGCCGGACGCTACGATCGGACGAAAACAGAGCGAGTCATCGACGATTTTCCACGGAAATGTCGTTGTTTTCCGCTATAACTAGGCAGAGGCTGGAGAGATCGGGTTGGGGTGTTCTGCAAAAAGATGCGCGGCCTCAAGACGCATCCAACGGTATGCCTGACGCCACGAACGAACTAAAAATGAGCGAGTCATCGCCGATTTTCCACGGGAATGTCATTGTTTTCCGCTATAACTGGGCAGAAGCTGGAGGGATCGGGTTGGGGTGTTGAGCAAAAAAATGCGCGGCCTCAAGACGCATCTAACGGTATGCCTGACGTCACGATCGGACTGAAAATGAGCGAGTCATCGACGGAATGCCATTGTTTTTCGCAATAACTGGGCAGGGGGTGGATGGATTGCCATTGTTTTTCGCAATAACTGTTCAGGGGGTGGATGGATCGGGTTGGGGTGTTGAGCAAAAAGATGCACGGCCTCAAGACGCACCCAACGGGATGCCTGACGCCACGATCGAACTAAAAATGAGCGAGTCATCGCCGATTTTCCACGGGAATGTCGTTGTTTTCCGCTATAACTGGGCAGAGGCTGAAGGGATCGGGTTTGGGTGTTCAGCAAAAAGTTGCGCGGCCTCAAGACGCATCCAACGGTACGCAGGACGCCAGGATCGGACCAACAATGAACGATTTATCGCCGATTTTCCACGGGAATGCTGTTATTTTCCTCAATAACTTGGTGGGGGGTGGACGGATCGGGTTGGGGTGTCGTGCAAAAAGATGGGTGGTCCAAAGACGCATCCAACGGTATGCCAAACGTCCCGATCGGACCAAGAATGAAGGAGTTTTCCACAGGAAGCTGTTATTTTCCGCAACAACTTGGCGGGGGGAAGACGGACCGGGTTGGGGTGTTCCGCCAAAAGATGCGCGACTCAAAGATGCATCCAACGGTATGCCGGACGCTACGATCGTAACAAGAATGAACGAGTTTTCCATGGGAATGCTTTTATTATCCGTAATAACTTAACGAGGGGAGGACGGACCGGGTTGGGGTGTTCTGTAAAAAAATGGATGGTCTCAAGACGCATCCAACGGTATGCCCAGCGTTCCGATCGGAGCAGGAGTGACCGAGATATCGCTGATTTTCCACGGGAATGCCGCTGGCAGAATTTCCCCCAGGTTTTCTAAAATCCCCCTTAGTTCCCTTTTATAATGAAAAACACGTTGTGGAGGACTTTTTAAAATAAATTTTAAGAAAGAAATTAAAATGAGACTGACAAACTTAAAATGAAAAGACAAATTTAAAACGGAACGGAAAAATATTTGTCTTGAAGGAAAGAAATTATTTTCTGGTCACTTTTAAAATTTCCATTTGCTACCTCTTCGCCTGGTATGCTCTCCTGTTACTCCTGGTCAAATTTTGCCGCATCGAAATCTACAAAAATCTGGCACAAAAATCCGAATCCGGCAAAATTTGACCAGGAGTAACAGGAGAGCATACCAGGCGAAGAGGTAGCAAATGGAAATTTTAAAAGTGGTCAGAAATTTTTTTTCTTTCCGACATGACAAATATTTTTTCACTCAATTTAAGAGTGTTTTCCCAATTTTATGATATTCATCATCAATTTTATTTCTTTCTTAAAATTACTTTAAAAAAGACATAACGTGTTTGCTAATGAAACTAAGGGGTATTTTCCAAAAATTGCCGGAAAATTCCCCCAGCAGCATTCCCGTGGAAAATCGGCGATAACTCGATCATTCCTGGTCCGATCGGAACGCCCGGCATACCGCTGGAAGCATCTTTGGACCTCTCATCTTTTTGCAGAACACCCCAACCCGATCCATCCACACCCCGCCAAGTTATTGTGGAAAATAACAGCATTCCCGTGGAAAATCGGCGATAACTCGTTCATTCTTGATCCGATCCTGGCGTTCGGTACACCGCTGGGTGGGTCTTTGAGTCGCGACTCTTTTTGCTGAACCCCCCAACCCGATCCATCCATCCCCCGCCAAGTTATTGTAGAAAACAACAGCATTCCCGTGGAAAATCGGCGATAACTCGTTCATTGTTGGTCCGATCGGGACGCTCGGCATACCGTTGGATGCATCTTGAGGCCGCGCATCTTTTTGTCGGACATTCCAACCTGAACCCCTTTACCCCCACCCAGTTATTATGAAAAATTCCTCTTTTTGTGGAATAATTGGGCGGGGGTGGATCAACTAGCTACAAAGTGATTAACCAAACCTTAGTACCAATGTATTTACTCTAAACATTATCAATAAAGAAAGAAGGAAAAATTTGGACCTAAAGTTTGATTTCAAGTAACAGGAGAACGTACCAGTCAGGAGGAAGCAATTTGCCGAAAAACATCGAATTTTGCTCAGCTGGTGCTTCTAAATTATAGCTCGCTAAAGCTTTCTATAACTGTTAAGCAAGTTGCATATTGACAGGCGGAAAAAGCTTCACTATAAAAGCTTTTGAAATATTTCGAATAAATTTGAAATTTTGAATTTGGGAAATTTTGCCACAGTACCAGCTACCTCCTCGAATGCATGCTCTCCTGTTACTCCTGGTCAAATTTTGCCGGATTCGGATTTTTGTGCCAGATTTTTGTAGATTTCGATGCGGCAAAATTTGACCAGGAGTAACAGGAGAGCATACCAGGCGAAGAGGCAGCAAATGAAAATTTTAAAAGTGGTCAGAAAATTATTTCCTTTCCGACATGACAAATATTTTTTCACTCAATTTAAGAGTGTTTTCCCAATTTTTTGATATTCATCCTCAATTTTATTTCTTTCTTTTAAAAAATTAAAAAAAGACCACCACAACGTGTTTCTTAATATAAAAGGCCACTTAAGGAATTTTTTCAGAAATTCCCGTGAAATTCTGCCATCAGCATTCCCGTGGAAAATCGGCGATAACTCGGTGTTTCCTGGTCCGATCCTGGCGTCCGGCATACCGTTGGCCGTACCGTTTTTGCGGAACCCCTCACCGCGATTCCTCCAACCTCCGCCCAGTTATTCCACAAAAAAGAGGTTTTCTGTGGAAAATCGGCGATAACTCGTTCAATTTCAGTCCGATCGGGGTGTTGCGCTTATCGTTGGATGCGTCTTTGAATCGCGAATCTTTTTGTCGAACATCCCAACCCGAATCCTCCAACTCCTTGCCCAGCTATTCCACGAAGAAAGGGGTTTTCTGTGAAAAAATCGACGATAATTCGCTCTGTCTGAGTCCGATCGGGGTGTGCAGGATTTGTGGAACACCTCGTGCCGATCCCTCCACCACAGTTTTCCTCCAATTTTTTTTTTTGTATTTAGTCAGTGTAGGGAAAGCTAGTTATAAATCCAATTACATGGCTTCACAAGGGTCAGCAAAAGTCGAAAACTTACCGAACCTAGATTCAATGTGATAGAGAGCCCCCAATTTCCGCTCCGCTAAGGGCTCCCCAGAACGGCTAAATCCGCCACTGGATCTACAAACTTTGTACTATATTTTCCGTTTTCTCCAATCCACTCGAGTTTCCAGCACACGGTTTATTTGTACGACCAAAAGTTCAGAATTTTATTGGCATGTTACAATGATTTAGTTCAAACGAATTTCCGTTCCTTCCCTACTTCCCGTCAACCATTACCACATCGATACTCCTGATTCGGTTGGGAAAGAAGGAGTAGTAGTGAATGGCAAGCAAAGTTGTGCAAAGTTGTATATATCGTGTTAACATGTGGTGTCGCACACTAAACGGGGAGTTTTTTTGTTGTTGTTGTTGCGTATCATTAATTAGAACATTGACTATTTATTACTCCTGGTATTGGCAATGCTAGGTTTTCTTCTGTTTTTTTTGTTGTATTTATAACGATAGAGTTAGGAAACTTTGTAACGCGTTTCAACACAAACTTAAGAAGATACGCTCCAGTACGATCGAGTCCGTGCAACAGGGTTAATATAATACGGTTTTTTTTTTTAATACGCACGCAGTGGACAGATTATACTTTCCCTTGTTCGGGTTTTTTTATATGCCGTCTGTGTAAGCTTCTCGGTTGATACTTTTGTGCATATACTCTAAAAGACAGCAGGCAAACGATATTGTACCGTAAACCGTTTTCTATTCGAATTGCAGCCTTCTTGCTTGTTCAACAAAAAACGGACGATAAACCCGGTTACATATGCAATGCATAATTATCATTTTGTCGGTTAGTTTAAACTTTAACACACACTTTTTTTTTTGTTTTCCAAATTTTGTTTCGAAGGTGGGCTGCGCACGCTGTTTGGTCAATCGGTAATCAAAAGGACAGTAAACCTGTGATTCGTTTTATCGCTTATCGAATCATGATTCAAATACTAATTGACACACTAATCGCTACCAAATCTATTTTACAGGACTGAGTCTGTGTGTGTGTGTTTTGTTTTTCTTTGTCAAAAAACGTGAATAGCAGAAATTGTAAATGTAATTAAAAATAAAAAAACATATATACCTCAAAGCTCAAAGCTAGAGCTAGATTCGCGTTACAATTTGAAAGATCCGGAAGACAGTTGAATTGCACGTATAGTTGGTGCAACAAAAAAAAAATCAGCACAAAAAGAAAGGCGAAAGAACCACATACACATCCTGGTCTAGCAGCGCTTCCTAAAGTCCTAATGCCCTCCCTCCCTTCTAACCAAATAACTTATCGAAGCACTGATGACAGTACGGCTTATCGTTCTGCTCCTTGAAGGTGCCCTTGTTCAGCTGCTTCAGGCAGAAGGCGCACACGAAATGCTCCGGGTGGAATTTCTTAAACATTGCCGTAATGCAACGGCCGGTAATTGGTTTGGAGCAACCGGCACAGAGCGATCCTCGCTTTGCGTGATAGTGCGTCTCACAGTACGGCAGTCCCTCGTGGTCGAAGAACGAACCACCGTGGAACGGTTCGCGACAATCCTGGGAAAGAAAAGGGGAAGAGAGCACACGAATTATTATTAATGAAGCGAACCATTGAAGAACTCGTTATATGCTAATTTTTTAAACCGGCCTTTTAATAGACCGTTGAAGTTATTGGCAGTTCTAGATGGTGGCAAGCGATTGTACTTTGTTGCAAGATTTTCCTCTCTTGCTGCGTATTTGTTTCTGGTAGATGAAGTACTGATTAAGACCATTTGTCAACAATGTGAAGAAAAGTTTGGGGTTTTTTAATGTTGAATAATATTACACTATGAAAATGTGTTTAAGAAATACGTTGCCAAACCATTCTAAAGGATAAAAAGAAGAAAACTTGCTTGATTTTTAGGCGACAAACTACGACATGAGACGTAGAACTTCCCTTTAGAATTCCATTTTTTTAGATTAAAGTTTAGATGAGTCATGTCCAAACTTGTAGCGAATATCTTGTCTAAAAACTTAACAATAGTGGTAAATTAAGTCTGGATAAAAAAGAGACGAAAGATACACGTACCCTTGTAGGGTATGTGTACAATAAGAAAACCTCTCAGAAGACAAGTCTTTGACAGGAGACCGCTTCGATGGCAAGATATCTAGCTAGCTAGGTATTTTGGTAGTTGGAGACCCGAAGTTCTTGAGACAATAAGGTCTCTTCGTATACCAAAAGCAGCGTAAATAGAGATCTCTTATATCATTATTTTCTAGGTAGATAGGTCTAGGGCGACAATGATGTCCTTGTTAAGGCGATGTCGCCTTCGAGACGAGACCTCCTTGCAATTATGTCCCTTTGATAGTCCTTTGAAGCATTTAGATGGTTGAAACTCCAAAGTTCTTGAGATCTTTGTTGTCCAAATCCATCGGAAGTAGAGACCTAGTGACGAGATATCATTATTCTGAAGGTAAATATGTATAAGGCAGCAATGATGTCCTTGTTAAGAAACCTATAGATCCTTGGAGGCTGTTGTAACCTCGATTGAAGTTTTTAAAAACTTTTCGTGTGTGCTCTCTGTTTGCTAATTTGTTTAGACTGTCTTACAAATATTCAAATGGAATGGGGTTCAAATTCTATCCGGAAGTTCCGTCCCACCGTAGTGTGGACTGACCATCCAATTGCGTGGTATCGGCAAGTCTTGTAAGCCATTCGATGGCAGACTTGGGATTATAGTACAAATAAAAATTTGAACAGTTAATTATAAAAATCTTAAGCTAACGGTAACCTAATCACACTTGTCTGTAATGTCTTTAAAGTTGATCTTGATCTGTACATTGACATTTGACCTTCCAGTCAAGGAGAACGAAAATGTCACTAGGTTAACGTATCTGACCCCACCGTATGCTCTAATGGTGAGAAATATTGCGTCCGTTCGCTTTCCCTTGGACTAACGCTACCGAACGTTGCTTGCTAGCCTTCTGGATCAACTCACAGAATGAAAATGATGAATGTTCCAAATGTGAGAACACAAAAAAACCTCCAATCTCCCAAAGTGTACACAAAATGAGGACTTTGGTGAACTTGTGTGTCTAAGTGGAACGTTTACACTTGTTCCAAGCAGCAGGAACCCTCTAGTGCCAAATGAAGTGAATGAGTGAGAATGAAAACAATTTCTTTTACTCGTCTATAAATACATCTCCTCTGCAGAAGCCAAGGTAGATGTTGCTCTGTTCCTAAACTACACTCACACATCCATCTTCCATGCGTCGCTCTAATTTACGGCTCTCTAATAACGGATCGTGAACCGAGTGGGAGGAAAGAAAATTTTCCGCTCCCAAACACAACCATAAACTCGGGCCCGACCCAAACCAAACCACTGTACCAGTTCCGGACAAAATCTGGTTTCCGTCCGCCGGTAGACGTGTGTAAGTGTGTGTGTGTGTGTGTGTGTTTTCGTTTGGACACACTTCAAAAGTCGGAAGTTGTCAACACCGAGATCTTTTGCTTCAAAGTGATCCCTAGTGGGTGGGTGGGCGTCCTGCTACAAACTGGCAACTGTATTTTTAGGACCTACCACCCTCATTGCTAGGGGTTTACTTGGAACTGCTGAACGGTGCCAAACTAGTGTCGAGATCAATAGAAAAATTGTCCATATGTGCTTGGTTTTTGCTGCCGTGAGTGCGCAATTTAGCTTTTGCGGGATTGATGTTTGATGGTCAGGTCATAGTTTTGTTTGTACTTGTACTAGTTTTCAGCAATTGCTATGGTCGCGTTTGTTTCCATTTCACGTTTAATTGTTTTTCAGTTGTATTTAGCCTAGTGCTGCTATTTCTGCAGACCATTCCATAAAATTCTTCACAATTTGATTGGTTACTTTTCGAAGATGAATTCAGCCAAAAGAGGGGCTTCAAGATGCTCAAAGAAAAAAGCAATATTCCCTGGGAGAAGCAAAGAGCCGCACTAAGTCTTGTTAAATGCTTTTTGGATTTAATCTTTTCGGGATTGTATGATCATCGTCATCGATCGTCGTCTGAAAGAAACCATTGGTCATCCCAAGTCATGGGAAACAATTTCATCTTTAACGCACTTTATCGCTCAACAATGATGATCACCGAAAGGTCGGCATAATCACCGAGTTTTGAAGACTATTTGAAGATCATTTCAAGAACTAATGTTCCTTAATGTGCACTAATGTGCTCTAAATAAACGAGTGTTACATTATAACAACGGCACATAATTTCAAAATAGCTTCATCGGACTCGATGGAAAATTTCCGAAAAACTCATCGTATTTTTTTAAGTAGAGTTAAGTAAAACGAAAACGATAAATAAACTACCACAGTTAAACATTAATGAATTTGATTTTGCCATTTATCCAGAAAGTATGATTCCAAACTTTTGCAGCTTCTTCCTGTGTAGACTTTTGGTTGTTCTAAGGACACTCAGTCACTGTTCAGCCTTCACTATAGCATGATTGCCTCTCTTTGAACAGCGACTCGTCTGTCGACAAGGTTTCACAGCGAAAAAGTTGCCAAAATGTTCAAATCATCGGGGCTCTCCGTCAGTTTTCCCAGTGTTTACAGAGACTACTTTTCAGTGTGCAAAATCTGTCCACTGTTAGTCGTTTGAGTCTATCTCCCCAAAGAAAAAGTTGAGCAGAATGTGTTCATGTCTGTATTTACAACTTCTTTGCTCAAGGATATAATTTATAGGATGAAAACATCTTCAACAAATCATAAATATTTGGTGGTGTTGGCTATAGCTGCTGCGAATCAATCCTCTGCACTTTCATTGTTTTAATGAACACGTGGAAGGAAGGTGGTACATTCTGTAGTATACAATTTTCCTTTCTTCATGTGGTCTGCGTTCTCAGTCTGGTAAAAATAAGTAGAATAGTAAGAACTTAAAGTTAGATGGTCAAAATAAAAATAAAATAAAATAAATTGGTCACCAAATAATCATGCCAGCAGCCCAGGATACAGAACCGTCTTAAAGCGTAATTGTTTGATCATTGGTTCAATCTCATTCACAATTCTTCATGTAAGGTGTGAAATCTGATTAAACATCACACACATCAGCCCCTCAGTTGCAATTACAATTGAGTGTATGGATGGGCATAGAATGTAGACGAAAACAGCAGTATTTCATGTGATAACAACACATGCTCACAAGAGTTCAGTTCCGGCTGGTCTAATTGTTCGTATCACTTTCGTTTTACTGATGCTAAAATGCGGCTTGTTCCAAGTGATGACATAATTGGAGTTGATGTCTTATCATGTCTTTGTCGTGCGTTCAAAGCCGAAGGCAAAGTCTCCAAAATTAGACCATCTACTGAATATGGGAGCTGTCACAATGTGAGAGGTCTCATCTGATCGTTCAACAGCGAATAATAATTAGAACGCCATTACTCACTGCCCGCTTTCAGTCCAGAGATTGGTCCATGTACTATTCCGTGAGCGTATTACATCATTCCCGTCTGGAATCTAATACCGTGTAAGGGTGTGACAGAGTTCTAGCTAGCAAGCAACTCTCTTTCTGTCTCTCTAAGTCTTGGAGTCGATACGACCAGTGTAAACAAAACAGTCCCGTCGATGGAGACGTCTGGTGGCTCGTACAGTTCTATTCATCACCAGGAATAAATGCGTCCTGCCCGTTCTCATGGGTGGGTGTGTTCGTACTTGTCTAGGGCATGTTCATGACGTCACCCCCTGTACAGGATGAGCTCATCCGTTCTGGGTGACCAAAAACCAAAACAAACGAAAAAAAAGTGCCATACGCACGCGAGCGAAACTCAAAGTCTCAAGGCCGCTGGCAACAAAGCGCGATACAAACGCGCTTCGTGAAAGTCTAGTTTGATAGTATTTTGTTGTGGTTTTTTTTTGTTTTTTTTGTGTATTTGTTTTGTTTATTATCGTCTTGTTTTTATCGCTCTTTATTTACAATATACATTTAACATTATATTAGAATGAAAAGAGAACAAAAAACGGTATAAATGGTGGCGCTTGTAAGATCGTTTACGAAAAGCCTTGCGTTTGTGTTAAGCTAAAGTCGTCAGGTAAGCCAGGTTTTTCTTTCAAGTGTAGTCGAAACGTTTATGGTCAGTTCGATGGTCGCATACCACCCCCCGTACACATCATCCAAATTTTTTAGATGGTGCTCCGGGGGCGTCGTTCTGTCTACGGACGCGCCATTTGTCTTGTCATGTAGTTAGAACCCTTTTTCTCTCTTCTCTGCCACGTGTGTAAATAATATTAAGGTAAACAGAGGGAGGGCTCGCATCAAGGAAAAGACTAGAAACACGACCTTCACAAAAATGCTCTACAAGGGTGAGATTATTGATAGGATGGCACTGTAGCGTTGCGTGAGGTGTGACACGTTTCGCCGGGCTGAAAATAGTTGCAAACTTGTTGCCGCGATGAGGATGATGATGATACTGTCCCCCGTGTTGTGTAGGGGAAAAAAATCAGAACAAAAATAATGTAGGTCATCTCGGGTCTTCAGCATCGCAGGACGGATGATTCCCGGTGGCCGACAGGCGGTAAGGTGGCGTTGGTCGATTGATTTACACGCGAGAACGAAGAAGCACGGGTCGGTCGGGAGTTGCCGAGGCATGGACGACGACGGTCGGTGTCCTCCGGGTTTGTGTTGATGGAGTTTCGACCCGGCACTAATCAAACGGCCGATCCCGCAGGGTGTAACGAGAGGCAAAAATTCTATTTTTAAACTCCGATGCCAATCATCACCAGATCACCATCGGCCACTTCTTAACCGGATATTGCATCATTTCGCTCGCGAGCGTTGTGATCAGTGCAACAACGCGCCCGCTTCCGCTCTTCTAGTGTTCCGTGCGGTAAATCCAATCGACCAACGGACACGCATTAGTCCACCGACCACCGAAAAGTGCCAAATAGGGGAGGGGCCGAGAGCGTGCGATGCTTCACTATTGCTAGTCGCTTATTTACTCGTCCTCATCAGCGCCAACACACCCGGGACAGACGGGTTTGCCTTCCATCGCGTAGAATGACTTGCCGGTGACCGGTTTGGAGCAGTCCTATAAATAAAATCGATTACTACTGATCTACGAACATGCTACCAGAGGAGGAAAAATATTTATATATGCTGGAACAGATAACTCTTACTTTTGGGAAGGAAACAAACAGGAAAGAAAAAACTAAGAGCCCATTAAAAACTACCACAGTCGAGACCTGGAACTTACCCGACAAACGAAACAATCCGGATGCCATTGGCTGTTCAGGGCGGAGATGTAGTTCTCCATGATGGCCCGGTTGCAGCCGTTACACTTCGGGGCGAACATGTCGAAGTAGTCGTTGCGGCAGTACGGTTTACCGTCGCGCTCGTGGAATCCATCCTCGCCAAACTGTTGGCCACACTGGGCACAGAAGAAGTGCTCCGTGTGCCACGTTTTCTCGAGCGCCGTTACACATTTCTAGTGGAGAAAGAAAGTAAACCCCCGCAGAAAATTGTTATCAAAAGTTTAGACTGCACTTTTTCTGCTCCAAGATATCCAGAACACCTACATCCAGTATCGGTCCATTGCAGTACGCACACCGCGGGCTGAAGAGATTGTGATAGTCCGGCTCACAGTACGGGTTACCGTCGCGCTCGAAAAAGTTTCGCGTGCCCAGCTCCTGATTGCAGTGGCTGCAGGTAAAATGCTCCGGATGCCACGTTTTGCCGAGTGCCGTTATTACCTGGCCGACGATCGGTTTGTCGCAGGCACTGCAGCAGCCCTTCTGCGTCGTGTTCACACCCTGGCGGCTCATGTCGGCGGTAAGATTGCCGAGCATAGAATCGAGCTGATCGGACGACGGTGGCAAGTGTTCGGTGGTCGAAACCGTCGTCAGCGTACTCTGGTAGTGCGAGGTGCCCTGGTTTGGCTTCGCGTAATCCGTCACCGACTGGTGCTGATGCGAGGTCCCGGCACTGATCTGCGGATGGGAAATAGAGGAAAACTTTTAAACAACCCAGTGTGAATTACCTTTACGCGAAGCCTTTAATATTAGGTTCCCATTTTGTCTAGCCTTCAGCTTCGACGAAGACGAACCTCTTCTTTACTGTTCGAGTGGAAATATAAATAAAAATAAACTGGACGACTGGAACGTGAACGTTAACGCTCAAAGTATTCCTTCGGACCGGATAGGTGTTGCCGCGATGCGGTCTCAATGTGAACTGAGCAGTGCCGTCCGTTCGATCTACTACTATTAGCAGCGTGTTTGGTCAGGATGGCACCGGGGCAGGGTGGTGCCGCGTGCGATGGCGTCGATGATGAGGGTGGTATTTTGCACCCCATCACCCCCACAAACACACACACACACACACGCGCGTATGCATCGGACATGACGGGATTGGCACCCGGTTTCGTTCGTTCTCGCTTGCACTTGCGAAGCGTTTTGTTTTCCATTAGAAGTCGCAACGGTGGCCCAACAACAGGGAGGATCTTCCTCGTGGCGTAAGGAGAGATGGTGGCGTTTACAGTCGCTTTTTAAAACCACCGTTTGGAGCGAATTGCATACACACACACAAATTCTCTAACGCACACAAGTTAAGCGGTGTTCAATTTCGCGTTGTGGCGCTACTCTGTAGTTCTCCCGCGGTTTCGCACGCGCCTGATTCCCGCTGGCGAATTGCGAATAGTTATAATAGAAGATGACGCTCTACACCTAGCTCAAGCCGGGAAGACGAGAAGCTAAGCGGATTGTTTTTACACGCATTTCGAATGGAGAAGAGCTAGAAAAATGGTGTTACGTTCAAGGGCAGGTTTGGTAAAGGCAGTGCACAGCGCCACGGCTGGGATAGATGGACGGAATGGTTCAAATTTTGGAGCTGATGTTTGGAGATCCCTACATACTACACCCCTCGTATAGGGGGGCGGGGGAACTGGCGATCGATCGGAATCGATCGGAAAGGTGCGATACATGATCGAGACGGTTGAAATTTCTCCCATTCTTCAGCATTCTGGGAATTCTGTTTATTGTTTTGTGCTCCAAGCCATTTGTGCAGCCATTTTAAATGCAATCACTTCACTCATCACTTTAGCAATCGATGGCGGATGGGGATGGTGATTACGATTTTAAACAGATTTTTATTCTCACCGAGACAGTTTGATTGCGGCCTGCTTAAGTGAAGAGGGGAAGCGTTATCTGGTTTAAATGAGGCACATTTTAATCTTCTAATGAGATTCATTATTGGACGTAGCCTTTAAAAAGGTTTTTATTGATACTTGAACTGTGAGTTAGCTGTATAGTGGCGGGACCTTGACTTAAAGCTTACGTCATCTGGACACGAGTGATATTTTACGGTTATCATTTACTAAAGCTGGGTGAGATAATATCCAACTAATAAATTGTACGGTTCAAAACAAAAATAAGCAATCAGAATTGAAGGTCATACCAGAACCCGTACTAGCAATGTTATTGATCATGTGAAAGCAATTTAAATGATAAGGCATGTGCTTTGGTTGTCGATTAGCGATGATTATGTTTGCCATAGTAGTTGCGTCCATTATATGGGGTGGTCCTATGCAATTCTTGGCCTTTCTTCTACCAGCGAACCAGCGAACGGAAACCATAACAAATATGATTTAACAACGCTTTATTTAGACGCGAAGATTGACTGACGAAGGCGTCCTATTTTTAAACTCTCGTTCAAATCGAACAGTTTAACCGAAAATTGACTTCGGCAAATTGTCACAGTCAATCCATAAGGGATCCATCATCAATAACAACGCCACAGTTTAACTGTTAAGATGGGAATATTAATGTTTTTATTTATGTAGTTAAAAATTCCTTGCTTGGTGTTCTTTTTAGTCATCAATTCGTCGATTTCCCTTCAGAGAATTGACCCTTTTTTAAGATTTAAACCCGGCAAAACGCAACTAAAAAATCATCCCAAACGTTCGACGCGATCGGACACCTTTTCACCGATCTTCGCACCGAGCACCACCGGCTCGGCACACACACAGTTTGCCGCGTTTTTCAACCAATATCTTTTGCACTCAGGTCGGTCTGGCCCGGTCCGATTTTACCGTCCATGAGCCGGAAAATAACAGCAACGCGCCGTGTGCAGCCATGTGAGAGCAGAGACACCAGCCGACGCGCGATCGTGCGCCATACTCGCAACGCGGGGCCAAGATCAGTGTGTGGGTTTTTTTTGTGTTGTGTGCGGTGTGCTACTACGCAAACATACGCGTCTTGGGAATTGTCTCAAATGGCGAAAAATCAAGAAAATGGTACATTTGAATGAGCTACAAAAAAAAAACCGTTAATGTCAGAAGGAGATGGAAAGCAAAGCGGCAAACGCTTCATTCATCAGCATCAGGCGATTTGATTACCGGATTGGAAGAGCGCGGAGGTTGTTTTTCAGTTGAAATTCGAAAAACAGACATCCGATTTGAGGTGGAATTTTCATTTCCGATTTTGAAAGTGTAAACACTTGCGAGTAAGAAATTGAAATACAATTTTTCCATGAACAGAAAGAATAAAATTTATCAACTGTTGACAAAACTTTTCCTCTCTTAATATTTCTTTAAATTTTTTGAGTCTATCAGGTGAATGTGACTCTATCCAGATGCGTTCTAGATGAAGTACTCCTTTTAATGATATATCATTAATAATATGTTTCGTAGGTAAATCCGTACCGATCGGCAAGACTGTTTTTTCCACTCTAAAACGCATTGCAGACACATCGGTCTACAGCTCCATAAAAGCGTCCTCTAGAAAAGGGGTGCTAAAATAAGAAAAACAGATGATCGATTTAGCAGCATCGATCAATAGAACGGGGCAGACTGCGTTGGCGTTGATGAAGATCAGATCATCTTAGCGGTCTTATATGGAGGTTTCAATAATTTGGAAACCATTCGTCTAGTCTTGTAGTAGAAGTAGTAGCCCCGGTGGCACATAGTCGTCCCAAAAAAGATTGATGGAAGACGATCGTACTCAGCTACAGTACTGGCGATGATGTTTACCAAAAATATGCTCCTATTGACCCATATACCATGTTAGGATCTTGTGGGTGGATCGTCCATAACCATCCATATGGTCATTGCGATCAACATAATAATTGAGCCGCGAAAAGCTATATGCTAATGCTTCAGAGAAACCTTCATTTCGGTCCGAAATTTTGACTCATTTACCACACAATGTTTGCATTTATTCAAATGATCAAGTCTTTCAGAATCATAATGTTTACATCAATCACTAATGCGTCTTTAATTATTATTGTACTGTATTACCTCCACAAAATTAAAATTTTACATCTAATCAAACAATTTATCGTTGATTACGAAACACACCCCAATTAATTTGATCGAAGCTGAACAACAGAGCTGTGCTGATGAGTGCTGATGCTGTGCTGATGAGTAATTGCAAAGCACGGGGCATCTATAAATTGTGCTGTAATAAAAGACAGTTCATGTGTAACGCAAGTAAGATGGATTCCCCTCAATCGCTACCGCGCTTCCTGGGTGATGGTATTTACACGTTGGCAGATTTGCATTCACGCGAGGCGCCACGGGTGTGGTTGGTCAGGTTTTGATGCGCAAAATGTAGTAATTTACAGTGCAGTTGAGTTGCATCTTAACGTATAGGGCGGAGAAAAACCTCTTGAATGTTACTCAGCTTTGCTGACGAAGTTGTCGCCATGTTTAATTAATTTTAAATTGCATTAACAGTTTTTCCATTAAAAAAAGGCTAGGAAACCTTAAATTTTTTTGATTAGGGACAGGGAAAAGAGATATGTTTGTTGAAATGTACTTTGAATTTGAAGTTTGTCTCCTGTATACGTTCCTGTATCTTACGGATAAAACCACAGGTTCAATAAAATTATTGCAAGAGAACTCGTAGCCAGACAAACCGCAATTTTAACCCTGTCACAATGAGACAACGTGCCGCCACACTGACACACACACACAGGCCTGGGGACCACTCTCGCGTTCGCTCCTCAATCAAGCAGAGACGATGCGCAAAATGATACCGTCGACGACCAGTATCATCCACACGATTGGCTGCATTTATCGATTAGTCGCCTGAGCCATGTTCCGCACGGGGCACGTATTCGCTAAAAGCTCTTGTTTACGAAGGTACTTAGTGGGTGCCCTTTTTCGTCTTACAAGCGCCACTTTCAGGGTCAAACATATCGTCATACTATAACGGCGCCCAAACACTTGCATTGCATATGTATATGCGGTCGGTAAAAATGCACACAGGTAGCACAGGTTTTATCGATGCCCTTCGGCAAGGATGAACGCAAAGCACACGTTTCCCTCGGTTTGATTCCCTAAATGGGGACGGCCATCTTGCGTCCTAAAAAGGCCCACCCACCTAGAGGATTGCATGCCAAACAACAATTGTTTCCCGAACGCACAATCGGACCGATCGCACGATTCGCACTTTCTTTGGTGGGTACCGCGCCGCGGTAACCTCTTCTGCGACGGGCAATTATTGGCATCAGGAATGGCCAAGTGCATTCGGGCGCATTGTAACGTGAAGAACAATATGCACTGAAGCAATTGCTCTGAAAAATGGGGATGACATCATACATTTGTACGGATACAATGAGTAACAAATAAACTTTCCATGAAATACAAAGCGAAACGATTCGGTGCTGCGCTCTTAAACCGTCTAATCTTTAGTACAAGTAGCTTATAATTCGTTTTAATACACACTAATGTGTGTGTATGTTTTACTAACATTTTCCCACCCTACTGGCACTCGTTGGCGGGGCGAGTCGTTTCACAAATCAACAAGGCATCACCTTAGATGTTGCGGTTGGATTCTAATGAAAGCAAGAGCTAGTTTATGCGCGTTACATTACACCGAACTTCGACGACGAAGTATTTAACTTTCGCGACTCTTGACATATTTAATTTAATAGCAGCGCAATAATTAGCTGCGTGTTTCGCGTTGGTGGTGCCAGTTGTGAGGTGCAAATGATTCACAGTAGTATCGTAAATTTTTGTTTAAAACATTGTAGAAACCTTTCCAAGTGGGGTGGATGGGAAAAATGTAAGAAAAATATTTCAAACATGCCCTTTCTATAAAAAAAGGTATGAATTAGATTAGTTGTCGGTGAAAAAGCTGGCTCTAAAATAAGGATACTATTCTTTACAGAGATAAACTTGGTTACCACCGATTCAGTTTGCATTTAGTTTTCACCTATAAAAGCCGTAGTTTGTCTCGCCAGCAATGCTGATGGCATGGTTAATAAAATTCATATTACAACCACGCGAACTAGACCACAACAGCGGCGACGGTGACCGACCAATCCCTTTGCACCTTTTTGCTCCTTTTTAATTAATGTGTGGAGCTGGTAGTATGTTTAGCTCCGACCGACGGCCAAGAAGAAAGACACACAAACCACAAACCAAACCAAACAACGACCGTGTAATAAATGAGTAGCTAAACGTCGACTGGTGCGCGTTGTTGCTTTCTTTTGATTGTCGTTGTTGCTGCGGCACAAACTAGACGAACATTTTAAACCATATGCCCCAGGGGAAATTGAGAGACGGCCGGAGACAGATTTACAAACTACAAATGATATATCGGATCCATTTCAATTGATGTCTATTAAGATGTCCACACGCAAGTTCGAGCGTCGAAACCTCGTTCCTCCGTTTTGGTTCCGGGTTTTAAGTCAAGGTTTTTGTATTTATTAAACGATCTTTCTTCGATCCATTCTGCGTCTTGTTCCACCAAAATTGTAATTTGTCACGTGCCCGGTTGAAGGACATGATCAAACCGTGTGCTTTTTTAAAGAGAAAATTAGAAGCGCCTTGCATGATCTAGTATATTCTTGGTATTTTTCAATTTTCATATTATTTTAGCACTACATCAGCGTTCTTATGAAAGTGTGAAAATTGTTTAAAAAATATGCTCTTCTCCTTCTTCTTGGTCTAACAAGCTTCTATCACACGCCGGCCATGCAATGGCTTACTAGACTTATCGATACCACGTAGTTTGATAATCACTTCTAACTATGGGGGACCGGTCCAGATGGCATTTGAACCACGGCCCTGTCGTGTGAAGATCGACGCCGTTATTGCCTCACCACCGATAAAATATCACTAATCTCCCCAAACAAATTACAAAATTAAACATCAAACGCCCGACTATCCCTCGCTGCAATTGCCACAGTCGTGACAGACATGCACAAGGGAAGTTCGGTTCAGTTGGCTTTACTACAGGCGAATGATTTATTTATATTCAATAGTGGTATGAAAATAATTCGTTTCCATCGCAATTCTTGACAAAGGAGCGAGCCGGGTGTACAGAAGGGACACACCAGAGCAAACCTGGAACATGTATTTTGAGCTTAGTGATGCCAACTAGCGGTTGATCGTCGCTGTTTCTGGCAAAAAGGAAATAAGATGTATGAGATCCCATGAGCTGAAGTGAGTGGCAATTGTGTGCAATAATGTCGAAACATTATTTATTGAATTGTTGGTACAAGATACTGGGATTAAATTACAATTTCGATTGATTCGAGATTCCAGAAAATCGGCTATAAGGTTGTTGTTAATGTGTGCAGACCTAAGAGTCCAGCAATCAGATGCAAATGCATTCATCGTTTTTTTTAAATACTTTTCCAATTATCTAACAGAGAAAAAATACCTCCATGGACGCGTTACTGTACTGCATTGTGAGCTTTGGTTTACATCTTTGGGCAAAACCGGATTTTGGTTTAGAAGATTACCTCATTCCAAAATATTCACAGGCTTCAAGCTAAGTTTTGGCTGGTCGCCAGTTTTCTGGTTTGCGTGAAGCAAAACGTGTAAGAGAATAAATATTTGTACAACTTACACGCGCGTGACACTCGTGTTCATCGAGTTTTATTAATTGCCAAAAGTTGCAATTGCAGATTATTGTAAAAAATCCCTTCAGATATTTGTACAAATAGTACAAACTCAATTTGTTTATCATTGCTGTCTCGAAAGTAAATAAAACTGAAAAGCACATTGAAGCACTACCATCATCCATCATGTGTTAGTCCACGTTAGTCGACTGTCAAACAAAAGGACTTTTCAAGACGAACAATAATGTTTGGTTAAACATCGATTAGACCGAAAACTGTTCGCATAAACAATCGTAACAAATGTTAGGATCGTTGCGCGCCATTCTCTGTCCTAAGCGTATGCAAAATTCATACTCAGTTCATCGAAACCGACAGTTAATCTGACAACACTTGCCCATCGCAAGACATTTAGTGCAATCATTAACGTCAAGTTAGCAACGGTCAGTGATCGTGATAAATTTCGCTTCACAAACAGATGTGCTAACAAAACACACTTGGCATGTGGATTTGTCGTTTTGGAAGGATAATATACGTTAACGCGCCTCGTCCATCGCTTCCCTTCATGGTCAATCTTAACCACTCTTCACCAGCGCCCTATTCTACCATTCATGGGCGGCGTCTATTCTTACTCTCGTACCTTTTGAGACGCGGAACCATCCAACCGGTAACGTAAATATATCGAAAATAATTATGACCGCACATCATCTGGCGGGCAGAACGACAACGGAATGGACCTTCAACGGTGGTTGAACGCTTTTGCAAAATTTAGTTCCGCGAGTCTTAGGGCTCCTCGGACTGAACTAGTCACGGTTGCACGTTTCCATTACGGCGTACGTTGACCGTTTCGTTTGAGGAACGAGGCGTCCGTTAAAATTAGAAACAATAATTTATCGCTAGTGCAAGTGGTTTGAGTAGCAGAGCAGTCAAATTAGAAACGGTTTAGGTGTATGGCAACAGAATTCATTTTCACATACGAATTGAACTGCTACAGCTGATTGCGTATAGGGTGCAATGAAGCAAACGTCGTTTGGAAGCCAAATAGAATCTGCTAAACATAGCGGAATCGCGAAAGTGCAGCTCCGAAATTAAAGATTCAGCATTCTGTGCATATTTTGGAATAATTCGCTGCATTATGCAGACGATCAATCAGAGTGTCACATAATGCCATGATGGAATGAAGATCGTTCAACTGTACAGATTGGAGCGCACCGAAGCATAAAGAAATTAAAAGAAAGAACGGTTTGGCACTAAGCCCTCACCAGGCGAATCATTTTCTAAACAGAAAGGGCCACTATGCAGTAAAGTCAAATATCAAACGTCAAGTAGGACAGACCCTACACATTTCCGTTCCGTAACGGGGTTGCAAATGAATCGAAGCACAAATTAACAGGTGAAATCCTAGGGTGGATTTTCCGTTACACTCTCGAATGTAACGAGTTCATAGAGCTGAAACCGTCGACAGGCGACTGTCATAAAACTGTCACTGCACATGGAGGCGCATGGTGTTTTAGCACAACCGCCCACTCTGAACTTGACCCTGGGACTAACGTTCGCGGCATTGTAAAACTACCCGATTGCCAAGATGGAACGTGATTGATTAAAGTGAAAACCCACAGAAACCAGCACAAAAAAATCGCTACATATTCGCGTGCAACCGTGTTTAACACCCACAAAAGACACTTTGCACTGGGATATAATTAATCATGCAACGATGAAAACAAAAAACGTTCATCTGATAGTCGAAACATAGCAAAACGCCTCTGAGTGCTATTTCGAATATGTGCAATTTTTTTTCTTCTTCTTCTTACACCACTCAAAATTTGTCCCGGGGAGGTGAAGAAAATTAAACATAAACAAAACGCAGCCTTACCTTGAAATCCGACAGTGACGCCATCAGATCATCCAATTCCTTCGTGGCCGACGAAGTGTGTGATTCGTTTTGGGTCAGCTGTTGTTGATACACTGAAGAGAGGGAGAGAGAGAGAGAGAGAGAGAGAGAGTGTAAAGAGACAAATGGTAAAAATAGAGAGAAATTTATTTAATTCATTAGTGGCGACAATTTGTTCGAGAAAAAGCATTCAGCGTGCAGTGAGGGTTGCATACGTTGCAGGCGTTTTCGAATGTTTCGTTGAGTTGCGTTGGTTGCGGGAAATGCTATTCATTGCAAGTAAATTGAACTACGAGTATAAGAATTGCGGTGACGATAGGGGGCAATGACAATATTTTTTTGATAAGCCGTGGCTCGGTCTGGATGTCTAAGAAATTTGTTTTGATTTTGTTCTTTTGTGTATGCCTAAATCTGGGTGATCTCGGAGCGTTCCTAAATTATTTGTTTGTATTAGTTATTTGACTCCTAAAAAAGACTGTACTTTCATTGCCAATGAGAGAAGAAAATCGAAGAGATCTCTTTGATTTTCTTCGGTTTTAACACTGGATTAGCAAATATCAAGTGTTTTTATGTTTAATAACTTGTTCTGCAACATCAAATTACTATTACTCTCTTTCTTAATTTGATTATATCCGGAGATGGATGGATTGCTGATCATGGTACGATCGCTTCGGCTATCGGATCATCGTTTGAATTTAACTTCATATACTTTTATTTAAGTATACTGAATTAATTCGTTAGATATGTTATTTTGAAACAATTGTTTGAAAAAATATTTTATGATTAAATAAGAAAAACATGTACTTTAATTGATCTTTTATTCTAAAGTATTATATTAAGGAACAATCTAGCAACGATTTTTACTGTATGCAGGTCTTTAGAGTCATACTTTACTAAATCAAATATTTTACGTCTGCAATGCGGTAGATTATGCGTGCTTAACCGATTTTTTATGATTAGTGAAGATCGTTCTTACTACCACAATAAACACATATTGCTTTTTTCTACAAGTATACTTACTCTGATTTTGATACTGAGCACTTGGTGTACCGGTAAGCTTTTCCGTCGTAGTTTCACGCACCGTTATCGTAACCTGCCGGCCCGGTTGGTTTGCATTTTGATTCCTAAAAATGAAAGTAAACGCAGGCAAACAAGCGCGATTAGCCACTGTGCAAATATACATTTATGCTCTACACTAGAGACGATATGCTGCGCATCACATCCAGTTCACTCACCCGTGTGGAACCGCATAAATCGGGTTCGAGTGAGCATTGCTTAGCTCCTCCAGCAAGCTGTCTACCGAGGGTCGCTTAATGCTATCATTAATGGCATACGGAGATGGACTAGTGACGATGGCGTTATTAGGTTCTGCAATTTAGAAATTAACGATTAATGGACTGTGCGTGGTGTGGCACATGCTGTGCATAGCTTACGTTTTTCGACGACATTGCCGTATCGAGCGCTGCTCAAATCCTGCAGCAGTGAGTCAAGCTCGGAAAGATTGCCGGAAGCAGAGGTTTGCAGCTTCTGCGGAGTGCTCGATCGTGGCAAGGAGTTATGCGGTGTGGTTGACCGAGGTAGCGAACCATTGTAACCGTTAGTGGCACGCGTCTCGGTAACCGTTTTAGTCGATGTATTTTGATATGTTTGCTGTAATGAGAAAAATAATAAGAAAAGATCATTATTTTACATTTTATACTAAAAAAAAAAAGCTGCACAGACTGTTTTAAATTGCATGCTACTGTTAACACTCGCACAACGGGGAAGTTCAAATTAGTGTGAAAGGTAAAATCAATTATTTTGTGCGGTTTCTTCAAAGCAAAAATTGACGCCTTTGGATCACCTCCAAGTTGCCGTCATTGGTGACAGATTTATTCACCGTAGTAAATTTAACGCACGGCCGTACGTACGTACAAGAAACTTTTGTATCTGTCTGTCATCCCAACCTATCCCTTTCGTTCGAGTACGTTTCGTCAAGAAGCATATACCGTGTGAAAAAACGTAAATATTGGCTGGTGTCTTTGGTAAGGGCACGTGTGCATCAGTACGTCTAGACGGAATGTTCTACTTTGCTAATTATCTCAATACTGCGAACGCCAAAGAATGATTCACTCAACGCCAAGTAACACCAATTTCGAAGAACTTTGATGGCATAGAGACAGCAGCATTAATCTTAATTATATGTAATTTTCCGTTTATCATCGAACGGCCTATCAGCAAACTAGCTTGAATAAAAATTGGTTATCTGATTGTGGTATCATATGATTGTAGCCATCTGCTATAGAAGGTGCTATAATGGGCTTTAACAGTCTTTTTCTTAAGCTTTTAATTCAAAAATCTTTTCACACATCTAACTAAACGATCGCAGAACAAACATTGGCATTAAATGACACATTTTTACACCCAAAAATCACCTCTCACGAAATCGTGTAAATTCACTGACTACCACTGCCTTTTACACGACCGCGCAAGAGCAGGTTTGTATGCGTTTTTCTTGCCTTTTTTGCCACTTTCAATCCACCAACTATTTCTGACTTGATGTAAGTCCGGTACCAGGCGCGCATGTTTCAAAGAGACCGTACAAGCGCCAAGTCGTCAACCATCGGCATCGCACTCATGCACTTGCACATTGCACCACGCACACACTTTCCGTACCGTTGACTCACAGCGCGGGAGAAAGAGAACCGAGACGTACTTGAGCGAGCTGTGCTGTGGTGCTGCAAGTAGCATTACTGCAACTGCACCGAGTGTATAGCGGACGCACGCGGGATCTCGTCTTTCGAGGCGCGAGAGCGCGTCATACGAGAATTGCATCGTTCGCAGAGTTTGTTTGTCGCGACGCGAATGCACTTGGGTAAACACACACACAAACACATCAAGTGGGCCCGCAATGCGCAGCGTCGATTCAAGGGGGAGTATCGGCCACTCTCAATGAAACACCACCTTAAAGTACTTCTGCTTTGCCTCTGGGTTATTACGCTTATCACACTGATCGCTTACAGCTGCTACCTACCGGAATGGGACTGGTCTGTTGCTTGTTCCGGACCCCATTCAGACTACCGTATCCGGGAACAGATGAACCGCCACCACCGCCATGCTGCTGATTGTGTCCAGGAACCGTATTCTGAAGGTCAGCAAGTAGTGCATCTGGAAGAATGAAACCGGAGAGAGAAAAGAAACGACGTTAGAGATGAAGAAATGAATAATGCAGAAAGTAAAACTGGAGCAACGCAAAAACCCGGTGCCAAGTTTCTGTCGCACGGTTACAATCCATCAAACCATACCGAGAAAAGTTTGACAGTTTTCCTCCACACTTTCGTACGTTAGTGGTTCCATCTTTGGATCGCGCATGAGTGCTGCCAGTTGCCGTTAGGGCAGGGTTAATTTCTGCCCCACAGGTAAAGTGAGACGCGTTTTTCTGCTGAGTAAGCGGCTTTCTCTGCGAATAGGTTACGGACATAAATTCCAACAGAATGCGTTTGTTTTTCAATATTCCAGGCTTCCCCGGTGACGACCGTAGCTCAACTGGCGCGCATCAGCGAAAGCTTCAAACGGCGCACCAGAAGACCCGATCTTCCCGCCACACGACTGTCTCCCTTTTTCCTTTTTGCATTTTGGAGCACAACAGTGGAAACAGGGCGATGCTATATGGTTGTCTTCTACCCCCAACACAATCACCCTATAGATATGGGGTGCGAAACGACTGCTACCACTACTGATGTGGAGCTGGTGTTAAAGGTTCTTTTTCTTTTACTTTGTTTTTGCACCGAGCACGAACGATAAACCACAAAACGGAAGATGACCCAACCAACCGCTGATGACGAACTTTTGCGGAATGTCTCTAACCGGCGCGTTTATTTTTTTGCACGTGGAAGAAGGTTTTTGTTAATGAATATGTAAGTTACAGACAACGGTTTTGTGTGTTGGTAAATACAGCCGAGCTTGCTGTTGCCGTCGAGTGTGTTGAGTTCGCTCTTATTTCGATGTACGCGGATCCCTTTACTGGGGAGCGTGAAGGGCACCGACGTTAGACGATAAGAAACGACGATGCGGACCGATAAAGTGTAGGCACGTTTGTTTTATTGACATATTGGCATTTTCTTGGGTTGTACTAAAAAGCATGAAGGTTAAAGGAGAGAATTGTAGATACGAAAATAGGAGGATAATTCATGCAAAAATAAATTCTACAATTCATAAACAGTTCAGTGAAACGGTCTACAAAGGACTCATCTTACATTTCGAAAGAAATATTTTTATACTAATCGTTTAAAATAACAAAATAACGTTGGAATATAACAACAATTAAGTTGAGTGTAAAATTGATCGTATTATTGGACACAACATATTTAGAATTAACTTTAATTTACAAGGTAATTCATATGGCGATCTCGATGCTAATTCTTGATTTTTTATAAAGTTTACTATACTCGCGGGAAATTAAAATTGAAGAGACCGGTCACTTCAATTTCTTGGCTTCGCCGATGACATTGACATCGTGGGCAAGACGACAGCAAATTTGCGTGAGGCGTACACCCGAGTGAAACGTGAACCAGCAAGAATTGGATTGGTGATCAATTCGACGAAGACGAAATACTTGCTTGCCGGAGGCTCTGATCGCGATAGAGCCCGTGTGGAAAGCAGCGTGTTAGTCGACGGCGACAACCTCGAGGTGGTAGAGGAGTTCTGCTATCTTGGGACTGTCGTAACTTCGGATAACGATGTCAGCAGCGAAATCCGGAGACGCATTGTGCAGGGGAATCGTGCCTACTACGTCCTTTACCGTCTGCTGAGATCCAGAAGGCTTCGAGACTGCACGAAATGTGAGATATATCGCACACTGATTCGCCCGGTGGTCCTATAGGCCACGAGTCTTGGACCATCCGAGCAGAGGATGCAAACGTTCTTGGCGTGTTTGAGCGTCGCATCTTCCGGACCATCTTTGGCGGTGTGTTCGAGCACGAAGTGTGGAGGAGAAGGATGAACCAGGAGCTTGCTGAGCTGTACGGAGAACCGGATATCCTAAAGGTAGCAAAGACCGGCAGGATACGATGGCTGTGGCATGTTATGAGGATGCCGGACTCATGCCCCGCCAAGAAGGTATTCGTCAGCGATCCTCAGTTCGGCACGAGGCGTCGGGGAGCACAGCGAGTTCGTTGGCTGGATCAGGTGAAGGGAGACCTGTCGGAAATCGGGTGCCTACCCGGATGGGAAGCTGCAGAAAGGGATCGAGTTTCCTGGAAATCTATTGTTGAACGGGCCATGTCACGACGACGTGCTTTTTAAAAGAGCAGGCCAACATGAGTAAGAGTAACACTCGCGGGATTCTGAATTCTTCATAAGGGTTACCATGTATCACACATGCCTTCTTCTTGGCTTAACGACCTTTTAGGTCATGCCGGCCATCGAATGGCGTACTAAAACTTGCCGAAACCAATTAGTTAGAAAGGAAACCCCGGACCTGTCATTTGAAGACTGGCGCCGCTGTCGCATACACCACCGGGCCGCCCCTATCACACATATCTGTACCAGATATCTGGAAGTCCTTAAAGTCACACAATACGGATCCTTCCTAGGATAAATGTTAAAACAGGTGAAAATAAAATGGAAGTAAAAGTATTGCTTCCAATTACTTCGTAAGTTGCATTCAACCATCTCCTACTGGACTTTGCACGTCGATAGCAACACCTTCTTCACAATCGATTTCCTTGCACATTAGAGTGAATGAGTTCAGCAACGTGCTTCGTGCGCTCTATAAATATCAAACTCGATCGACCAGCAATAAAGAAGCGGCGAGTGCAATTTAAAACCCATCACGTCCCAGTTACGGTGCCATCATAAGATCAATTTAATACGCATTTGAGAGATGCAGCTCGAGAAGATGCAAATATATTGCTTTCAGTACCCCCTGCGCTGATGAGCAAGGTGGTGGGCGGTGTGCTGGAGAACTCAAACTGCACGGCATGTGCAACGTGCCGTTGCGCTTCGGAAAAGTGGACCAAACGGATCTTGTTGATGAGTGGCACATTTGCTAGATTTAGGGCACAGGTGAGAGATATTTTTCCCTTTTTAAAGCATTATTTTGTCGCGCGGCAGATTCGTTTCCAAATTTATTTCGAAATGGACAAACTTATAAATAAACGCATTTAAAACGTGATTCCGATTCCGAGTCAACCGGCTAACGGCATCGCAGCGAACGAGGGGGCACAAATTGGGCAATCCCGAAGCCATAAGTCACACTCACCTAAATAATCTTCGAAACCTTCCGACCGACCCCCGACGATTCCTTTCGTGGGTGTGTTACGGGACATTTCTGTAGACAGCACTCTGTGTTGCACAACAGACACTGGATGGATGTTTTACTCACTTTACTTATGTATTCTTATGGATTCTTAGTGTATTATTTCCAGTCAAATTTTTGTCACCCTTTAGATTAATTAATAACTTCAGCACCGAAATATATTCATTGCTATAGTGGAGTATTGTTTAAATTTAAGTTTAATTTTTATTCCTGTCCCATAAACCTAATTGAAAAGTAGCTTATTTGTCGGAATTAAGAATGGAGCTAGAAGACTGTATACGCTCGTAGAATATCATTATTGATCGTGATACCATCGCAGTCTCTCGATGTCACCACCCCGACATTTATTGCACGATGCAGACACACGATCTTGAATGCAAACGCAAAACGAAGCTGACATGACATCTCGTTTCGAAAAAGACAGTATTGGTGAAGTCATATATTAATCTGCAATTGAAAAGAAAAATAAACTGTCCTCAGCCAATTTAAAGTTTCAATTGGCTTAGCAGATGACGATCAAGTATCAAATAAAAGCAAACTATTGGAAAAGAAATGCTGCTTGACTTGCTATGAAAGACTCCCAAATAAAACCTATTAAAAGAAAGGCAATTTTGCACCAGAGATCGAAACTAATCCTTAAACAATGTTTAAACAGTCAGAAAGAGTTCGCTAAGGCAAACCGTAAACCGATTGCGTGTGCCGGAAGGTACTTCCATCGGGTTTTACCTTTTACACACCTTTGCACAAAAATTATTTTTAGATTCGGAAAAAACGGAAAATTCACCCAAACTCCAACATGGTGGAAAATGCGACAAAGAGAGAAAACGCTACGAAATTCAATTTTCTCACCTTCTTGTTTATGTTTATGGTTTCTTTTTTGCCTAACAATTGCATAAGAAGGTCTACAACTAACTAACTACAATCAAGCAGAACTGCATTAAATGAAATATAATACAACGATCGTGATCACCATCACCATAACAAAGCTTTCATTTAAAAAAGGTAGATAGAAAAGTCGTACAGTTTATGACTAAACAGTAGCTTCAAAAATAGCTTCACACATTCTATGACTAATAATGGGTCGTGCGCAGTGTGTGCGCGGGATACATATGCTTCCCCAACCAACCCAATGCTGATCGGAAACATCTTTCACGCCAACCAATTATTGCAAACCCCATGTTTTACCATACGATCGGGTGGGTTTTCTCCGTTCGATCGAGCACGCGACGAACGAGACCAAGGTCAAGAGACCTCGCCGTACACCGTTGAGAGCATATGTGTGTTTATGTGGCAGCAGACGCTGCATCATCCTGCTCGCGACCTCCCCTCCCCAGAGCAGAAGAAATGTTCGTGCGAAAAATCGCGAATGAATGGCGCCGTGTAGGTGAACGCGAGAGTTCACGCGAGCGTAAACATAAACAAATCCCTTCTAGCACACTGTGGACACTAGACAAGTGTTGGGTGGCTTGGGAGTGTGTTGTGTGATCCCAGCCGAGCTTCACGGCTGGGTGGCCGTAAAAAATGGTACAGCACACGCATGCCCAAATGCTCGTCCACAGCGATAAGAAGGTGCACCAATATTGTTCTATTGTTGCGGATCGTCTGCTACCCACGCATCATCGAACACGCATCAGAATAAGCTACTTTTCAATTAAGAAGATAGGTATATTTTTATGACCTGAGGCACATAAAACGACCATACTGCAGTGAGTTCTATTTTTTTTTTTCGGAACAAACATAACGTCTCGTCCCGTCTTTTTGTTCAAATTTTTTTCAACCGTTCACACTCGGCGGTTGTTCACTCTCTCGCGACCATGATCGTATTATCGTTTTTAAAGACTAAAAATATTGCCAGAAAAACTGAAACCTCGGTCCAAAACAGTTGTTCTTCGCTCGTGAGCTCGTACAAGAAATGATGCGAGGCAGATCCCACTGATCTTTGCAACGTTCGAGAGCTACACCTACACGAGACGTGGCGATGTTGACACTGTACACTCTCATGGGTCATAGATTCGAATAAAAACCTTCCGAATGCTGTTGATACTTCTAAACTACTACTTCAACAACAACAACCCATTTTCTTCTAGCTAATGCTGGTGGTTCACACTTGGTGCGCTCCATTCGAACCTGCGGAGCAACAGCAACACTGCGGAGCACACTTTGTAAACCAGTTATGTTATCTATGGGATTTGATAGCACACCGTTTTATCTTAAACTCTCTTTCCAACACTCGCACAATCTCAGGTGGCTCAACACTCGCACAACACTGTCCGCCTGACGGTGGGTTGGGTTTGTACCACATGAACACCTTAGTAGTAATAAATATTTGTACTTTCAGTAAAGTAAGGTTCACACGTCACACTCAACATCTAAAAGCTGGAACATTAACGATGCGCACTAATCTTCAACAACCCATGTAACAACCTGCAAAGTGGGATCGAAATCACGAGAGCCTTCACTGCTACCGACCGATCACCAAACTGTTTGCACTGATACTACATTAGCATCGGGCAGGTTGGCGGTTTTCTGGTCACACTCGTCACTGACACACTCGCAAACGGACAGAGCGAGAGCAGATTTTGTCAGCATCAGACGCAAGATTAGACACATTCGCGGACTTGCGTTGGGAGAGTGACGTGACGTTACACACGAGCGTCCAACGTCAGGTGCGTACGATCGGATGCACTCTAGACGTCACGAAAGACGTCTAAAGGTGCGCATACGTCTAGCCGTGTCTATCAACGATTTGTCACACGCCACAAAACCAATGCACAGAGAGGGTCTGCACAGTTTTCAACGTCCTGTGACGACATATGCTCGACCAGATTTAGCTAGCAGTCCGTTCTGTGTTCACTGACAGCGAAGGTGGCGCAACACCGGCTAATTCGGACAGTAGTATTTCACGCGAGAACAACTCTGCCGGGGGATTTGCTCACCGCGTCTCTGAATCTCTATCGGCCGTTTCTCTCAAACAAGATGGTTAACTCGACTACGATTTGGCGAGAACATCTCTGTCTCCGTTTTGGGGTACGAGAGGTTTCGATTTTCATTCAGATATGCTCCTCCACAGCAAGATTTGAGCAGAGTGGCATCGAGATGCCAACCGAGCATCGGTAAAGCAGTCGAGCGTACAGCATCAGCGAGTTGGAGAGCACCATGCTGAACCACATGCCGGATATACCGTAGATGGATGGCGATAACGAAAGATGGACAAAGATCGTTGTCCGGTTCGGGTGCGCGATCAGGCAAACCCGAGCGAACGAAGATTTGTTGCTATATGGTAATATTAGCTTATTATTTATGGCATCTAAATTCCACCTTGGGGACATCGTCATCTGCAACGCACAAAATTAGTCATGATGCGAAAACCAGTCAGATTAATAATCAACACTGTACGGAGGAATGCTTTAAATGGTTGGAAAGCGTTGTGACGTCATCTAAGATAAAAGACAGATAATATTACTATTTAAATTCTTTAAAATAGGTTTTCAAACTATCTTAGGCTTCATTGTCGTAATGAAAGCTCTCTTGCATTTATAGTACTTAGTCTATATTTTTTATAATTTTGTTCAATTAATTAACTGATAAAAAGGCGATTGAACTGGCCTTTATACAAATTACATTCAGCATCAAAGAATTGTTGTTTAAGATCGTGACAGCGAAAACACACTGACGCGACGATACGATGCACGAAGTGTTTTGATCAGACATTTTCAATTTTACCACCCCCACGTCGGGTCGGTTGTGTTCACACCCTCTAAGCGCCAAACACAAACGCGGCTGCCCTTTTCATCAAAGTCGCTAGCAGCCAAAGCTACTCGAAAACATACCGGCTAGACCGGCGGCGCATATACACACACAGCATTAGTGAACCACAAACATGGAAAATATAACATTGAAACACGATCATCTACCCCGCACAAAAAATCGTGTGCAAAAGGAAATGCGAAAGTAAAGTAATGTGCTGGGACGAGGCTGGCCGGCAGACAGAAAGCGAGAGCCTTCAGCATTTGCTGAATGGGCGAACACAAATGGACGCCCTTCTGTGGGGTGGCGGTGGCTTGTGTCGTGTGTCTTTCTTGCTCACGATTTTCCCACACAATAGTGAAAGAATTTCAAGAACAATAGTGTCGTGGCGTGATAGGACAGTCCGCAGCAATAAAAGCACGAGTCAAAGGATCACATTTCGAAGCATATTGCTTAAGGTAGGACAATCCTGCACAAATTCCGAAAAATATAGTACAGACGAGGGCCGAACCTTAGTATAAGTAAACTAAGCAGATTTTTGGGTTTTGGGCGATTTCCATGCAATACTTCTTTGTCTTTGAGGCACTTTTTGCTTGGAGGTTCAAAATGTCTTGATTCGCCACTGAGTACTGGATCTCACTTACTGGCCAATATCGCAACAAACCTAAAATATAGCACAGGCAAGGGCTTATCTATCTAATTATAAGCGAACTAAGCAGTTGCTTGAGTCTTTCATGGGGCGTCGACAGGGTAGGATCTTCACTATAAGCAGCATTTTGAATATAGAAGCATTGAGCATTCTCAGCATTCTCAAGAAGGCTCCGACCATTGTAAGGGAGCCTCTCCGAGAGTGGAAAGGATCTGCTCTGCAGAGCCATCATCACACTCCACCAATTTCGATGTAGTGTTCGTTTCTTTGAGGTCTCCTTGAGGCTCCTTTTGCTTGGGGCCTCCAAAGGACTTGATTCGTCACTGAGTACAGGGTTTCAGTTATTAGGCACTGAACAATCCGACGAAAACACGATTGAACGTCATTTTTTGGGGTTTCGCTCAGTGAAAGTACAGAGGCTTTGGCTTAGCTGCACAAAATTAGCATATTCTAGCCACGACTATTATAAATTGAGAATCAATTCACTCCCAATCTTCAAATAAAATCGGATAGTAAATTGGTGTGAAAGCTTTAGAAACGTACAACATGAAACTGTAAAAACAGACAACTTCTTGATGATATGAAAACGAACGGTGGCAATTGCAACAGAAACACTTAACTGTAGTAACTTTTTCAAGGACTCACAATCATGATAAAATGTTCGTTAAACTTTCAAGGACTTTACCAGTCTGTGGCGAAACCAATCAATACACGCATGGTAGCAATTCTTCTTTAACGGTCATATCTAACACCGTGCCCGTGTGTTAGCAGCAAAAATACAAAACTTTAACACATTATTTGCTCCATGGTTCGACGCAAATCTTCGCAAGCGGTGGTGTTGAGTAACATAATGATAAAATGACTGTTCCACAAGAAACACGCAAACACCCACAATGATCTTCAATCTTCGATACCGATTTGCATGAATTGAAAAGGCAACACGCGGTAGGCGATCGCTTGTTGATGACCCTTTGAGGTGTTATCGATTCTATTTCCGGTTGAACATTACAAGTATGTGCTATATTGTTCTATTGACGGTCGAATAGGTATTTATTGCAGTCTGAAGAAATGTTAGTTAACATCTCAAAATTGATTATATTTTTCTTATCTTTACCACACTTTCAAATCCCAGTAAAACGCTCAACAAATTCAGCATGCAAGGGTTCATTCTGTTTGCTAGTCCATTTCATGCCCCCTGGCTGGTGTTGTGTAGGAAGAAGCGTGGCTCTCGTGGCGTGTTTGGAATGCTAAAAATAACCGCTGACTTGCTTGCCATCTCGAAAGACCGCAATCACATTTCACAAAGATTTTTCTTCTTTTCTCCCATGCTGGATTGTACAGTGAAAAACCACCTAATAATGAAGGGAACACACACACACACACGCATTCCAGAATCGATGCTTCTTTCTCGGACCGGAGCCGTACTGGAATTGCTTCCTGTCCCGAAGGGAAGGAATTTTATGCTTCGGAATGGTTGTGTAAGCTAAGAAGAAGCAAGAATGGGAGACGAAATATCATCTCAAGTTCACTGGAGCAACAACTTCCTCTGCAGACGTTCAACTTTTCTCTCTTTCTCGCTGGTTGCTTGCCTAACTGGCACGCATAAAAATGATGACGTCACAGAAAAAACCTGTTCAAAACAGATGATCGAGTTATTGAGGAGAACAGAGCACTTACCCGTCATGTTTACGTAGTTTTGTTGCTTTTTGTATAAAGTTTTGTGTCGTAAAATTGAACTAAGAATGAGAATACTGATAGGAATGAGGTGCAGGAAGTCTCAACAGTGATCGTAAAGCAACACTTAAGCCAAACTGATCGCTTTCCTCGGGATGTTTCTGGTTTCGATTGACTTCAAAATCTCACTTTACACCATTAGAAATTGTTTCCCAGTTTTCACTGTGGCTTACACTGCAAGAATAGCTATGAAAAGACTGTTTTCCCTAACATTTGGCCGTCAAGGTAGCACCGTAACCGCACTAACGACGAGGTGATCCAACAAGCATCGACCCCGTAACACGATCTTAAGCACCCTCTCTCTCTCTCTCTCTCACTGTTGTTACACACTGTACGTCACAATATCGTTCGCGCAATGCAGATTAATACAATTCTGGTCCGTGTTTTTAGTTACACCGAAACTGTAAACTCCCGAATACTTTTAAATACTGTTTTATAATGTTTTCTCTCAGCGACGGCTACAAGAATTGACGCGCGGATGACGGTGTTTCGATGAATACTAAATCAAACCGAAGCCGTCAGCGATTACAGCTTTGCCGCTGGGGTGGCTAATGCAAATCCCTGCGCACCAATACCACCGCGATCGTGAACGCCAACCACGAAAAAAAGCCAAAGGTTCGCGAGCGGAGGAGTCACGGACTCGTTGGCCGGCTCTCACGTGGAGTTTTATGTGCGGCGGGGCCTTTGCATTACAACGAATGAACACTGCTTAGCTGTGGGTCGAAAAGGGGAACCAGCATTTAAGGGCCGGGGTGAGAGATTATTGTGCGCTCGAGTGAATGGATCAGTTTGAGTAGCTGGAATGCTGGAATGTGTTTGTACATTTACAGAGAAAAGCAACACTTCAATCCTTTTATGTTTATGAGGATCTCTTATGTTGCTTTTTATCAGCAAACATAACGGGCCTGTCGATTTGCTTATAATTCTTCTAGGGCGCTTTTATATCTGAAAGTTTCGGCCAACTATTTCTGACTAGCTGTAGATGGATAGTTTGTAAGAAAGAATGGCCCAACTTAGTTTTGTAAATTAAGTTAGTCATGCTAAAGCTCGGCAGCATGGTTCTGTCTGCGAAAGCACTGGGCCACTCCTTCTTGTATCAATATTTTCAAATCTATTTCTTAAAAAAAAAAATCTTAATTCTTAATTTCAATAGCACAATTATAGTTTACAATACTTTGAAGACAATACGTGCCGTATTGTCGTATGCTCGTAATAGTTATCATAAATAAACAAATAAATAGATAAATATGAAAATAACCAGCTTATAAAGGAGCAAAGGAACATCGTTTCATAACAAATTATTATAGACAAAAATATTTTTTTGTACAATACAATAACTTAACATGTGACTTTTCTCCGAAGGGTTGACCAGAATGAATCGTATTCGTACACGTTCAGCGTAAACAAACCGATTTTGAAGTGATCGATTAATCACTAACACATCTAACTACTGTAGACCATTCTCCCTGCTTCACCCTCCCTTTTCACCATCTCAGCGCCGGCGCAGAAGAGTAACCTCAAGCACAATGAATGAATTTAACTCCGTTCAATCTCGTCCCTCAACCGAAGCCGAGAAACTGTTGACGGACTCCCCCGGTATGGCAAAGCTATTTACCCGCTACGGTTTGGTTAGCTGGTAGGCCTACCATGTGTACGGTTAATGACATCATCGGTGTGGACACAAGCAATGGCGACAGGAAGTGAGCCGCCGCCCCACCGCCTATCAGTATCACCCTCTGCACTGGCCAGCACCTGAAAAAGGTGTCAGAAGAATGCCATTTTGAACGTATGACCTCAGAGACGTGTCTCGCACATGGTCGCCGTGTTTTGGAGGCGTCTGAGAGTGGACCCACGCAGCAAACAAAAAAAAAAGGGTAAACAATCAACGCTGGTGGGTGTTTGCTGTAAGTGCCGTTGGAATTTAAATAGTTGCGTTTGACACCACGTGCAGTTACGATATAACTTCTTTATCCAGAATCACGACTCATGCGGCTAAGAGCACCATCTATTGGTGAACTTCGAGAGCTTTTGGCTTTGCGTGAGCTTAAAGTATTTGCAGGGGAGGAAGAATTTAGGAATGAAGGGGGATGAAGAATTTTTACGTAGCAAAACAACAAGGAATACACTCTCTTCTTTGTCAGCAAAATTTGAAAGTTGAAGAAATTGATCATTTCATAGAATTCCTTCCCAAGTTGGTTGAATTTAACGCACGCATTTTTTTAGTTGGACAACATGGAGACGCCTAGCATTTTGATAAGAGCATTTTATCCCTTACACCAATTGAATAATACAGCGCATTGTTTCTTCCATAAGCGGCATACATGAACAGCTGAAATGAGCTCAGCTGCATCTTCTTTATGATTAATATGTGATGAGTTAATACGACGCCGCCTTTTGAATTGAATAACTTTATCCACCTTTATCCTTTATCCAACTTTATCCAACTTTAACCAACCAATCGGTTGGCTTATCTGAGTCAGCCGCCGAGATGTTGTATACTCCGAAGATATTTAAAATGAACAGTGTCTACAACTATGAGCCTCAGGCTTATGTTAAACACGACTGTCAACATATGTCAACAAAAACTATTTCCAAAATATATATCAAATTATATCTGGATACATACCAGAAAGAAAAACCTAATATACCACAGGCATCCAGCCATGTATAACTTCTTCTGATCTGAGCATCAGTGGATGGGGCGGAAACATGGGGAGGTGGATTTCTACCTCTCCCAAATACTCACGGGACATGGATTTTTCAGTGAGTATCTGCACGTGTGCGGTTTCACTACGTCCCCTGAGTGTCCACGGTGCATAGACTTGGTCGAGTCAGTGGCCCACGTCATGTTTGAGTGTCCAGTGTTCGACGACGTCCGGCGAGAATTGTAGGGCTGGGGGACGAGCGATCCAATCCACTCAGACAATTTATCAATGAAATTGCTTGAGAGTCCAGAGTGGTGGGATCGCATACAACGCGCGACAAAGTCGATCACCACGGTGCTCCAGCAGCTATGGCGAGACGAGGAAGCGATAATAAGCGGGAGGACGAATGCTGCCTTAACAGAGAACGACGAGGTTGGGCTGGACAGTGTGGCTGCTCTCTTTGCCGAGGAGATCGAAGAGGAGGTCTTGCTAGACATCACAAGACGGGTCAACGAGGCACGAGCAGCATGGCAACGGTCAGCTCGCAGCAGATGTGGAAGGGCCAGGGCGGAGGAACGTGCACGGAGAAGACTAGCAGCTGATGTCGCAGCAGCATCGACAGCCAGGGAAGATGATATTCTGCGGGCAGCAGCGGAGGCAGAGCGTGCAGGAACAGCTCCACTTCCCATTCCCAGACGTAGCTGTGGGCGAACACTAGGGTAAGGGAGGGAACACTTCCACCTGTTCCTCCCAGAAGGAGATGCCGCCTTCGAGAGCCTCCATCAGCGGTGGATTTGATTCGGTCCAGAAGGAATCGTAGGGCTAATGCTCGAGAGAGGAGGAGAAATCGGAGAGTTGGAGAAACTCACAGAGTCCGCGAGTTTTCTCAAGTTAACACCGAGAGGAGGCGGTCGCTTACCCCAGCGGAAGAAGCCTCGCTTTTAGAGGACATTACTTCGGGACGCTAAGCGTGTAGGCGTCTGTGAAGGACGAATATAACAGAAGGTGTATGTGACAGAACAGGAGTATATGTAACAGAAAAGGTGTATGTATAGAAAGACAAATAGCGGTGTCGCAGTTACACCTGGTTTTTAATTAGTTATACTTAGGTAGTTTAATTAGTTCTTTTGTGAAAAACCACGCAGCGTGGGAACAACCCTCATAGACATGTAAATAACTTTGTTTTAAATAAAGAATACCTGTAATCGTTGAAAAAAAAATTATAACTTTTTCTACTTGACTTAAGAACCTTCTAGGTCATACGCCTGCCATCGAATGTCTCACAAGACTTGCCGATACCACGTAGTTGGGTAGAAAATCTTCACTACGGGGGAACGATTCAGATGGGAATATAACCCCGATTCTTCTTTAGCTTCGTCTTTACAAAATAAAAATATAAATCAAACTGGGGAGGTTCACGGCTATAGCAATAATATATGGAAGTACAAGAGAAGTCAAGTATAAATTATTTTATTTATTTTCCTTGTTTTATCTACCTTACAAAATAGCTTGACAATTTTGAAAATACTGATAGATAACAGGGAATGATTTTTAAATTAAATTTAATTATTTTTTATCGCTAATTATTAGGTGAGCATAATAATCATGTTAGGAAGCTTAACGTTAATACGACACTTTAAAAACTTACATCCTGGCGCAATTCCACGATCCCTTAGCGTACAGCGGTACGGTTGGCGTGCTCCTGGATCAAACTTTCCGTAACACGTTCGATCCATCGTAATTCTGTTGACTCAATTTCTCCCACATACACCACCGCATTCGCTCGCACAACCGAAACTGTAACACCACCAACACCAAAAGCTTAGCAATTTTTGCGAAACGAACAACAAACAATACGATCGATTGATTGAGTAAAAAGATCGCTGGCGCTCACGATCTTCCAGTTTCGTGGTTCCTCACCGCGGTTGGAAATTTAATGCGCAAGCTTCAGCAAACAGCTGGGAAAACAACCACCCGCGCACAGCATTACGATCCACCACGACTCGGTGTATTGAGCCATAAACCATTCACACTTGGCTGGAACATTTCTGTTTACTTGGTATCACGAATCAATTTCACATTTCACTAGCCTAGCCCGCTGAATTCACAACTGCACACTGCACACACTGTTCGGGAGCCAACGTCAGTTGACCAGGTTGAAGGTGTCCTCTAGAAACGTAACTACTTAATGCTTTTGAAGCAAAAACACACGCAACATGCCACGCACAGTACGCAGAGAGGCAAGAACGTTACGCGAGAAAGGAAAGATGAAAAATGGTTCAAAAAACGTCTAATTTACGCACCACCAACAAACAAACGCTTGTGCCAAGAGGGTTGTTCTTTAGTATTCCCTACTCCACAATACACGCACACAGCATGGATGATCTCGTGTAGCTACCGACGTCGCTTTATTTGCCATAAATTATGTTTCATCCACCCCCAAAAAAACCCCCTTCTCAACCGAGCCGACTAGGTGGAGGAAAATTTGGGAAGAAATAAGAATTTCCCCTCTCACCGTAGCCATCCCACTTCGGTTAAGCTTAATGGGCCGAGGGTAAACCCTACCGGCAAACGTTTGAAAATCGACACCAACTGACTGAAGATGTTAAGCGTAAGAAGACACGCTCATAAGTCTACCAAAAGGCCTACAGCGAGATAGGCACAGTCAGGGTGTGTGGGCAGGATATACTAATAAATGCTCTCGCCTGCCCAGTCTGTTGCAGTCGTTTGTAAGTGACGGCACACGCTCGCGAGGAACAAATGTAACATTAATGCGCGAAATTAAAACTAGCGTAGTCGGAGAACAATTGTGTTATCTAAAAATAAAAAAAGGAGATTCACACTGGCAAGTTGTAACACCGGCGGTGCTTCAGTATCACCGCTTAAGATGTCTCTATTGGTGTGGTTGACTAGCAGGGGCTTGTCTCGACTCTTTGAATAATGAAAGCAAGCAGTTATGATAATCGTTTGTCTTTTGCTATTACGATTAACGAAACAGACACGTTGAGGATGACTAGAACAGTTCAGATTACATAAATCTGAAAGATGTTACAAAAAAAAAGCAAAAATTCTACCGGCATGGACCACATAAACAATAAAATGATAAAACATCTTCTTAAAAATATAATTGTCCTATCAATCCTTCCTTCATAATGAGTAGCGCACTTAAGCTAGGTTACTTTCCAAGTAGTTTGAAAATTGGAAAAGTTACCTACCAATTTGCCTTTTAAGTTGCCTAGGAAAGCTGTTTGAAAATATCATTGCCAAAAAGAGAAATGCGAGCTCATGTAGAGCCATTTAATATAATACCAAGCTCTCAATTCGGTTTTCAACCTGGGCAATCAACTACTCAGCTATTAGAGAGATTAGAAACTAACGAAATTAATAATAGACAACATTAGATCACTGAACCAATTGAATTAGGTTTGGACGACGTGTAATTGTGCCTGGCGGCTTTACTTTTGGCGGAGTGCATGAGTTGGATGCTGCTGTAGCTTCACAAAATTGTAGTGACTTTCAGACTCGTGCGTTCTGCCGATGATGGAGCCGCCAGCCACAACATCCAAATGCTGACAACGATATGGAATGGCCAACACCACAAGGTATCCGCAACAAACGGGGTTTTCTTGGGAGCCCCTTGTTAGTCTCCATGGCGCTCCAAAGAGGCGCCAACCCCTTAGCAGACATAGAGAGGACAACATCTGAACCATACCTGGCAGCAAGCGAGCTCACTCCGGATAAGGTGCACTCGAATTGAGGGAGAAGGAAATGTCTACCCTCAAAATAGGATGTAAGATTATTGAAGAAAAGGCGTTCGATACTATCTGGTCTAATGGTATTATTACCAACCTCGAATACAATCTAATACAATTATAAATAACCTGAATACAGCTCTTAGCGCATATTTAAATAAATGCCAAAAATGGAAACAAAAAAGCAACAACAATAAATCCGAGATTATTTTCTTCACTCGATTCATGTGTAAAAAAAACCTGCAAGACAAATTAAGATATCTAACATAAACATCCCTTGGAATCTAACGGTAAAGTATCTGGGAATGACTGTTGACAAGAGAATGACGTTCAAGCCACATATTGAAAATACTATCATGGAATGTATAAAAGTTTGTCTTGTTATATGCTGCTGTAATACGGCCCAAAAACTCATAAATTTTTATTGAAAAATTCTGAAAACTATTTTAAATGTACCACGATGGTTCAGAACTAGAAGAAGCAGAGAGACACTCCTGCCATTGCAGAATTCAACAGAAAACAAAATCACAACTACAACGTAAGATGCAAAAATAATAACATAAATGTACAGCGTTTGTAAACAAAAAATTCTAATATCAATTCCTCCTCCCTGGTCACCTTCCCTGGATCATCAATCAGCTACTAACAATCATTATGTGCACAAATCCTAACTCCCTAGAAGTAATTGAGAAAGTTAAAGCAGATGTTTCAAAATTTTGAATAAAATAAATTAAATGTCAGAATTCGTATGTAGCATTCGGAAATAATTGGGATTAGAAAAAAAACTTCTTTTTTCATATAATGAAAGTAGGTTATATGGAGTGTAGAACACCACAAAGCATCCACAACAATAGGGGTTTTCTTGGGAGCCAGTTGTTAGTCTCCACTTCAAGATGCGCGAAAGAGGCGCTAATTCCTTAGCGGAAATAGACAGGACAACATCTGAACCATACCTGGCAGCAACAGCATCAACAACCGAGCTCACCCGGAATAAGGTGCCCTTGAATTGAGGGATGAGGAAATGTCTACATCCAAAAAAAGATATAAGTTTAATGAATTGTAAAGCAAGATATAAGAATAGAGTTTAAGGAATATGGCCTGGCCCGTCATAACGAAAAAAATAAAATAAAATGAAGTAGGACGGCCAAAAATGTTTGAATTTAGCGTGGAAAAATATGATGTTGAACTCACTCACTGTCCAATGAATATTATTAAAAAAAAAAATACCATGAAATATACGAACATTACTAACATTCTTCTAAAGTCGTTAGAATTTAATAGCATAAGAAGAGAAACTTTTACTAACATTTTAAAATCCTCAACAGAAATGTGAGCTTAAATTAAACAAAAACAAACGGACTTTTTTAAATTTAATGCTTTGGACACACGTTAAGATTCTAATCCGAAATTCAAAAAATAACCCGGTTTTAAATTAACACATTTTCAATACACACACAAAAAAATCAGTTGGAAGTTCATCCACTCTGCAAACATGATTAATTAAAAAATGATCCATTTAACACCAAAAAAAGATTTTAACTACCCTTTTCTAGCTTATTTGACAGCATTTACTGATCATTTTTCACTGCCCAAACAGAAGGAATGCAATCACACAACAACCTCCGCCGACCCACAAACAATTGAGGATGTGGGATGTGGGACACTTGACACTTGTTAGAACACTCGTCCGGAATTGGCCGAATTGACGTTCATCGCATCGCTGCTAATTAATCGCTGTAACATGGCGCTATTTTCTCCGTGACGAACTGGTAGCGATCGTCATAGACACCAAGAATCGCCAACGCACGGAAAGATCGCAGAGTTCACAACGGACGGTTCCGGTTTTTGAAGAAAATGGTTGCGTGGATGTTTGTAAACATGTCCTCCAAGTAATACCGTGCCCGTTGCGAGCGCGATTTCGTCACCGGAGCAGACAAGACGACACGATGAGTTTGTCAGCGCACAACGAACAAGAACGGTCCCGGCGACAGTAATCATCTCTCGACGCTGATCGATTTAACGACTGGCGGCTTAGTGCGTTTGCTTCGAAGCTGGTGAAAGCGAAATAAAAGAACCGAACCGACGGAAGAGTGTCCTAATTTTTGGGGATTTAACTATTCCTATGGGATCTTGTTTTAGAACACTTCACTGTTACGAAAAACGCACTAAACAATCTCACAACAGCATGCACGCTGGGGACTTGAGTAGTGACACAGTTTTTACTTACTTAAACGAATCTATCTTCAAAAAAACAATATTCTACCGTAGCAAACGAACTAGCTTTAACCGCCGAAAAACTGCAACGTAACCGGTGTTCCGTTCCGCGATCGCAACAGTACTGCGAATGGAATGAAACCGAGTTTTTCACCGAGATTTGTTCTCGAGCTTCGGCCATCATGATCGTTTGGGAGGGATCGCAGCAAAAAAAAAAAGGTAAACTTCCTTCTCCACTCACCCCAGCCGCTGCAGCTGAAGAAAAGCTGGACTAGGGGAGCGCGGTTGACGTGGGCCACCAATGGGGGGGGGGGGGTTTACGTCCCGGTAACACATCTGGGGGCAGCATATCGTAACTCCACCAACTCACAGCATCACCGGTCTGTGTTCTCTTTGGGGACACAGATTCTAGGCGCCAAGGAGAGCGAGTGTAGCGAATGAAACGCCCCAACACGCAAGGGAATGTGGGAAAGCAGCTGAGCTATGTTGTTAAAATGAATTTTGATTTACAATTTCAAGATGAACAGTACTTTTTTTAATTCAATTTTGCTTCCTGATTGTGGAATCGGGGTACGAAAAAATGTGCTCAAATTTAAGTTAAAGCACCAATTCTTATTTTTATAAGCTCTTATTTAAGATCTCATTTTTATAATCTAAATTTCAAAAAAATAAATACGAATATATTATGTGTTAAGAATATTCTGATGTTCCTCAAAATTGCAGTCCGTCTACGATGTCTAGCCTGCACTACTGCACTAGATACGATGTCCGTGGAAGTTACAAAATATGACCGCCACACAGACTGAAACTGCAACCGCCATTACGTTCTGAAGGTGTGAAGGTGTTTTCCTGTCTGGTTGCAACCGGCAGGCGTGTGTTGGTTGTCAAAGGGACAAACTCATACCCCAATGAAACACAGGGCAAATGGCTTTTCCTCGTTGCAGAAAAAAAAAACAAGTCACAGAGGCAATCCCGGCCGTTTCTGTCACAATTTAAAATTTAAAATAAAATCTCAACCACGCGCGCGCAAACCACACGTACCACCAGCGTTTCTACGGGTGACAGCAACCAACGATACAACACGCATCGTTCGCCGCAAATGATCGCGGGTTGATGTGCCAGTCAAATCTGCATTTCCACGCTCTGCGCACCTTTCAATTCCTCCCGCTTCCAACAGAAATCTATGTTCAACCAACATTACTGTTACCTCCCACCGGTACAGAGAGTTTGACGGACAGCGGCTACGACACAACAACACAGTCCAAACGGGTAGTTTGGCGGACTTTTCAATGACCGTTTTATTGCTTAGCACGAGGAGAAAAGTGGCACGGACAACCAGGGGAACAAAAACTCTCCGCAAACTGTAATTGCAAATGCAAAATGCAGCTGAACACAGCTCAGTGTTGGCTGTATCTTGATGTATGCACACTGCAATAAGCGAAAGCGGAGATGTATTTTAGCAGTTTTAACATTTCAATTATTGATTCTAATGGGTGAAGAGATATCAAAAATTTGCCTCTTTTACTAGCTTCATAGCATCTAAGGTGGGAGATATTTCAATCTATTCTTGTTTGTTATATAAAAATTTAAAGTTTATTAGTTTTGATAGTCTATTTCATGTCGGTTTTAGTGTCATTAAAGAAAATCGATACGGTTTTCCAAAGAAAATTTTAGCAATGAAATCGATTGACCGCTTTTGAGGTCTTTTAAGAGTAGGTTTGATTTACGACGCGCCAACCGAATGAAAGATATTTTTCACAAGCTTCACAAACTGTGAACTACTTAGTTTGGGTCATTGTTAAATGGAATATTTCGTCTTACATAAGGACGGTGATTTTTCTGTTACCAACGATCATCTTGTTTAGGATATTGTTCGCCTTTTAGATGGATACTCTGACGCCTGCATCCAAGATACACATGGTCATCAGACAACAATAAAGTCTTGGTATTCCCGTAAGTTTTTGCTGCATAAGAAGATCTATATTATCTGAGGACTGATCTAATATCAATCAGACTCGTAGGAAATTAGATCGGCTGGCGAGATCTGAAGTGTTAGCAGAGTATAGCAAGACATAAATCTTCAACACTAGGTTCCTCATCTTTTTTGACCATTGCTGCTCTTAATCGATTAAAAACATTGTAATTTGTACGGTTTAAATGTACAATAAAAATTATAATACTTAAGACATTAGTGGTCTTGGTTTTGGTGCTGAATAAATGCCAGAAAGGACAGGGTCATCGCTTTTAATAGTCCTAAATATTAATATTTTTGTTTATTTTTTCTTATTTATAACGAACGGCCTGGCCTGCTGTCAATTTATTTTTTAATAGAAGAAAGTAAAATTGCAAAACATAGTGAAAACAGATTAGAAAACTAATCAAAACGCACACGACGTGGTATGAATGATGACCTTATTTTGCAATTTCTTATCAAATAATAATATTGCTAGCGACAAAAAAGCCGGTCACAGATAACAGAGAAATCACAATCAAATTCTAATTTTACAATAATTTATTCGAAGCCACCGATAAGAAGAATGCTTCTGGAATCAGAAAACAATAGAAAAAACAACCTTTTTTTGTTGTTGAATCACAAACAAAGAAAGAACCTTGATTGAAATTATTCCGGTATGATTATAGGGAAAGCAACACCGTCGCAAAGATGCCGGAACAACTTTATCACCAAACGTTTTTCTAACAAAAAAAAAGTCGTTTATCAAATAATGCCAGTGTTGTAGACGCGCGCACCTGCTATCAGTTTGTTTATCAACTTAACCACACACAAACATACGCACCAGCCAGTAGTGCAACCAACCCTCCCCCAATACAACCACCCAATTGCAACATGCCACCCTCGATTATGACATTCCGGTCGCGTTCGGATAGTCAACCAAAAAAAAAGACGATAGAATCACATTCCGCCTATCCACATTTGTCGTCGTTGTTGGACCTGTCGTTTCGTTGTGGTTTTACACTAAAAATAAACCACACTCACACATATTGCCTCCTCAGCGCCATATCCCAGCGATCCCAAGCTTCCAATAGTTGCGAATAGTCGAAACATAATCTCCCTTAACTAACGCACACACCGCCGTTTATCGATCAACAAGCTAACATATGAATGGAACAAACATATGGCAAACGACGAGGGAAAAAAACGATATCGAAAAACCGTGGTCAGCGGGAGTTCAATAAATTAAGTCGTAATCTCATCACTAACTCAACACGCACACACACACACCACGTTGTCTTGGATTAGTTAATAGAGAGAATTGTAAGATTTCGGCCAGTTCCAGCAATGATAGTCGAAACAGTTAACAAAATCTTTGAAGAGCCTGAAGAAATAGATGAATAACAGGCGGCAAAATGATGATCTTGACAAACTCGAATGGAACTGCCATCAAATGATTTGTTGATCTTGATATCCAAATATAACGGATTCCGGGCAGAGACACCAACGTTACATGACACAAAAGCGGTCCATTCACAGATGATGATGCATCTGCTCCGAATCAACTCTCACTCGAATTTTTACACGTTTACATTTACACAGGTCCCTCACATTGGTGGAGCAATCAGAACAACGCTACAAAGCTGCACAATGGCGACTGACTGACTGCCGGGCACCGGGCGCGACATCGGCGGAATCACACTAGATCGATCGCGACACATTCGCGCTTCGCGGCGCGGGAAGTCAATCCCGCCGGGGGCCAATACACAGCAGCATGTCGCGCGCGCGGTCAACTAGAATCTTCTTCGTTTCACGCTCACGAACAGCATTATCTCTCTTCTACACTCTCTCCCTCTCTTTATCTTTGTATTTCTCTCTTTTCTATTCATCTCTTGTTGCATGCTTTTATTTTGTTTAGTATTTAGTGTGTTTTTTGTTGTTTTATATTATACATCCCCTTTCCGGTTCGCCCTAACAACGCGCGCCCGCTTGTGTTGGCTACAGCTGATTAGAGTCGAGCACCTTTTAATGACCTGTCACCTCCCCACCGGTATGGCATATCAGCGCACTGCACTACCGCACACCACCGGTGGAACACACCCACACAAAATCTACTGACTGACCTTCTGTACCGGATGGGAAAGTATGGGGAGTGGACAGACGGCGCGCGAACGGGCTTGTGTGTATTTGATGATGATGGATTTACTGACTTCTTCCACCTATTACGAACACAGCAAGCACGTGGAGCATAGAGAGAAGATTAGATAAATCGATTTGCCAACCTCACAACAGGAAGCAGCTACTCGGAAGACACTAACCCATATCCATTTTACGCTCCCGGAACTAGTTTGAAATTTTGGTGCACGGTGAAAAAAAACGCGCTTGGTTTTTTGCTCATCAATGTTACTTATATTTATATTGATTAAGGTGTGTTCAAGGATTATTGGAAGGAAGTAACAGACTCAAGAATTTCATTAGCGTATTAGACGGTGATATTTAATTATTTTAAATTGAAATAGATTATACCCAGACCTATATTGGTATGTTGCTTGGTATAATCAAAAATGGTATTAAGTATTATGTAGTGGTTTAATAGTAATCTCTAATTAAGTGCTTTTAACGAGCTTTGAAATCTATTCTTTGAGCTATTTGAAATCAGTTATAAATACCTAGTCATCTGAAGGATCTCATCTTCTTGAAGAAAACCCTTACTGTCGAACAGGGTGTGCTTATCATTCAAAAGACACATATTTTCTCTTCGGCTAAAGGATCTTGTTTACCAATAGATTTCGTCAACAGAAAGAACAAGGTCCTTATCTACTAAACAAAAAAAATCCTCAGTGTCGAAAAGGCTACTAATCATTCTCAAAACTCCTTTTATTATTCTACTGCCCATGAGGCTCGGACATTACAAAAACCTTCGCCTCAAGGATTCGTCTATCAAGAACCTTTATCAACTCATTCACTAAAAAACCTTAGTGTCGAAGAGGCTCTATCTCTTCGAGAGTTTTCGGCTTAAGTGCCTTGTCTACCAAGAGGCTTTGTCATGTAAGGGACCTCATCTACTAAAAAATCCTTTAGTGTCTAAGAGGCTACCCATCACTCTCTTCTTATTCTGATGTTTATTTGGATTTGTGTTCGCCAATGGTAGACTAAATTATTCAAAAATATTGTAAAACAAAAAAGTGTAACTGTATTGAAAGTATTACCCATTTTGTACAAGCATTAAGATTTAGTATCGATTATTTTTCTTTGTATGTAAAGAAACTTCTGCAGACTGACGAATCGTATAGGAAATCACATTGCAGTAGAAGTCATGATCACGTAAGATGTAAGAAAGTTACAGGAAGTCCGTCTTTAGGTAACGCAGACCTAGACAAGCAACAGATCTTAATCCGATAGAGAAGATGATATTGCTTGAGGTAATTAAACGACCATTAAGCTTTCAAAAATAATCCATCAGTGGATCGATAATTAATCGAGTGCAATCAATTCAAGGCAGCCAACAATCGTAGGTTATCAAAACCTCTCGAGGTTGCAACATGGCCAGGCTGTCTCTTAGGAAATAAAAAAAAGACCTCCCGAGGATGTATCATGCAGAATCCTTGTATGAGTAAATGAGCCGGCCCGGTGGTGTGGGCGACAGCGGCGCAAGTCTTCAAGCGGCAGGAGTAGTGTCGTAAGCCATTCGATTGAGCCTAGAAGAAGTTATAAGTAAGTAGAAAAAAATACACGTCACCAAAAAATATCAAAATGACAAAAATTTATCAAAAACGAATCTAAACACCATTAATGTCGGAATGCAACCAACCTAACCACGGGCATAAAAGAAGAGAATTAAAATAAACATGCGAAAAGAAATAAAAATAAACTGCACCAACCTAAGTGCATTCGTTTCCCAAAAACAGAATAGAAAAACAACAAGCAGTATTTTATTTTTGTAACCTTTTATTATTTTTTTAGCTTGCATTTTTATACGTTTCGCAAAGTTCTTGCTTTTTTTGTAGTTTTGTTTTGTCTGTTTGTTTTACTTAACATTCCTAGTCTCTGAGCGGCGGCCTTTCAGTTCATTTGTGATTTGTTATCATTGTTAAATCGGTACTTTATGCGATCAACCATTTTGCGAATGCGCCTTTAGATCAACACACACACACACGCAGCAAGAGCACACACGCACACAGCAATAGTGCATGTGAAGTGTGAGAGAATAGCAAACACCTCACAAAGGCTACACACATGCGAATGTAATAAGCACTTTTCACTTTCACAAAGCACATTAACACACCTTGTTTTACGTCGTGATTCGCGGCCCTTGCCCTGTTTGCCGTGTTGCAAAAAAAAATTTTCCCCGTTTTTGTTTTCTAGAATCTCCATCTCGTTCTTTTAAAGCTAATTTCAATGAACGGAATCTCGATAAAAAGGATTATTTTTCAAGTAAAAAATTGGACACGTTTCGTGTAGTCATGATTTTCAGACATAATTTATCCATTTATCCGTTCTGTAGTAGCCAGTAGTTTTGTAATCATTGTAGGATTGCGATAAATCAAATTATTTTTTGACAAAAAGAACTGCCTGCATAAAATCTTAACTGCGTGTACTATTTTTCCATTTTCACCAGAGACTGTGTGGAGGATGCGCCATTTTATCTGATCAGTCGAGAATCGACTGATTTCACTGTTCATCAATCGTTTTACAGCTGGATTTATTCTCTCGCTGCTTTTCACATTCGGTTTGCTCCGTAACGTTTTAAATTTAATCGTATGATTTGAAAATATCTATTTCATCTCGCCATACTGCGGTCCGATACTTTGCTAAACCTTTCAATTCGTCCGTCATTGATGTTGTTGGATCCTTTTAAAACAGACAATTCTAGCACAGTACCAGCAGCTAGTAACAAAACCAAAACTATTCTATTTTATGACGTTCGTTAACGTTCAAATACAAAAGCATCCACCAAATTCGTTGACCACAGGGGAACGACGGGTTCTAGCTATCCTCCGCGCTTCCCATCCGAACCAACATAACTTCCAATGGGTAGCGGCACATTGCTTTCGCCTATATTCCAGTTGATCATGTTTAAATCTGTACACTAAATTTATATCTCTTGCTCTTCGCTACCATCAGGGTTTCATACAACGTGTGTGTTTTTATCTATTGTTTGCAACCATACGTTTTTCCCTCTATCTCACTATCTATGTTAAACGATTTTTAACTGCTCTTCATAATTCCTTTTGTTTCCTTTTTCCTCACCAACACCCCCTTTCATCTGCGTGGCACTTGTTCGAGGTGCACCCACACCACTCATTTACACCGCACCGGAGTATGTGTCCTCTGAAGAAGCCGATGTGCCTCAGATATACGAAACGCTGGAAGTTGACCGTTTCTGCAATTCCAACGGTTCGCAAACGCTGCTATTCCAGGATTGTAAGTGGGTGCTCGATAATTTTTAAAATTTTAACTTATACTCGTGCACCAGAGCTGGCCAAAACAAATGGTTTTGCGTGCTGCGAACTGTTGAAACTGTCTGACGCGATCATCAAACAGACCGAAAAAAGGAAAATAACAAAAAGTGTTGTACGGTGTAAACAAAATAGCAGAAAAAAAAACACAGGATATTTTAGGATCGATTATATTAACTGTAAACAAGCGTGGTAGCAAAATATTCAATCGGGGTCTGTAAACGTTACAACTATAATCAGACACGCACATACATAAAGCTCTTACTCTTCTCAAAAAACACGCTAGCGCGACGGTTAAAAACGGACAGAAAAATTGAACTGAGAATTTAAATCGTACTCTCAATGAAGAGATGCTGACGTGAGGTTTTGCTTATTCTGGATAAATTTTTATACGACTATGACATATTCTCATAATTTAGATACTATTAGTACACGGATTTCCCTATTTGTAGTGGTATCCCAAAAATTGACAGATTTGGCATTTAAGAACCATTACCTTTTTCATTTTTGGAACGTGAAACAGACGACTGGGACCTCTCTTACAAGTTTGTTTAAAACAGCTCACAAATTTGAATCACTTTCAAATTAAATCTGCCTACAGAATTGATCTCACACAATTTTGCAACCCTACCATTTTTGGGGGCCAGTTCAAGAATAATGGGCTTCTCATGTGTCCTACGGACAATGATTGAATCTTTCTCTGAGTTACTCTGAGCCTGTGAAGTTTTCTGCGTGTTCTTTTTTTTTTTAGTTCATCATAACGTCAACTTACAACCGAGGAATTACTGAAACGCGAAGAAATCGCGGATGTTTATCGAAAAAAAATCAACAAAACCACAACCGAGTGATGAACGAGAAAGTCCTACCCAACAACTAAAATCTGCGGCCAAGAAAACAAAAACCGGGCCGGATGAAGTGAGTGGTTGTTGGTGACGGGGCACGCACGCACACGATTAGCTGATTAGAAGGGTTGATGTGAGAAAGGCTTTTCCACTGAGTTCTGTTATTTTCCGGGCTTGCCTTGCCTAATTATAAATCTTGATCGCCTTCTCCATGTAGTTGAACCTGCTCCGTTTGGTGTTTTTGTTGATGTGCTCCAAACCGAGGAACGTCCGCGAGTGCGGATCGCTCGGATCGCCCCGGAACGTTTCGAGCTTGATCTGTATCATTTCGTCGTCGATATAATCGATGTGCTCGGTAATGATCGCTAGCCGGTATTTTTCCCACTCCTTATCCGAGACGGCCAACTTTTTCTTCATCCGCTCCTTGAGCGAGGCAAACGTTTCATCCTGCACGGTACGTATGAAGAACGGGATGCCGAACACGCTCGAAATGTCCTTGGTAAAGTGTAGTACTGGTACCAACATTTCGTGCTCACCCAGCTGCACCTCATCCTCCGCTACCTCCTCGATCCGGTACATCGTCTGATTGCCGATGCTTGACTTTTGCACAAACGGATTCTCCGTATAGTCGTGCAGCTGATCAAGCGGTGTATCGTCTGACGGTCCCGGTGACAGTCGATTTTTCGATAGTTCCGAAATTCTTAGCTGCTTCGTGCTGGCCTCCGCAAACTCGATCACCTTTCGCGCTTCCTCGAGCAGATCGCGCACCGTGCCGTTCTTGTTCGGGTACAGTATCAGTTCTTTCTCCTCCTTCAGGTTCGGCATCAGGTAGAGACAGCGGAACTGCTTCTTGTTCTCCAGCTCATTTATGTTGATCGAAAGCTTCTGATAGAACAGTTTGCGTATCGTTTTCGTTTTGCTGTACTGCAGCACTTCCCGCAACGAGCCGCCGAAGCTGTGCGACAATGGCTGACCGGGCAGATCGCTGTAGTTTTTGCTCTTGAAAAATAGAATCTCGTACGGGTTAACGTTAATGCGTCGTCCGACCGCTTTCGCGATTTGGTCGTACGTGGACTCGGATGACAGATCAAGCGTAAAGCCTGTATCGTTCGGGATGAGCGTATCGAGAAATATCACCTCCATGCGGCAGAACAAATCCTTAAAGTACGCCTCACAGGTCGGAAACTCGAGGTTCTCCTGCGGTGGGTGTAGCTTCTCAAACACAACGATTGTGCCGTGACACAGGATCGACATTGCAGCCGACAGCATCTGAAACTGATCGGTAATCTTCTGTGCCTTGTTAATATCCACCACCTCGTACAGCTGTAGCTCGGTGTCCGGTTCGAAGTAAGCGCGTTTGTTTAAATCTCGGGCCAACTCAGCCACCGTCGTTGACGGTTTGTACAGCCCGTGACCGCAAAAGTTTAGCCGCTTTTCGACCGGATCATAAAACTTGAAAAACAGCAGTATATACTCGTACGTCATCTTGGCCGGTTCGAGCTCGGTTCGCCCCGGTAGTGGCAGCTCGAGAAAGATCGTACAAGAATGCTTCGTTTCGGGCGATGCATACTTGGCGCACGTTTCCGTCGATGCGGGATCGATGTACTCGAACTTGTGGGGTTTCTGATTGGCCGGTTTCTTTACCTCCCACAGCCGAAATTGGCCCGGTTCGACCTTAAACGCACTCCCGACCTGTGATACCACCGACGCTAGGTCCGTCGTTTTGCGCACCTTCAGCGTACGGTAGGCGGCAGTCGTTGCATCGAACAGATCCGACTTCTGATGCACCTCCATGTAGTCCGCCAGCAGGATGTTGAGGTTGACAAAGTTGGATGCTTCGGTACGCTCGGTACGACGCACCTGCTGGATGCGGCGCTGCTCATTCAAACGCTCGAGCAACTCTTCCGGGATGTCACTTTCCTTTACCTCTTCCAGCACCTGATGTACGACGGATTCGCGCACGTACACCAACATATAAGCGTTGCTACTGTGACGCAGATTCAGCTCATTGTCATGCCCACCGTAATTCTGCTCGATCGCTTCATTTCTACTGCACCGACAAACTACATCATCATCGAACTTACACCACTTGCCATCATTCTTCGGGTTGATGTATACCACATAATGGCCGCCATGGTTGTCACCCGAGTGTACTAGCACAGCATGCAGTATGTAAGTGGCCGGTGTATCCTCTTCCGTCTCCAGAAATGGGTCCAAATTGATCATCTCATCAAACTCGAATCGATCGTTAAACTTGACCGAATTGTCCGAGATCGGATCGTACTGGAAGCGCATCAAATGTAGATGCAACACGGGCGGGAACTTGTAAAACAGGATACCCTTTTCCGCCTTCTGCAGTCCATGCTCGCCCGCATCGTACTTGTTATCATCGTCCAGAATTTCTGTCGCAATGTAATCCTTAAACGATTCCTGTATGTTCTTCTTGCCTTTAATGTTCAGCTGTATGTCGTAGAACGTTTCGGTGCGCCTGCTCGTATAGTCAATGTTCTGACACTTGATGTACGATATCATCTTGCCCTCGAACAGCTTCGGGATCGTACCCTCCAAACTCGTACCCTTCATTTTGTTCTCCAGCTTGTCCAGCAGTACGCGCAAAAATTCCTGCACATCGTGCTGCATGAACGAATCCAGTGCATCCCAACCGAAACTCTTGGTCAGCTTCTTCGTGCCGACTGGTTTGTTCTGCGTTTGCAGATCGTGAAAGACACGCTGCAGCGCTAGCGCTACCGACTTACAATCGTCATCCGCCTCCGTCGGCATCTTGTAGACCGCCTTCCGGAGCTGATTTGTGAAGTACAGTGTTTGGAGCAGTGAGTTCATGTAGCACGTTGCGCCCTGATTTTTAAGCCCAACGTAACCAGTGTGTTTTTTCGAGTCCCAGAAAATGCCACGCGGTGGCTCAGCGCTTACGTACACCTCCAGCGTGATCGTATCGTTTTCGATGAACCCATTCGCTGGGTCCAGTATTTCCTGCCAGTTCATGAAGGACGAGAAACCCCAATCGTTCTCCTGCATGCAGAACGTGTGACGTATCTTGCGGATGAACGGTTCCGCCTGTGGGTCCACTTTCATCAGCCGCAGTTCGGCCGATGCCGAACAGTTCCAGTTGTTGCTCGTACTTTCACCATTGCACTGGAGGAAAAAGCCGAGTCCTTTGCCGGGTGACACTGCATTGTCGTTGTTGCGCGGCATTGCCAATATCTTCCAGGGCAGGTTGCGCACGTAGTACGGTGGCGAAAGGATCGATTCGGTTAACCGGCTGAACTTGGGTATCTGAAAGCTGAACGTCGCTTCCGAGCGCACTTCGTCGTTCATAAAATCCTGATCATCCAGTGCCATCGCTTCACCGCCACCTTCCGTATTTCCGCCTGCACCATTGGCAGCAGCTGCCGTTGGAGGTGCGACCGCGCTGGCAAGGTTCTGAATGTTGGGCGGATCGATTTCATTATCGTCCTGGGTGTCCATCGCTTCCACCGTTTTGTCGTAGTCCATCACGCTAGAATGAGAGAGTTTAGAACGTTTTGGTTTCGGTTCCGGGTGATCCGGCGGTTCGGGCGACGTCATGTCATGCGTTCACACGCGGATAGCACGGATGGACGGGACAGGTAGTGGATACGTGTGGCGGTAATGATGCAACCGATGGTGGTAGATCGGAAAAGTATCGGATTTTAGCGGGTTTGGTTCCAGAAGGCGGGACATCAAAGTTTCAATCGGGAAAAAAGGCGAGCGATGTTAGTGTGTATATGTGTGGACCGGAGGTAGAAACAGAGAAAGAGAGAAATAGAAACAAACTTTCAGAACAATCGGATGAACATTCCTTTCTAGGAAAGGTGAGAGGCAAGGAAGAAAGGAACGAGGGTTGGGATACTCGGTTCCGAAGTAGGCTCGTTTCTGGTCACGTATCGATAGTTGTTATGACGTTTTGTGCTTCAAATTTTAACTCAACACAAACATACCAGAGAACATTTGTCAACATTTGATCTAGTTTGTTTGGTTGGACACAACGCAGAAATAACCAAGTTCTTTGTTATGGTTTTCGCTTCTCAGTTTATCTCACGATGATTGGTTCATGGCACACTTTGCTGTTAGTACAGGGGAATGCAAATGATCAGCATAGGAAGCATAGTTACAAAATCGCCAAGAAACGGAGGCGCATGCCAATTGATATGTAAAATGAAGGCTTTTAGAGGCCGGTTTATTTTTTTCCGTATCAATTGGACGCGCTTATCACAACTATTGTTGATATATTTTGTATCTATTTTCGCTGATTTGCTAGTGTATTTGGGGTGCTTCTATATTAATGGTCGAGGTTTTCATATTCACTTGCGCTCGCCTCCTCCCCTCCTATCATTTGCCTTTCCCCTGTATATCCTTTTGGGAGTATAATTCGTCGTTCTTCCAACAAAACGCAAGCTGCGACCTTCATCGCAGTGTGCGTAATTCTAGTGTCACAAGAATTCGAATTAATTTAATTAAACGTCGAACGGGAAGCATCCCTTGCTCGGAGGTCAGGTCACCCGGTGATGCAACACCATCAACGGATGATATTAGTTCAAATACTGAAAAACTATTTTTTCGCGGTTTTCACTGGCACTGCACAAAACCAACTAATCGAACTGTCCGAGGCGAATCCTTTCTTGGGATACCAAGAAAACCGAACAAGCAAGATCAATGATTTAATTTCACCGGTTCGATTCTCAGAGGGAGAGGGGATTGTGATCCCCAGGGAAGGGGAGTGTTGGTCGTGATGGGGAAAAGGGACAAAACAACGGTGCATGGGGGAAAAGCAATAGAGGAACGGGTGGTTCTTTGTTTTCGTTCGGCTGACTAAGCCTGGATACGTACTTTAAGCCCTCTGTCGGAAGAAATTCCTTCCCCGTTTTTGCAGCCGTCCGGTGCGCACGTTTACCACCGAGAACTGTGAGAAAGCGGGTCAACAGATGGAAGCCTACGCCTCCGCCTCCACGTCGTCGTCGTTCTCCGGTGGGCTGCTCTTCCTCTCCGATGCCGACGCCGTGTTCCCGTACAACACCACCACCAGTGCCACCGGTAGGGATGTTGTTTGCCTTGCGACGCTTGGCCGATACGAGCGAGCTGAACAGGGGCGCCTTCGGATGATGCGATGTAGTGGTAGTCCCTTTGATCTGCTCCGCAACCACCGGTCGGTCTTCTTGTTCTTCTTCCTTTGCTTCGTCACCGGTCGCAGGTTGCGTTCGGTGCAGCGGCGACGGCGGCGGTGCGGCAGCTACTGTTGTCTCCTCTTCCGGCCGATCCGGCTCCTTCGGTGCGGTACGGTGTGGCTTACCCCAGCGAAAGCCGACCCTACGTCCAATCCACTTTTGTGGTGCCTGGTGTTGCTGTTGCGGTTGTTGCTGTTCTGCCACCGATCCCTGGGAGGATCCTTTCTTTCGCCACTTCCGCAGTGTGTCGCTCTATCGGTTTTTTGTTTCGGCCAATATTTACCGACTATGATTCCACTACTAATTTAGCAATTCACGTTTCGCTCGTTCGTGCGAACCAGGTGGAGCAGGTGGAGAAAAACACTGGGGATGCATCCGCGCGAGCACAGAAAAAGTAGAAAATGACCAAGAAAATGAGCAGGCGTAATAGCTAAACGTCAACGATTCTGCAGTGTGTGCGTGCTGTTGTAGGGTTCTGCTGTCTAGAAAAAGAAGGGTGAATCGGTGATGTGACCGAGGGTCGAATGGGCGACACACATACATACACACACGCGCGTACGCAACAGCACAAGCCAGAAAAGGACTAACAAGAGATTGGGGAAGGAAAAACCCCGTACCGTACCGATTGACTATTTCTGCACTTTTTCACTATAAACAGCAAACACACAGCGAGATGAGAAAATGCAGCTCACGAGCACAATTTTGCGCTGCCAACGACGCTTGCACCATTCTTTTTACTTGCAGCCGAGGTTAGCCCATGAATGCTAGTTTGACAGTTTGCGGACGAAAGCAAAAGACGTTTGACAGAAGGAATATACGGTTCAGCGCGGCGCTTGATTGGAATTTCAAATTACAAAATGGTAGCAAGAATTAAATGTTTCATGTTAACAGAAATACTTATGGATTCAAGAAAATGTTCATCAAATCATTGATTTCACTGATAACCTAAGAATTAATTTATCGTACACAATAAACTTTGAGCGAACGGTTGAATCACATTTCATTTGGTCCCAAGTAGCGGAATGAATCTTTACCGCAAAACACATTTCGGCCCAAATAACAAAAAGGAAATCAGCCGTTAAAACGGATGCTTTAGTCGGAAAATAAAGCTGCAATTTTAAATCAGATCTTCAAATATTCAGGAAAAATGAATCATAATAGAAAGGATATGACAGATATATGTGTATGAAAAATTAGAATTGAAGCTTGAACATGGTTTCCAGTTCGTACATTCGTGAAACAGCTATTTTGTAATTCATGACTAAATTAAATATTTATTTTTTATTCATACACGATGGCCAGGCCGTATTACTCTAAATTAAGTAATGAAATTGAAATGAATTAAAATATCGATAATAGAACCCAATTACTGGCTAATTTGAAAATTTATTTAGTCCAAAAAACGACCTTCTAAGGTCATGCCGGCCATCGAAATGGCTTACTAAACATGCCGATACCACGTAGTTGGATAATCAATCCTCACTACGGGGGGACGGTCCGGATGGGATTTGAACCCCGATCCAGCCGTTTGAAGACCGGTGCCGCTGTCGCCTTTACCACCGGTCCGCCCCAAAGTTCATTTGTATTTACTAATAGCATCAGACAATCTTCTTTGAGCTTTCGCCATCAAGTTACGGCTTTTTCATGTTTTATTATCAAAAGATTCAAACATTGCAGTTACCTGTCACGTAATTGAAACAGACCTAGAAAAACTTGACACTGATACTGAATTTAATTCCTTCCTTTCCGTACATCAATGACTTGCTACAAAAACACTCAAAAGTTCAGGGAAAGGAGGCGTACTGTTTTTACAAATTTATAATGAGCTACATAAAAAAAATTCACATGAAACGATACATTCATGATAAGATATTACGACATCAATGCAATACGAACGTAAGTACATAAATGCTCACTTCCTGATCATGCTGCATGCTTTCCGTGTCAATGTGCGCCTTGTATTTAAGTATACCTCCTTCACTTTACCAATTCGAACAAACGGTCTCCTTCCCGGAGACCACAACGGCCAAATATGGTCAACGATTTACGGGGGATCGAGAATCGGACCTCTTTCGGTGCTAACCGTACCATGCGATCGTGAACATGATATAAGTACCCACCGGAGACGCACAAGATCTTTTACGTTATGATGTAGGCAAAGCGACCGACACTTATAATTTGCTCGTAACGATAGCAAGGACATCTTCAGCGACCTCCTTTAGCAACATTGGGACTGTAAAGTGGCATATGCACCTTGCATACCATGAGCGCCATGACCTTTCACAATACATAAGTTTTATCGTTGGCGCCTGAGTGACCTTCGGTGCTGAGCATTATATCCCAATTATGCTACATACATGTCTCCCTCCGGTCAGCAGTGTACTTCACATAAATCGCGATCAGTTCCGGGTGACTTTCGTTCTCTTTCGTGAGCAACAAATGCCTTCTTTTGATCCAACCGAAGCAAAACATATGCTTCATCGAGGGAAGAGATTCCAAACCATCATGATCGAGCGGTGGAATGAAATAATTCAAAACTAGGACGCTATAAACCACCCCTCCCAACAGTACCGGACTGGAACAGTAACTGCATACTGGTTGCATTGTGCAATCATTGATGAATTCTAGATGTCGTTGTTTCAACCACGCACCATATGGTTGGCCTATTTTCTTGCCTGTATTCAAGACACTGAGGTAGGTTCACATTTGCTTCAAAGCAGCTTGTTATGCATCGTGGGTTAGATAATTTAGACGCCGAAATGTGTGTACAAAATTTAGGAGAACTGTATGGTAACATCTCGTTAACAGAAGCTTTCTTTAACCAACGATAAGCAAAAGTGGTGATCAAATATATCAAGTTTACAGTCTATTTTTACAACAGTTTTTAGTTCACAACTGCACAAAAAGCATTACAAATTGAACAGAAAATGGTTCGGTTTAACTAGAAAGAATAAATGATAGCGGAAGTTGAAGCAAGTGGCTATGAGGGCAGGGCATGTGAGCCACCTAGTATTTTATCAGTAAAAAAGCAATTAGGCAACCAAAAGAGTATGCAGAATTGTTCGTACTAGCGTCTGGCTTTATCCAGACCGAATACCGAATTTCGATACGCAAAAAAAAGTCGATCACATTTTTCATCTGTTTTTTTGCTGATCAACAAAATTGAGTATTATCTTATAACATTTTATCCAGTTCAAATAAGCTCTCAAAACACAAAGAAACAAAATATCAAAAAAAATGTGAATTACATGACAAAGTCTAGTCAAAATGAAATCGATTAATGGAGATGGCTGAAATAGCAACAACTTTTTCGGGGAAAAATCGAACTTTGAAAATAAATTTTGGGGCCGAAATGCCACCACTATATGGGGTAAGAGCGACGCACACGTTTCTCTAATTTTATTAAGAGTTGAGCAATAAAAAATGTAAAATTTATTGTTCATAATCATGAGATCTCAATTCTGGATTGGAAAACGCATCCCGAATAGGGATCAAACCCAGGAATCCGATCCGGATTTTTTTATTTCTAGTTCACAGAGATGCCAGATGGAGCCCACTCCATCTGGCATCTTGGTTCCAGATTTGGTCCCAACAAAAGTGATCAGTGACTACAATGGTATTTTTAGGGAGATTCACCGATAATATACGTGAAATACTAGAAGCCTGAGGCAAAGGAGCTAAGTTCTGGTCGGTATGAAACTATTTTCAACACCAAAAGAGGAGGAATTGATGAACCATATATACCCCTAGCAAATACTAATGAAATACCTGATTTGATATTCCATTTTTAAATAGTTTTCGATGATTTTTCCTTCTGACCTTAATCACGACATTCATCCTTCAGACATCCTTCCAAACAGACGTTTGCAACGATTAATAGATATTTTTAGGGAAAACTCTAACGGAGGACCTTTCCTAACCGTTCTGCATCTACCAATACGAAGTAGCAACGATAGAAGAATCAAATAGGTAGAGCCAATCATCAGAAGAGAGCCATTAGGTGGCAGGAGACCAGGTGGCAACAGTTTAACAAAATGCTTGTTAAAGAGACAAATGAAAATGGGAAAATAAAATTGAACCAATCGATCGATTGATCGATCGATGTAGTAAGTATTGAAAACAAAAAATATATATATCAATTTGAACATACTAACCGAGTATGCCCGGGATAAGGCAAAGAATAAGGAGGAAATGCCTTATAAATCTGTGAAAATCTATTCAACACAAGTGGTGGCACTGGACCGTAATAATCAATTATAAATAAATATAAATAAATAAATTTAAACATACTCCACCATTAGCACTCAAATTAATACATTTCTCTTCTTGGCCTATAAACCTGCTGCTTTTGCCGACAATTGAAAGTGCTTACTAAACTTAATGATACTACGCACAGATACGGACAGTAAAATAAGACCACCTGCTATCGTACATAACATAAAAATGAGATTGTTGAAAAATTTAAGTTGAAAATTTGGAGAAAACGTTCATATCCTCAGTTATATCCTCATAAAAAACCGATCATGCATGATATATGGTAAAAAAAAAAAACAGTGTGGAAATGCCTCGTTAATCTAGATCATAAAAACAGTCAACACATGCGTTGTTGGGAATACGGCGCAAGCCGTCATACTTAAAATAAATTTAAAAAAATAAACAAATGTTAAAACTCAAACAAAATAATTATTATAGTTTTAAGCATCTCATTTATACTATTTTCAACGCTATAATTGGCTAGCTCTGATGATGAAAAAGAGGTAACTTGTTTGAAGTTTCATTTCTCCCAGATTTCAGATTCCTATGGATGAAAACATAATTCCTGTATATAGTGCAGATGCTAATAAATATTCTACCAAATTTTGGCAAAGTTATTTGCAATAAAAATATCAAAAGCAGCAGGTTTAAATGTGGTCTTAACTCTATTGTTCTCCGTCACTTCATTGGATAGTCAGCCCTCACTACGGGAGAAAGGACGGATATTTGAACCACGGGCCTGCCCAGCCGTATGAAGTCCGGCACTGCTGTCGCCTTTACCGCTGGAGTACTTCCCATCACATTAATTTATATCCAGCAAATACCAATATAGACACCTCGAAGTAAACTCCTCTCGAGCCTCTTTTTCCACATTTGTTAACATTTTTGTCACAGTTTTCACTTTCCCGCCAAGATACAGAAATTGTTGTGCCTTGTGGAGCCTCCGGGGTGTTAATTGCAGATCCAGTACACTATAACCTCCGATTGCCAGAGTGTAAAAATTCACGAACCTCACGAAGATTTAACGATGTTGGTCGCCACGTTTGAAGACAACACCATTCGGCCATAATTGAACAATATGTTTGTAAAACAGAGGGGAGAAAAGCACACACTTGCCAGCAAAAAAACACTTGTTAAGGACGGTTGGGTTGGGTAATGCGCTTAGAAAGATGACCAAACACCGAAACGTGCCAATGGGATGTGGATGCACGATCGGTAAACGATTTGTTGTCGAGCGCATCAAATCACGCGACATTCACTTGAACATATGCTTTCGGTTTCACTGCGCACCCATCAAAAATCCATCCCAACTCCCACAGTGCCAGGGATAGTGTAAACATCATTCAACACCGCCGCGTAAAGCGACTCGCGACGAAAGATAAACAGTAATACAAACAAAAGGCGACATTCACACACGGCATAAACAATGCATCTTTCGCGACCGTGGCTCGATTCACTTTCGCGATCGTTGATCGTTACATCGTCGCGCGTCGTGCTTGAAGATCACACAATTCTTAAAAAGGTGGTTTAACAATTACATGAATATATTTGTAATCACTTCACTTATAAATTACATGTTCACGTATTGTACGATCACGACTACTTCCGACACACACTCACCAGCCGGCGCAGTTAAGGTCGACCCGAAACGCGCGCCCTACTCGGGCAAGATCTGGCTCGCTCGCGTACGAAACAGAAACTAATCACGCGAAAAAAGTACAGGAAAGTCTAAACCCTTCGCTGCTGCATCACGCTAAGCGCGATCGGGCGTCGAAATTGTTGGAGAGCTCGAACTCACTCGTAAGTCGTGACGTCGTGAAAATACCGACAAACGCAACACAGAGGAACACACTACTCTGGTACCAACGAAAACAGGCCTTGATGACGGAAGTGGCGGAACATGTCCCCTCCCTATTAAAGCTTGCCCGCGGAGATGGAGATGGAAAATAGGAAACAAAAGTGAATTTTCTGTTGCTTACTTTTTCAAAAGATCGCACACACGGGAGGGAAAGATAGAGGGAGAAGAATGTTTCCGAAATAACAATGAATCGTCTTTATGGCAGTTTGTTGGGTTGGGATCTCCTAACATCAACCCCGTTGCTTGATGCTAGATTGGGTGGTGGAGGGTGGATTCTTTAACGAAACAGAACGAGACTGCTTTCACCCTCGAATGCAGTATTATCATGGATGCACGTGGACGTGCAGCATGTCCAACTAACACACATTATCTTACCATGACAGTAAGTATTTTTAGGCCACTAGAAACGCCGGCTCAGCGCAGGCTGGCGTCTAAATCATCATCAGAGCATCTTGCTGGTAGTGGTGGTTGTGATATAGTGCGTAGGAATCCCTCCTCCCCGGTGGAGCTAGACTCAGACGGATCGATTGGAAAACATATGGATTTGGATGTGATAGTTTTTTGGCAGTTTGCCCCAGCAGAGGCCTCTACGTTTCAATGGTTAATTGATCCAGGGGTGGGCCAAGGGTTGGTGAAGGCTAATGCGTATAAAGACTCGATAATTTTAAACATACCAATAGCAAAACAAAAAGAGTTCTTGATATTGAGAAGCTCTAAAAAGGTTGGAGAATCTAATGTTCTTTTTTTCTTTTAATTCAGAAATTCATCAAGCTCATGCGTTCGTGTTGTTCGTAAAGGATCGTTTGCATTTAATAAGAACAAATTTCATATTTATCTAATGGATATTTATAGCCAGAAAGTGGCTTTTCTGAATATTAATGTTTATAAGCCGCCCACAAAATAAGTAAATCAGCGTGGTGGATTTGTCATTAGGCGGAAAGGGCCTCACTTGGATGTATAGTGACAACGGGCGGGCTCTAACCATTCAGCACACTCTTGTCAAATACGACACCGAACAGGTCCTTACAGGCATCGATAGCTGCCGCTTTTCGGGCTAGCTTCTTCGAGCGGCCCTTGCCGATGAAGTAGCGACCGTCAGACCGCAAACCGGCTATAAACTCTCGGTTCAGCTTATCGTTGTTCGTGCCGAGATCTTCGTACGAAATTTGTGGTCGCATGTAAGCAAACAGTGCAGTCGGATTGTACGTGCTTGCGTTTGGCGGCAGATCGGCCACAGTTTTGGTCACCTTTGGCATGATCGACGAACCGGCACCGTTCTCGGCCGGTGCCAATGCGGCCACTTTTGCCCGGGACGTTTTGACAAACGGCACCTCGTACCCTTCCGATTCCCACTGAGCAAACAGTTTGTGCAGCGCAAACGCAGCCAAATGCTCCATCGGCAAGTCCTCCGATTCAACGCATTCCATCGCTTCGGGTTCGGTCTTGATCGCTGGCGCTCCGTCCACCTGGTCAGCGGTGGTAGCAGTGGTGCCGAGCTGCTGCCATGGCTGCGCCGCTGTAGTTCGCTGCTGCTTGACCCGTGACATCTGCGCAAACATCAGATCGCGCAACGCCTTCTCCGATGCTTTCGCCTTCGCTAGGTTCTTGTTCGGTGCGGTTGCCTCATACTTGACTTTGTTGATAATTATTTCCGCCTTTGTTTCCTGGCCATTTGTGTTCACGGTAAACTCCGTCATGCCAGGACCCTGCAGCTCACGCAGTGCCACGATCGCATTTTTTGGCATTAACCATTTGCGGAGCCGGCGCAGCTGACGTGCCTTGCGTTCCTTTTCACTTCTTTTCCGTTCCAATGCATTCAGTGGTTTCTTTATGAACTGTCGCGACTTTTTTGTCCCACCCGGGACACTGCTGTCGCCTTCCTGCGTGCTATCGCTACTGTCGCCACCACTGAACGTGTCGTGTTCCTGCTGCTCCTGCCGTTGCTTTTGCTGCTGCCCCTCGGTCTTGATATCCATACTTGTGGGACGCTGGTTCAGCGACGGATCCACGGCCGGATCATTGCCAGGATGCTGTGTGTTTTGCATCGTGCTATCGCCTGGAACGATATGTCGTTTATATTCCGTTTCAATTTTGAGCTTTATTTTATCACCGAACATCGGCACTAATCTTGGTGGTTAATTTTAGTCACAAAGCACAAGTAAAAATCCTAAAAGCAAGGGCACATTAGGGGCCACAACTGGGTAAAAGCCGAAGAAGTGGTAGATGAAGAAGTGGTAGTGGTAGACCAACGGTAGATGCTGGCATCCGGTTTGTTCCCGTCAGCATCAAGTCCATTTAAGGCTTTTTATTAGAGACATTTTCGACACAGGTGTGTCTTCTACCTAGCTTTTGTTTCTTATTTTTCTTTTCACGATTGATATATTTTCAAACAAACAATAAAATTTAAGACAACGCGTGCAAGCAGGTATGAGCATTATTTCGATGAGGAACGGACCGATCAACCTGCTTAAAAAGACGTCTTTGGTCACCAAACAGGCATTAAAAGATCAATCCATTTCTGACTTCCATGATTTGATTTTATCCTTATTGCGACAGTGAATTCTGAGCACACACGGTACGGTTAGGACGGGATTCGATACCGGTATTGCAGTGTGAAAGAGCAGAGCGACATCACCATTATACCACGCTAGGATGCCTATTGGTTTGTCTTACATTTCGTATCATTTGCATGGAAAGCTTGGTGAGCTATTTTAATTTTTCGTAAAATGATTCTTTACCTTTCATATTCGGTTAATATTGAAATAGTATTTTGCTGTAGAAAAAATTGAACCGTTAGAAGCAGCGAAAGCTTTGAAGACCACTGATCTACTACAGACAAGTACTTGAATAGTTTTTTCTCATTAATCTTTGGCGGCATGGTGGGAGAAATATTTGATTACATTTTTATAACTACCAGCAATGTCAGAAGACAATATAATATTGAGTGTAATTCTTAGTATTATAATTATGGTATTCATTTTTAAAAGCATTTGTTGCGACGTATTATTCCCTTAAGTACAGAATTCATCTTATAGTGTACATGCTTCAAGAACCATCTAAAGATTTCAAGAACCATCTAAGAGATGATAAACAACCCTCGTGGTTGCTACTACCGAGCGAGCGAAAACCTTTGGATTATCTTCTTCCCTTAAAAAAAGCATTCCAAGTGCATTCCGATAGAGGCACGTCAATAAATCTGAAGCCTTATGGCCTAAATCTGACACGCAACAGAACATCAAATGGTTTTGAAAAAAATAGGTTAAAATTGATGATGAAGAAGCAAGAGAATGAAGCAAATCTTAGACATTGAGAAAAGAACTGGCAGACATCACCAGTGATAATCAATCGATCATCAGTGCGATCGTTCAAGGAGAGTGAATCGAGCCGAATGTTGCATTTTCTCTGAGACTAAGCTAAATTAGCCGACCAGCCTTTCACGAAGAAATCTACCGCGGACCGATCAATCGAACGACATTGCTAAAGTTCTATGTCAAGGATTAACGCGAACGTATCGGTGACGGATTTGCATGATACGCTCGTACAAAAGACGATGATTTAAAAATAGACCTACAAAAGAGCATTCGTTTAACTCAAGAAGAAAGCCATATGGGATGCAAAAAAAAGGTAATAGAAAAGGTAACTAGCGCGTAGTTAATCAACTAACGTATATCGATTAAAACAGCATTAATAAGTCAGCCTTAAACCTTGACCAAAACTCGCTGTGATCCCCAAAAAAGGAACCACAAAAGCACACAATTCAAAACTTGTTTACCAATCAAATGCATACCGGACCGGATGATGTATCCTTCCGGCCTTCAGTGGAAGAAAACACGACTGGACCGTCGATCCACCCGTCTTGGAAGCTTTCATCAATCAGTTTGCAGCCACCAAACACTGAACAAGGGGGTTCGTCAATGTCGAGCCGGGACACCCGCCAAATGTCTCCTAACTGTCCCGTCCCGAAAGACATGAAATCGTAGCCCGCCTGGGCCATGATAGATGCCATATATGGCCGCACGGCTCCATCTCTATACGGTCCGGTTTGTTGACTTTTTTTTCCTTCTTCGCTTGGCCTTCCATTTTTGGCATAAAACATTTGAGCCCTCATGCAGCGCGGTGGGAGGTGTTTCGAGGCGCAAGGCGTTCGTATGCGTGCTTGTTTTATGCTGTTTAGGCTAACGCAGGTTGCAAAGGTCTCGGTTAGGAAAGGCCTTCCCATCGGCACGAAATTTTTCTCGTGCGATCAAACGGTTGTACGATATACACTTCTACTGCACACAACTTCCGTACTTAGATATTTTTTTATATATAAAAAAATGACCGGTCTGGAGACAGTACTTGTGCAGCGAAGCCGCTTCCGGAACAGTGATGATGACTTGCATTCAATCACGTTTTGGAAGCTACAATTCCTTAAAAGCTATGACTCACCGAGATCGTCCATCTTCCAGCGAGTTAGAAGTACGGGTGCAGCAGATAAGCAGGAGCGGGCAGGACTTCCGTTGGCACTGGTTTCCGGCAAGACTAATTGCACGTTTTTCACTTAAACTAGTACCATTTGATGCACGTGAACAGAGAGAAACAACCGTAATGTTTTCGAACCAAAGCACAACACACAATATGCCACTGACGGAGAAGGGAAGCTTCTTTCAAATAGCAATCAAATTAAACGTTCTTTTTGCTCGTAGATTCACACCGGACACACTTTAGTAAGCAAAGACAATAATTTTCCGAGGGAAACTTGCGTTGTATTTTGGAAATTATTTGAGTAAAACTCGTTTTCGGTACACGACGACTGGCAGAAAAACAACAATCCTACTTTTGTTTGTGGTATTTGACGTTTCTCCTTTGATAGCAATATGATGCACTAAGCAATACCCAACGGTCATGGCGGATTGGCAGTGGATTTAAATTTATTGTTTGAAAATGTTATTTCGGAGAAGCATAAATTTCTTATTCGGTTTCTTATCTTATCTATATCTGAACAGATACACAATACATGAATTTTCATAGCAATTTAATTGTTTAGTAAAATAATATTATGACCCAAAATGAAGGCTAATTCTGATATGACCATTGCTCCCAGAGAAAAATACCACTGTGCAATGCGACGAAATTCAAATAGCGCTTTATTAAACCATAGCTAAAAGTAAGTAGACCATAGCAAGTGTAACAAATTTAGGATATAATATTAAATTACTTGAGCTTTCTCGAAATTTACATTTTTACTTATTTTTTATGCTCTAATCAATCATCAACACAGACTATATTTAGAATTCTAGTTTTACATACTTTACCCTTATTTTATCCTACAACCCTATTCTTGCCGGCGTACGACGTGGCGTGGCTCCCGGAGTTACAATCTCCTGCTTGATGGTAAACTTGTGCTTTTCCTCATCCTGCTTGCGCTGTTCCATCTGCTGCTGAGCTTCAGCCATCTGCACCTCCATCGCGTTCTGATGCTCAACCGCTTGCCGTCGCTTGTCGCGTCCACTTTTGCCCGTTTCCTTGACCGAGAAAAACATTGGACCAAGCTCGGCCAACCAGTAACCGTCGACGGCTGTAGCACACTGCATATACTCTTTTGCCGTCATTATCAGCTCATGGTACACGACATAATCCGGTGTAGTACCGAGTCCGTACAGTGCCGACGTAGGATGCAGATGGCAAGGCATCCCGGTACGTAGATTTACATACTCACCGATACCCTTGAGGCGAGCGGCTTGGTAAAAATAGGCGGAACAGATACACTTACGTACCACATCCCAGTCCGTGCCGCAGGATTTAAGTGTTAGGCGCTGCTGTTGACTGTAGATGTCTTTAAGCTGTTGACGAACTTCGCGCACTTTGCGCATTGCTTTTACGTGGATAAAGTGCTCGTTACACCAGGAGCCAGAATATCTAAAAAAAGGAAAAGAGATAAGTTCAGTGATTTCAAAGTACGTACCAACTCTCGAGAAAACGTTTCATACTTACTTGTTCATTTTCCACTGCTGGTATACATTCAGGTACGTCAGATGGTCCGATTCGGGCACTTGGAACTTTTCTCTCACACTATCCGCTTCCTCCTCGCGTCCTTTGGGACGATAGAAGATCGATGGTACGGAAAGCATCGATACTGAAATTGGAATAAAAAATAATTTAGTTGAATAGTTCTCTCAAAAATGCAGTTCCTCACAGGAAACTGTTGGATAACTGGACATTCGGGTTTTGGATCAAAGTCCAGCCTAAAAAGTAAAGTAAATCGTCTTCTAAATCCATCAAATGTTGAATGAAAGATACTCACCAATGATCAGAATCTCCTCACTACAGCCCATCTCGTTAGCAACGATCAGCATCTGACACTGTGGTGGATCGAGCGGAAATTCCGCCATCTGACGACCCAAAGGCGTTAGTGCTCCTGTATGATCCAACGCTCCCAAAATCCAAAGCTGATAAAGCGAGTTAAGAATATTATCCTGCGGAGGTGGATCCATAAAGTGGAACTGTAGCAAATCGCTCACACCGAGCGATTTGAGCAGCAGCACCGTGTTGGCCAAATTTGTTCGTTGAATTTCCGGTACGGTCAAATGCAATAGTTCATCCTTGTACTGTCGCTCGGTGTACAGACGGAATGCTTGCCCGGGGCCTGTACGACCAGCACGACCGGAGCGCTGATTGGCGTTCGCTTGCGAAATTGGATAGATCTGCAGTGCGTCCATACCGATGCGCGGATTGTACACTTTCAGCTTACAGTAACCGGAATCGATCACGTACGCAATACCGTCGACGGTGAGTGATGTTTCCGCAATGTTCGTTGCCACGACGCATTTGCGGGTGCCGTCCGAAGAACGGTGAAAGATTTTTGCTTGCAAATCGGACGGAAGCTGTGAGTAGATGGGCAGAATGGACAGGGCCGGTGCATTGTCGATTTCTCCCAACCGTTCCGCTAGCACCTCACAGGTTACTTCGATATCCTCCTGACCGGGCATAAACACCAGTATGTCACCTTCGGTCGGTTGCAGATGTATCTGTAGCACCTGCTTTACCGCTCCGTCGACGTAATCTTCACACACGTTCTTCGCGTAAAACACATCCACCGGAAACGTTCGTCCGGGGATGGTAAACGTTGGTACGTTGCCGAAAAAGTTTGAAAATTTCCCAGCATCCATAGTGGCGGATGTGACGATCAGTTTCAAATCGCGTCGCTTAGCAACGATTTCACGCAGCAACCCGAACAACACATCCGTTGACAGGGAACGTTCATGAGCTTCATCCATAATTATTACGCTGTATCCGTCCAGTTCCTTGTCGCGTAAGCTTTCGCGCAGCAAAATACCGTCCGTCATGTACTTGATAACGGTTGCTTCCGAGGTACAATCTTCGAATCGAATCGCGTAACCTACCTCCTGTCCAAGGGCGCAATCCATTTCGTCCGAAACACGCTTCGCTACGGACATGGCCGCTACACGACGCGGCTGGGTACATCCGATCATGCCGTGCCGACTGTATCCATCCTCGTGAAGGTACTGTGTCAGTTGGGTTGTCTTACCACTACCCGTTTCGCCTACAATAATGATGATGGAGTTCTCCCGGATGATGTTCAACAAATCTTGCCGAACCGCAAACACAGGCAGAGAACGGCGCTGCTGCTGAATAGTCTTGCGGCGCGGTCCAAAATCACCCTTCTCACCACCGATGTGATCAGCGTACTTTTGATCCTTCCGCGAATCGTACGACTCATCATCCCCTTCGGCCGGATCCTGCTCATCCTTGTCCTTCGCTACTCCCATAATATTACCCAGCTTCGTACCGCCCAACTGCCAGTGCTTTGCCTGTGCTCGTTTACGCTCCTTCAACTCACGAAAAGTCCTTACCAGTGCACTTCCTTTGCGTGCATTTATTGCCATATCACTCGTTGGCTCTCGGACCGGAACGACCGGTTCCGGCTGCTTCGTAAAGACTATTCTTCCATCCAAAAACGGTGGCACAGTATGATGAACCAGCAAGTGTACCCTTTCCAGCGCTTCCTCGTCGAAATCTTCGTTAACGTTCACGGACATTACCACTCCGGACGTAAGCAGCCGGTTCTTTTCCCACAGCTCGTTGTCTTTGTTAATTTGCCGCTGTTGGGCGGAAATGCGCCGATTGTTGCGCGATTGTTGCTGTTGTTCGCGCTGCTGCAGATACTGCGAGTTGAGTTCGGAAAACTCGTTCATCTGCCGTTCGTCATCGCTGCCGTACCATTCGCGATCCAGCCGGAGCTGTTCCTCCTTCCACTGCTCACGATCCGCCTCGGTAAATTCGGTACCGGCGAATGGTTTCGGTGTGGGGAAGTCCCACGAAGAGCGTGGCCCGGACGGTGCTCCCTCGTCATCTTCATCGTCTGTCCAATTCGAGCTAGACGGTTGCTTCGAACGGTGTCTACTTCTTGGTGTACTTGGTTCGTACCTCGAGAATGTGCTATCGAAAGGCAATTAGGAATGTTAATTGATGACACTTTATGATAAAAATATCCAACTCACCTTCTCCTTGATTCCGACCCCGATCGTACACTGGATGGACGATACTTCTCCCGTCTCCTATCTTCACCCTTCGAGGTGGCAAACAGGCTACCCTTCTTCCGGTATGCGTCATACTCAGCCTTTTCTTTGCTGGACAGTTTCTGTCGAGCGACGTCACTTACACCGCCACTGTAGGACGGTGTCTCAACGGCACGCTCACGATACTTTCGCGAACGATGATAATCCTCTTCCTCTCGTTTGCTTCTTTTACGATGCTCACTACTCTCTCGATCACGCCTATCCTCCGAATCACGATGCTTTCGGGACGAAGAATGATGACGATCCTTTCGTTTGCTCTCGGATGATCTATCGTCTGCATCATCACCATCATCAGCGTCGTGACCGTAGAAGGAAAGTTTGCTTGCCTTTTTCTGCTGTGCACGCCGAGCAGCGGCGAGCTTATCCAGTCCCAGCAACGATACTTGTGGTTGCTTAAAAACGATATCATCTTCACCCTTGTCTCTTCGTACCACTAACCCTCCCGTGCGGCCACCACCTTTGGGCTGATCAGGCTCAAGTTTGTCTACCGCAGTGAAGTTTTCCATGGTGCAGGAAGCTTGCAATCGCTTTCAGAACTCGCCAGCTGCTTTGGGGTATTTGTTATCCGACGGTAAAAACGGAATAAAACAGGAAAAAGCTTATTTTTTCATTTCACAAGTCAAACATTCTATAATTTGGTGCACTGATGTGATCCCGAATGAAGGTGCTTTTTGTTTACAAATCAATATGACAGCTGGCTGGCACAATGGGATTTCTTCCGACCAAAGCACAATGACATTTTGATTAGAATTTATTTTTGGTAAAACATGCAAACGAGCGGTTAAAAAACTAATGTACAATAAATTTGTTTCATTACTTTTTAATGCATTCCATTTGTGTATGTAAATATCTGCTGTTGATAAGAGATCTCATCGCATGGTGTACAGATGAATAGCGAGATCATAAAGCTAGTGCTGGGACGGATTTTTTGTCGTTGAAGAGCTTTCGCCATTGTAGGGACCTTTCCTTCCAAGGGACATCCGAGTATCGTCGTCCAATGAGTGCCGGATTAACCTGTGGACTGAGTTGGCGGCCGACAGGAGCAACGCTGTCTAGAAAACCTCTTTAGTCTTATAAAAGATTCCAGTAGCCATGCCTTCAATCATTCCCCACCTAAATCAGTCTCTTGATTTAGTCATTCTTTCCATAAAATCAGACCCAACACGCACATACCAAACTCCGTCTTGCCGGGTACGGGCCGGCTCTATACCTTTTTTATTGTAGGTAATTTCTAGCATTTAATCAGTAAAATACATTTATAAAAATATCAACACAGTCGCTCTGTACTGTACTCTCTACTGGCTTACATTGACGCAACATGCACTGAAAAAAGTAATAGATAGATTATTCATTAGCACAAAAAGTATTATGTACGGGATTTCGTTTCTCTTTCAATTTTTAACAGTTTGTTTTATCTGCTTGCAGTAAGTGTACAAAACATCATCCCGATGTGTAGTGCTGTGTAAAAACAAAAACCACGTGTATGCGAAATTTAATGATAAATAATTAATCAAGCCCGGGTCAATCGGCGGGTAGACAGACAGTGTGTAACGTAAAGCCATTGTATTTAATTACATTCAGAGTATGTTTTGAGCTGCGTTGTAAATAGTTTCATTTATTACGTGTGCTTAACTCGATATACATGCCTCGATGCATTTTCGCGTCTCACTTCCTTTGAGCACTGAGCGTTTGTAATGGACAAATAAAATATTTACTCATTTTGATGGTAATTCAGGACCGTGTACTGTCCGTTTTATCTAGTATGGGCGGCAGATTTTTTATTCTACTGAGCCATGTTTAACAAAACACAATCTTGCCTTTTTTCTGGCTTCTCCCTCTCTTTATATGAGCAAACACTTGTGAGATTCTTCTTGTGGTGTAAGATCGTGCAAATGAATATTCAAAAAACGTGTGAATGTATGTGTGTATGTCGTGCAGAGTAAGTGGAGGAGTCTAAATGCAATGCGTGTAAAACACTTTCCTTTCATTGCATTCGGCTTATGCACAATTCGATGCAAGAAATGTTTAAATTTAACTTAAGCTTAGCTTGATAATTCTAATAGGGTACCCTACTACCAATTATTTTTTGCCAGCCTTTTTTCATTTTATATTTTGTTGGATATTTTCAAATGTTGCCCATCGTGTAGGTCTCTAAACAGAGAAGCCACACAAGGACATCCTGACCCACGTCCACAGCTATGATTTGCAAAAAAATGGAATGTTGGTTTTTATCGGTTGGAATCTGCAGCATCTTTAACATGTAGGCATGGAAATCTGCTGCAGCTAAGATCGTATTCATATGTGACATTCCAGTTTTAAATAATGCCATTTTGTTTTTAGTATTTAGTTTTCGTCCACAACACGCACACAACTACTACCGAGAACGCAAAATTAAACTTGCTAAGTGAACAACTACTTCCGGAGTTGTGTGTGGCAAAGGTAAGCAACCTATTGGCGTATGCCGAAGGATTTACGAAGGAGGAATGTGTGGGAAAAGCGGGTTTTCCGGATCTTCTAGACCATCAAAAGCTAAATTAAAATTGCGAATTTCGCCGTATCATTAACACCTTTCTCTTCGACTTACTCCCGCTTTCTATTGGTCTTGAATCACGATCACGATGTGGCTATAATGTGTCATTTTCAATTTTATAATTATCCTTTTTTTTGCTCCTTCGCCTCAATTGCGCCTGATATTGATTACATCGATTAGCATTTGATGAACTGCTGCTGCTGCTGTTACTACTTATGGACAAGTGTTACGATCTTTCGTGCATGGCACGTAACGGTTTAAAGGGGGTTACTTCTTTGGAATTTATAATATTTTGACAATGTTCGTTATCTCCTCTATTGCATTGCCCTCTCCCCTCTCAATACGGATTCTAATTGTTTGTTTGTTGTAAAAACAACTGTGTGACCGCCGTAGCAGAGCACGTGTGTCGATACATCTATTAGAGCAAAAATTATTGATTTTCCATTTGTTCCCATTCGAAATTTGTTGGCTGTGTGGAGTTGGGAGTTGGTGGTGGGAGTTGCTGCCCTAAAAAGGTGTGGAGAGGTATTGAGACGGTTCACGCGTTTGGTTGTAATTTAAGTTTGATTTTTTCTTTGTGAGCTGTGATTTGATCTAAAACTTCTACAGTAATCTATTTAGGGGTTTCTAGAACATTGTTTACGTGTTTGACCCACCAACGCAGTCAGCTTCACTTTGAGGAATATTGAAGTTAAAAAATGATTGCTCATTATTTGTGCCTCTTCGGACATACTAGCAGAGTACGCGGGTTTTTTTTTTTTGTATCTATTTTGATTTCGGTTTCACGCAGCGATAGATATCCAGGTTCCCATCGCCCAAATGATGATGAAGCTTTTAGATGATGATGCACTGTCGATAACTGTTTCATCATGCTTCCGTTTATCCTTGAGGACAGCAAAAGGGGTCAGGTGGGAGAGTGATTGGTGTGTGATTGCGGGGATCGATTCCAAAATACTTTTCACCAATTTAGACAGTCTCGTACTGACGGCGGAACGATCCATACAGACAGCAGGCCAACAGCACAGCAATCAGCTGAATTGAAGAAAAAAAGCAAAACAAATAATTAAACAATTGAATTAAATTGGGGTAACCCCATGCATTTGTTATAGTAACATACAGCTGCAAGGTTTTTGAAGCTCTAAGGTCAATAGAATTCAAAACCAACGGTCGAGAATCTACACGGTTTTTCATAGCCTTCAGAATTCGTTGCAAATTATTTTTACAATTTCCTAAGTAGCAGCCGAATTTTAATGGTTTCACATTTTTTTAAAATTGGTTCCAATAATTTTTTTTACAGTCGGTTTTTATTGTTTTTCTACGATTATGAGAAATATTCTGTAATTTTATGGCACAAAGTTATTCAGAAATGCTTTAAAATACGTGGCAAAGCATCCAGAAAGACTTGTTGAAGACACAATTGAAACCGTCATAAAAACTCGAAGTGAAAGCAATAATACAAGCAAAATGCTAAAAATTGCTAGGATGTTTTGCAAGATTTTTTCTCCATAATTGGAAAGTTTTAGGGCAAAGTTGGGTGGCAAAGTCCGTCTACCTGTATGGAGGACTGTCTACCCAACTATGGAATTATTCAAACCAAGGTAGCCATTAATGCGGGACCGAGATTGTAGACCGAATGAAGAAGAAGTATTAAAAGAATTTACCAAAAAAAAAAAAAAAAACATTCCATCCATTGAGAATGTTTAGTATTCAAACACAACTTGCCAACATGGGTTTGTTTAGATTGTTAGAACCGCATGTAGATTCTCGCTTCGGTCACCGTTCGTAAAAAACTTTCAGTGTAAGCTTGTTCATCGCTCGTTTCACATTTGTATATATGCTCTTCACGTAGCTGATCCCAGTTCTACGATAAGAAAAGTTTTAAATTCAATAATACTGTACGGTTCATCATTTAATTTCCTTTGATTTTAAGATTATCGAATGAAGTTTGTAAGCCACTTTTGGGTGAAAAGTTGTTCGTAAGCTAAAGAGGACGCTTTTTGAAGTAGGCTAGGCTGAGCCTAGCTGCAAAATCCTTCAACCATTTGCTTTAAAGCAATTTTCTACCATTTTTCTGTCATAATTAAACTCAAACTTTTTCCCTTCGCTTACCTGCACAATGGCCAAACCGATTCCGATGCCCGCGAGTATGAGCGACTTCGAGCCGAGATAGCTCGAAAGCTTCGAGAAGCAACCTTCCGTTGAGGCGTACTCACGGGTGCACTTGTTTACACCGACCGGCATCCGGTGGCAGCAGGCCCGCGGTACCGTGTCATTCTTATAGATCGGTTCCCAGTCCTCCGGTCCCTTGATGCCGCAGCATACCATCTCCGACTGTACGAGATTCCACGCTTCCTGTGCGCCCTTGTCGGTGGCGTAGCTATCGAGTGTCTTGTTGAAGCCCTTCTCCAGTATGCCGCTCAGCTCTTCGTGCTTGTAGTACCCGGCAATACCGATACCGATTTCGGCCAGGAACACCAAGGCCAAAAAGATCGAAAACTGAAAACGAACCGAGAAATAAACATCGTGAAGTACAACTATGACATAATATATCCATCCGAATGCCTTCAGCCTCGCCTTACCGTGATAATCATGCAAGGGCTTTCCTTGGCCGCACCGCAACATCCGAAACATGCCACAACGAAGATGATGGACCCGATAACGATAAGTACGATCGGAGCGGTCCAGAAATTATCGCCTAAAAATAGAACAATGGAGATGTAGTCGCGGCAGGACGAAACAAATCATTGCCGCAAGGACAAATGCCGCGCCATAAAGCGAAAAACAACGATTGCAAATATTTACCGACAAAGTTCGAGTAATGGTAATAATTCGATTGAATGATGGCTCCCGTAACAATCACGACCAGGCCGGTGATCTGCGAAAGAAATCGTTAAAAAAAGACCAAATGCTATAAGTAAGGGTCAGAAACCTGGAAAGGGATGAGTACATAAAACGGGGGCGGAGCAAAATCAATCAACTTGATGAGCGTATGAAGCCGAACAAACATCATCGGCCAAAGACAGAGACCGTGAAATTAATTGCAAATCGATAAGTGATAGCTGATGGGCCACTCCTTCAACGCAAATTACTTTGTACTCTACAGCTCCGTATTCTTTGGAGCATCAACAAATCAATCTGGAAGGATATGAGCAGACGAGTATTGTTTGCACATGAGATTAAGTACGTTGCAAGGATCACAACCATTTAGGAAAAAGGAATACAACAATTAAAAAAATAAAGGTTGCTCTTAAACATATCACATGTTTGGCGGACATTGATAACAAACTGAAGCATTAAATCATAATTACGGAAAGTACAAACCTCTCACAATGGAGTTAAATTGAAACTCAAGAGGCCCACCAACAACCATGTTTACCGTACGCCGTCCTTCGTACAACTCTAATAAAACATGTGCTCGTGCTGTTGCTGGTTCTCCTTTTCGCTATGTAAATCTTCCGCCAAAATATCATAAATTTCCATTTACACCTTTTTTACCCCGGATCCGTGCACCACCTACGGCAACAGTGTATTTTATTAAAGCATTCCCGAAACGGCACTTTTTTAAGCACCATAAAAACGGCAGCGAACATCACTCTTTTGCTCATGTTTGGTCTGAAGGCCCAAAATAACGATATTCTAAGCCTGAAAAAGGAGACGGGTGTTAAGGTACACCCTACAGGTGTACCGAAAGGGGAAGTACACAAAGGACTTGTAACTTTAAGGTTATCTTTATGCGTCTTCCGAGACATGCATTAATCAAAATCAAAATACACCCACTCGTCATCAACTCATGTTTTCTGGCGAATGTAGCTAGAAGCTAAAAGTTAAGGGTTTTAGTTTATCAGGACAGAATCAGGACAGTAGAAGCGGATACAATGATTTTTTGGGCATTCTGTACAGTATGTTATAATTTTGTGGACAAAATGTTTAAATAAAACCATCCATTTTTCTTTATGCACACAAATCCTTTCAAGTCGGCGGTGAAACGCGACAGCGGTGGCAATCTTAACACAGCGGGACCGGGGTTCAAGAATCATACGAATCCGTTCCTCCGTTCTGGTAGCAACAATTCATAGTAGGTCATTTGATGGCCGGCGTGACCTAGTAGATCGTTAAGCCAAGAAGACGAAGATGGCTACAAATTCCTTGTAGCATGAGAAGAATAGTACCATATCCCATCATCTTTGTCCGAGGGTAATATCGGCCTTACAGACAAAATAAACTGATAGTGCGTCTAGCGTGACCATCGAAGTCTTTTTTAAATTGCAGCAGCAGTAGAGTGTTTGCTCCGCAAATCTACCAGTCACAATTTATATTACGGACGTTTATTAATAGCAGCGATTCCTCCGGATCAGTGCTCTATCATTACAGAAAGCCCTGAGTCTTACTGGAGCACTGAGATCTTCAATCGTTGTTAAGAGTCTAAACTTACTCAAAGACTCAAAGAAACTTCTTCAGAGGCAAAGGACATTACGTAAGGCGCATTTGACAACTGTCCATATTTGACCAAAAACTTCCTATGCTACTTCCCACTGTGTGGAGTAGCTGCACTGGTACCGTTGTATACATCGACAGATATACCGATACCCTTATACAAGGTATTAAGGCTAGTAGAGATCTGAGACTAATGAGGCTCATCTTTCGCTTTTTCAAAGACATTAACAGACTCCTTGCTCTGTTTTACTTTGTGTTGCCTTTGTCAATAAGTACTATTTTTCAAGCCACAAGTAACACATAGAATCCTCAGGGTCTCAGCAGCTACGACTCAATAAGGGAAACAAACAAATTTGTAACACCATTATGCACTCCAACAAAGTGGAACTCCCAACAAACCGCAACAGAAAGCTCCAACAAAGATAAACTACAGAACAATACCTGGAATAGTTCTCAGCGTTAACTCCGGCAACAACCAACAACACTAACAAATTCCTACGAAGCATGCTCCAGAGATCAGGGAAAAAAACATGGAGCAAACTAATGTCTTGCAAACTCGTTAACGATACAGCATATTGAGAGGTTGTCATGAAATGTAAATAAAAATAAAAGAAACGTGTTACTTTAGTTTGCTTTGCTTATGGTAAGTTGATTTCCTTATCCGATTGTGAATAGAGTTTCACTACATGCTAATGAATCTGTTTTTTTTGTTTATGAAACTTCCAACATTTCAACGCATACCTTGTGTTACCTTTTATACGTTAGGGATAATTAGAAGCCTGCAGCATAATCTCCATTATAATGTTACTTATCACTTTCAGCCTCAGAAAAGAACCCCTTCTCCTTCTTCATAACTAAGAGGAGTAAGTAAAGCTAAGACGGCACATTAAGGTTAAGTACTTCCAATCCGGAAAGACTACAAGACGCTAAGGTGCATGTTTTATGGGCTGGAACAATCGACTGTATCACATGCGACTGCATCGGATGCAAAACTATCACCCGCTGCACACCACATTAAGCATCCAGAGCTCGTTCTCTCCCGATGCTTTTGGTACTGATTTTATCGGGTAGCCTTCCGGATTAAATCATTGTACTCCAGCAGTAAGTGAGCAAGTACCGTTGTACGGTGTGCCAGTATAACAATCCCTTGCACAGGGAAGGATTAAAATGTGGCCAATGGTAAAGTGAATGTTTTAGCGCGCGAAGTTCACAATGTGTCACATCGTTGGTTCAGGTGTCCCGTTACTGTTGCTGGCTCCACTTCCTTGGAGGAGCTCAGGAGCCACGTAAACCATCGTACACACCTAACCTCAACGACTTTTCAAACGATGTGACGCAGTGTAACGTTCCATAATGCATGAGATACAAAAAAAAGGACTAGCCCAGCACCTGCTGCACACGTTTATCAGGACCTGGAACGGTAGCAAGACCTTTCCCGTACTTTAATGGAAAATACATTTTGTTTTCCTACAACAATCTGTCACCCGGCGGGTCAGACGAAGCACGACCGCTCGAGCTACCAGCTAAGGTGGAAACGAAACATATTACATGAAGCCATTACAGGGCGAGAACGTCTCGGGAGAACAAACCACCAACCATGCCGACTGCTTGGTGGTGGTAGGAAAAACTAATTTACCCACCACAATTAATCAATACTTTATAATGAGAAAATGATCAGCTGTCTACTCGTTGGATGGATACATCAGCAGCGGGTCAGAAATCGGTACCCCGCAGGGTTTTGTGAGGAGATTTGTTAAAGCCTTATCATGAGCCAATACTAGACGGCCAATGCCAATGGACATGGTTGACAAAGCAGTGATAGCAGGGATTTTTGCTCGTTCAAGATCAAGTAAAATGACTTCGAATGGAAAACAATGCTCCTAATCTGTTAAAGCATTGCAAAAGTAGACAATATTATCTTTCCAATAAAGTTAAAAAACAGTAGATCAATGTATCCAAAGTTTCAACATCAACATTATCTGCTGCTCACTTGCCGTTTGTACAGCGCACTGAACCGCTACTGTACGTGTGTCCAAAGGAACAGCGCAGTTGATGAAGCTATTGGACGGAATCTGTCAACACGAAACAGGCAGCAGCGGTAGATAACGATCCCCTATTGTGACGAAAGCAGACGATGTCTATCTTTTGGGGGTGAAAAATGTGATAAGTTGTACAAGTTTTGTACAAGATCGAAACGTAGATAATGTCAAACTGACAATACGCGTCGTCAGTGTGTTTAAATTTACTGATGTCTTTTGCAACAGTACTGATTCGAACTTGTTCGTGCTGTACGATTGCATTCAAAGGCAGGAACCGACAGTTGAATGTTCTAGAGTACAACACAGTGCATTCACTTTGACGAACTTTAATTTTCATTTATAGGCGTAACCTACAAGATCGTTAAGCCAAGAAGAACTACATACAAAAATGACAATTCTGTTTGTGTTCGGTCGCATTTTCTACAGATATTTTACTGAAGCGCCTCAAGCACGCTCATTTTGGGTGATTGACACAAGAATGGATTCCCCTTAGACACGGATGGCGAGCTTCGTTTCACAATGTCCTTGTTGTCCAGGATATTTTTCCAGGGCAAGGGGCTCCTCCAAACCCACCAAACAAGCTCCTGCACGTTCAACAAATTCAATGTGATAGTGGCTTCCAATTTGTACTCCGTTTAGGACCTCCGAGGGCTAATTTCACCTTGTATGACGATTTCCAAATGTGAAAATCACCCGTTTTGCTGCATTTAAAGCTTAGTACAACAATATACTGTATTTATCCTGTCTGTTAGTTGTTCTCGTGAGTCCTTCCTGAAGCGTTGTGCTCTGTGCTATATAAACTGTGGTCTGTGTGGATGAGTGTTTCTGACCGATGGAGTTCGCGTTAGACGAATGTATGCAAATTTGGTCCATTCGAAATCAAAGTTATTTAATTCTAGTGTTGAACAGTCCTTAGCAATCAAATAGTGAGTACCAAGCAAGTAAGCGATAAACCTTGCTCAAGAGCAGTTGAAAAGGGTCACTAATTGAAGAGGTCACTAATTGCTAATGCAGTAAACTGACGATCGTTTAAACCATTATTTCAAACCACTTTCAAACACTTCTCATACACCCGGGCTTTCATATTAATTGTTCTTCTCACTTGAGCTCATCATTCCTTCTCATAACCATCCATTCAGTACTAATCACGGTCATGTGTCTGCAATGCTGCTGTTCGCTCCTGTTCCTACCCACACCAGGCTAACGATAATGGTCAATTAGCTTCAGAGAGTCAATCTGACTACCAATCTTCATCCGACGACTACACGTCACAAACCTCGTCACAAGCAGGTAATAGTTGCATTTCTTTGTCCACCTAACAAGGGTTCAGCGCTAACTTCGAGTACCAGTGCATTAGCATATCATCGCTGCAGCTTCACACTGCGCAAATAGATTGACTGATTTGAGTAATCTAATTTTGCACTTGTCACACAAGCGCCCCGACAGCCGATATCCATTGGCACATGGGGAAGACCGGGTTAGTGCATTTGCATACGAATGTATGTTCCCGGCCGGCCCCTTTTTTATTTTTTTTTATAACATTGACCATTCCCTGCAGCTGCATCGCACCACAGCAGAGTAAAGGGGTGTGGGTTTAGATGAGACCGGAGATTTGAAACAAGTTCGATCTAGTTTCGGTGTGGGAAGGGGTGTCGCTTCATGCCATAATTTAATGTTACACGAGTTCCAACACGAACAAATATGTGAGGGCATGCTGTACATATTTTATGATAGCTTGTTCATTCATTTTTTTTTGCCACTACTACACTTTTGATTTTGAAGCAAAACTGTATGAACACGTCAATCTGGTTCGTATGAAAATAAATTCAATTACCACACAGTGCTCTTTTGATGGCACGTGGCGAACCGATTCATGTTAAGTTATTTTAAAGAATGTTTTATGTGTTACACAGATCATTTGAAACCTTAAATACTGATGTATCTCATGCAACAACATCCTCCATTTGACCGATGCCATAAAAAAATGCTTTTTCTCTCCTTCTGAGTGTGTTGTTTTACAATCTATCCTTGATCTTTTTGTGTCTGTGGTGTAATCAAAACAGTCTATCCTGTTGTCCTATATTAAATGTCATTACGTTTGATATTTTCCGCACCCTAATTGTTCATCTTTATTCCCTTGACCAGATTCTAGTTAAGCGTGTTTCGGTAATTAGAGACTTGGGGATTTGGCTGGGCTCACCACATATTGACTCCATAGGCAGCAAGTCTTGAAGGATTCTTGGTGTACTGTATGGTAGAGTCGATACTGGAATATTGCTCGGTGATTTGATCCCCGTTGGTGCAGGGGTTCTTCACAAGTTTTGTCTTCCGAAAAATTATTGGTGATCGATCCTCTGACCTGTCCTTTTACACGGACAGATGCCGGCTGCTTGGCCCTGTGTCTCTTGAAGATCGTCGTTCTATTTCTCAATCCTGATTTGTTGCCGCACTTATCCTGGACTGCACCAATGCCCCAGCTTTATTCATGAACATCCCACTACATGTTCTCTCACTCCCAATCTTTATAACAATTCGCCGCACAGCGATGAGCCGTAAATATTCCCTCCTTATGGCCACCAAAATTTTTAATTCCTCGTTCCACCATTTTAATTTTTACACATCCTTTTCGATCCATTTTGATGTCCAATTCCCTTTCTTCAAACCTAACATTTTAATTTAATAAGTAAAAGGTTGATTCAATTGTGCAAAAACAAACAAAAAACATTGTCACAAAAGTAAGATCTGCTTGTAAAATTATTGCTGATCGCTCTATATTCGCACCCGATAGAACCCCACTTCATAAATTCTCCGGGTGTAATTGTACACGAAATTTAACCCTGTCTGTCAGATAACGGATAGGATGTCAGCTAATGGAACACGTGAATCCACCGCACAACGCACACACACACACGGTACACATTTCCGCTGTATGGTTTGTGTGTGTGTATTAACATTTTAATTAAATTACTTACACCCATACTTCCGACATTTTCAACCTATCTCATACATGTCCACAGGTTATTGGACGGAGGAAACTGTTCCCTCTGGGTGGGAGGGTTTATTCGCTTAACGTTCCCGCGCGATTGAGAGATAAGGGTGCGAGGTAAGATGAAGTGTGTGGCGACGAACAGTAGGAGAAGCAGTCGTACGTGGCCCCGAAAGATGGAAATTATTACTGAGTAATGCAAATTTTGCACAGCCATATATCAAAAACTCATGAACATGCATGAAAGAACATCCATCGGTAAACGTTTACACAAATGTTTTCGCCCCCAAAAAACATATGATTTAAGGCGGGATCTGTGCCGGTCTGCTGTGTGACCTTTCCGAGAAATTAAGCGTGGTTGATACAACACACAGAAGCGAGCGGTATCGGATGAATTATGATTAATACATAGCATGGCAAACAATTTAAATTAATAGACCACCAACGGTTTAACTTGCAGGATAATTCCTACATTACTATGGAAAAAAGATCCTTTTTCATCGTAACTCCATTATAAACAGCGTATTCATGTAGCAAGCATAACTTTATTGTATGTTCAACAACCGAAAAGCTGTTTACAAAATATCTTTCCCAGCCTCAACCAGTCGAATCGAATCGAAAAAAACAAATTTTCCAATCAACAAAAATTGACAGAACGATCTACAATGATTCAATGCGGCCACATAGTAAGGTTCGACCTATATTGAAACATTTTTCCCCTATTACTGTCGGAACGAAAAACAGAAATCTTCAGTCGGTACGGCGCTGTCCCACGGCCTTATCGATCGATCCTTCTCTCCCACTAGGTTGCTCCATGGTCAATTTCATTTAAGCACCGGCTATTACAGGCAGCCTTCGGAAGCTAATAGTCGCCCAGGAAAGTCAACACCATATTCTTCCGGCAAAATGGTGGATAATTTCCTACTTTACAATTCCGTTTTATCCCTCCGATCCCTCGGCTCTAGAGTCGGCTCTTTCGCCATGGCCGTTTTCGAAATGGAATTTAAGATTAAGAAAATCGTTTCACGGATACGTTCGCCACTTTGCACCATATATTTTCGAAAGGTAGTAAGGTTTGCTTGTTTCCGATTTTGTTTTCCATTTTGGGAGGAGTAGAACTACCGAACATCAAAAAGATATTTCGGAAGTTTGTTCCAATCGACTGGTTTAAGTTCGGATTTTTGGTTTTGTTAAACAAAACATTACATGAAGAGTACCTTTTTCCGCGAAGGTCAAGGCTTAAGCATCAAGAGAAAAAAGAACGGATCAATTTTAAACAATGTTGGGTGAGCTTTAATCAATGTGAACGGACAGGAATAAACTCCGTAGGGATTGTTGAGTTGTTGAACAAACAAACGATAAAACCGTACATAGAATCACAAAGTCAATAAGTAATTTGAAACCATTACAGATAATTGAGTTAAATTAAATCATCAATACCGACATAAAATTGAGCGATATTCAGTTAGCTAACCCTATCCCAGGAGAGGATTCTAGCAGACTAGACGAGAGATACATTTCATTCATTTTATTAAACTAATTCGAAAGCTATGAAAATCTCCAACGAATACATTGTAAACAGCACCCCGATACTGTATACGATTGCAAGCGTTTTGACGAACGGTTATTGCCCAAAACTTTGCTTCCTGCTCGATGCTACAACATAGGACCGCCCGTTTCGAGTCACCAATATTGTGCCCGATTCGGTTGCACTTCTCATTTACCTTCCATTAGAGTAATTGATTTTAATCATATCCCTGGTTATGTGGTCGCAGCTTCGTGATGACATTGGGATGTACGTACATACACACCCGAGGCATGCACGTATGGACTCTTCTTCGCTCGATCAAGTACAGTGTTGGTTGCTGCTCTGTCGCGTATTTTAATGACTCTTCGCCCAAGAGTCCCCCCCCGAGGTTCCGATGCCCCGAGGTTCGATATAGGCAACCAACGATACGCCGAATACACTGCACAAAACTCGCTAAGCTGATAGAACCATATAACTTTGATAGCGCAAAAGTTATCGTAGCTTCGATGGTACAACGCAGGCAAACGGACCCGCTTTTCAAGAATCATTTTATTCCCGACCGCAACAACATCGTTTGGTGGTTTTCGGAAAGTTTCCTCCCGCCTATTCTTGGGCTCACGTTCAAATCGAATCAGTATTAATTTACTTCGCTCTTCAAATCATTACTGGAGCAATTGGGAGGGCGAAAGACGCCTATCGCTTGGTACCGGTACGACTACGACGACTGCATATTTTATGTGCAAAAGGAAAACTTACCGCAAACAGGAAATTGAAGAAAAACACTAAATAGCGCACGCACGATATTCCTAACGAAGGCATGTTGTGGCTCGTTTTCGTGCAGGCTCAATTTAGCTGTAACAAAATGAAGCAGAGAAAAAAGGTTTAAGTTTCACAACGGATTCATAATATACGCAAAGCAGTAAGTGAATATTTTAGAAATTATTTTTTTTCACAAACTTAAGTAACTACTATGACTGATAGGAACTGTACCGTGCCTGTGCTTTCGATAACAAAAGGAACGTGGCACACCACGCATAACCAACAGAGTTCGCTGGACTTTTGCAACCATGCCAGGAGAGATATTGGCCTGGAGAAAGTTTTCACTCGAGTTATAGCATGAATATATTTACCATTAGTAAGTCCTCCTGAGTAGAATAGAATTGGAAAAGTTTCAATTTTATACGAGGAAATATACCCGAGCCAGTGCTGTCAGTAACAATCTATTAGGACATTTCCACCGGTTCACTAACTCAAACAACCATTAACAATAAATTCAAAAGCATTTTACTTAAACAGTAAGTAAAATAAATACTATCACTGCGCTGTTCCGGTTCTAACACAACCTTATTTTTCCATCAGAAAACATACAAAAACCGTGCTCCAAATGGACGACCGTTTAAAGTCGGATGCGTTGAGAAACGTTACACTGCCACCGATGGAAGTACTCCCTTTATTTGGAAGCATAATTTGCACTTAAAATACTTCCAGGTATTGCATTTCAACAAGCCTTTTAATCATCATCCTGTGTGGGACAGGAAAATGATCGCTTTTTTGCCCCATCAGAATATTGCTACACTCTACTACATGCTGAAAAAGATGTTCTTTTTCCAACGAATCGCGAATGGAAGGATAAAGAGGATTAGGTACAATCGAAAGGTTTCATTCTGTATGGTATTTTCTCGTTACTTTTGTTAATTAAACTAATCTTCCTCGTGCTGCAAGTGTCAGGCGTTTGTTAAACAGTTCGTTAGTTAGGTGTTAGGCATTCAGAAAACACTCGTTAAACTGCATCCATGAAAATTTTCATAAACCAACACAGTTGGGGATGCTTTTCCAATACCAATTAATTATAAAAACTTTATTATTATTATTTTATTATAAAATTTATCTGAACGCATTTATTACATCTAGAGACGTAAAAAGAATCCCAATTAAAAACCCGGCAGTAAAAACTATGTTTCAAATTAATTAATTTTACACTTATTACAGTTGTTGAAGAAAAAAGAAGCTTTATTGTGACGCACATGCAACAAGCACTTCCCGAGCTAAAAGGTTCAATTTCAAGATTGCCCTTTACAGATAATCTCCATAAATAACGAGTCCAAAAAGTTAAACATGTTTTTCGCAACTATCCGGAATGTTGGTCAAAGTGTTTTGATTGCCCTTCGAAACAATGCCTTTTTGCGTGTCCTTGTCCTTGTATTGAACCTGTTTACATTCTCTTACCGACGAGTAATAACAAAAAACAAAATGCCTAAAATGCCTTATAATATCTTTAGTGTTGTTGTTTTGGTTTGTTTTTTTTCCTTCGTTTAACTGTGGGTTCGGCTAGTCGCCATGTAATAAGGTACAGATTATATTTCTTATGCACAGATTTTGTTTTTTTTTTGCGATTGGTGGCTTTTATTTCCTTGTTTTTATTCACCAGCCAGAACTGTTTGCTTTTTTTTGTTTTCGGAATCAACGTAAAAAGGTAAACCCATAAGAAAAAAAAACTAACCAAACTGAAGTAACTTGCTTTCCTTTACCCACCGTTGGAGTTATTTTTTAACCCAAGCTTCGTGTTCCGCTCGTGCCCAAAGATGACTGTCGTGTGTCATTTTGCTTCACCACAACATACTTGCCTTCCACGATTGAGCCACGAAACGAAAGCCCTGCCCTGAATAAACAAACAAACACGATGAGAAGAATTTAATCTTCAGCAGTCTAGGCAAAGTAATTGAAAATGCCTCAAAAAAAAAAAAAACGATACCAAATTTTGTTTTCGTAAACGTGGCGTAAGGGATTCAAGGCAAAAAAAACGAAGTCAGGTTCTTTTTTCGTTTTCTATGCGGGACCGTCCTTATAAGAAATGCTATCTAGAGCGGCAGTCGAATAAACTTTCCATTCTTTCCTGGCACACTAGCTTCTCTTCCTCAATTAAGGTTGAAACACCAGCGTGATGTTGTGATGCTGGAAGTTGAATAAATTCATAAGCTTTAGTCGGTAAGGAAGACGAACTTGGACGTTTATGGACTTTGTTGATACGTTTGTGTTCCGGAATAACAGCCAAAGTAGGCAAACAAACACACACACAATATTGATTAATCGCACGGTGCGAAAACACATGAACGCACAGAATGTGGCAAACATCTTTCATCTGGACCACCATGAACCACGGCTTTAAGATGGACTAATTTGCTATACTATACCAAGAACTTGTAGAAGTGTTGTGAATTCCAATAGCTCGGATTTGCTTGCTTTCATCGGCAATTTTGCAACGAATGCGTGTTCGATCGGATCGCTTGCTGCCGCTATACGTGCGCTTGTGATTGAACCGACGGATCCAATTATTTCTAGCTTCCCATTGTTTTCAGTCTGGTTGCGTAAGTATAAGAAAATACGGAAACCTTTCCTCTTCGTAACAATGCAATCGTAGGTAAGTCCTGCGTAAATTGATTTTATATTACTTTTTAATCAATTAAAACATTCCTGGAATGAGTAAACCCTAGGATTTGTGAACAACCATGCGCCTCCATTATTTCAGTCTGGCTAGCAAAAATAACTTCTATGAAAGAAAAACGAAAAACAATCTTTAAAACATTAACAGTCTAGTCGCAGATAAATCCAGGACAAAATGAGAGGAAAAATGTTCTTATCTTTTTGTTAAATAAAACTATGAAAAAATATTTTATTTGTCACTCCGAAACAACATACCATTCGACGAAGAGCAGCAATATTGGGTATTTTGAAAATAAAATAAAAATCTTCAAAAATAAATAGTTGCTTTCAGAGAATTACTGGCGATTGAATCGTTATGATCGATTTAAATTTCCAATGATTCCATACACCAAATTGTGCAAAACTTTATTAAATATCCTTCAAAGAATTTTCAAATCTCCAGAATTTCCTGCTATGTACAAGCGCATTTAATACTTGGAATGGAAATAGTTTTACGAACAAAATTCACATCAACTGCAAAGTATGGATTAAAGTAAGAAAATAATATTCGCTCTTGATTCTTTGAAGCTTGATTCTGGAGTAGTTTGCACTTTACACAATGCAAATTTTACACAATTTTATATAAAACTGGCTAGAGGGCTTCTAGAGGGAGTCGCTAAACATGGAGCCTTGGACACGCAAATGTACTAAAAATGGGAAATTTAGGTGTCCCACGAATCAAACCACGCTTTTCTCTATTTGGCTAACGTATCATTCGATCACTAAACGTTGTCTCATTCAAACGCTTCTTAATAACCATTCCCATAACATCAGTGCGCCGCTCGATGCCGACAAAAGAGTCAATCCAAGTAAACCCGGTAAATAATTCAAAACGAGTACTATACCTTATGAATATTCCATTAACCCCGATCGAACCTCAATTGCCTCGGTCTACCGGCATAGACATATGGCGCAATGGCTCTTTCTAAATCCTAACGAACGATCCAAACATCGTCCAGTCACGCAACACTCGACCATATCTGCCATACACATGACAGGAGCTTTGCACGACACACACACACTAACCAGACCCGGAACGAAAAACCAAATCAATCCGAATCGATCGGAAAAATCGTTTTCTAATTTAAATCTTTCCCAGAGGCCAGCAATCGAACTTCCATGGGGGTCCGTTTGATTTCACTGTCGCCGGTAAAGGGACGAATACACCGTTGTAGTGGGGCCATTGACAGTAACACGTACACATGTGTTGATGCTGGTGCCAACTAGCCGGACCGGTTCCTGTCGAAAATCCTCGTCTCCCTTTAGAAACACACGACCGGGGCTCGACTTCCGGTGGGATTTTCCGACCTTTGAGTGCCCTCATCGTGTGCGGAGAGAGAGAGAGGGAAAAAGCGCCCGACTGTACTGTGCTGAAACATCCCGTGCGTTCCCGGATATTGGTTGTACGAACGAATTCATCCTCTGCTTGAAAAACGAATGAACGGCATTCGATCATTGGGGTTTTTTAAATCTTGTTTTAAACCTTTTTTTACCTTGCTGTAAAATGTCGTTGGTATCTCAGGGGGATGAATTTTGAAGCAGACATAAAGGGGGATTGTGCAGGCAAAACTCACCAAACACACTTAAAACTTGGTTCAATCAAACAACACACGTTCTATCTGTCGCAAATCTGGGACTTCGTTTTGATCGTTAGCACAATAAGCAGACCATGCTGAACGGACGAGAAATTAGATGTTTGTCGATATTATGGTACTATCAATTTTGGAAACGGATAGTATTTCTCTTTGCAAGATAATAAATTGATGTCTTTGCGTTAAAATTGCAGGTAATAACTTAAGAATGTTGCTTCCAAGTACGCTAATTTTGATGACACACTATTTTTAAATAATTTTAATAATCTTTTGTAAACGAGTGCATCCTGTCTCTGTCAAATAATTCAAAACTTATTCAACAAATAGCTCTTTGAACATCAAAGAACCAGTAAAAAAAAGCTTCAAACGAGCTTTACTGATGTGAAAAATATAAAGTCATCTCATTACCGAAGATATCGTCAAACAGATATGATCTGCATCATCTGAACTGTGCTGAAAGCAGCTTAGAGCGTCGCAAACCATCCATCACGACAATCTGATAGACAAGGTAAACAAATGCACAAAAAAAAAAAACCCGAACGAGACGAAAACTCAAACAGCTAACAAAGTTTTATATCTTATGGCAAAACGAATTCCATCATTCCACCTCGACGACGCGGAATATCGCCCGCATGTGATTTGTCCAAATATTGATGTTTCAGCAATAACAGCACGCTGAAGAGGGAAAAGTGAAAACTCCACGTACAACATTTGCCCTGCAATAAAGGAAGAGTATGACTGCAAGCCACCCAGTGTGGTCAATGAAGCGTTATGCGTCAATCGATACATTCAATACTTCTATAACCATGCGCTGGCGGGGGGGTAGCGCAAAAGTGTAGCTTTTGCTGACTTAAAATGTGTCTCTTCTCTTCGCATGACAAACGATGTGTCTGCTAAGTATGGCACATGATTTGCAGAGCGAACTTTTTTTTTATCATTTCGATTTGTATTTTATAGCACTTTTCCAAATGGACAATAGCTTTTCAGTGTAATGATACTGGCGAAAATAAAATATATTTTTCATTTTGTGTTTTTTATTCTTTCTGTCGGCCTCATGTGCCTTTCGGACAGAAAAGATAATAAAGAAATGTGTCAAACCTTCACGCTTGATTTATCATGTGACGAGGTTATGTTTGTTTTTATGTTGTGCATGATTTATGAAATATCATTATCAAGCACTGCCAAATACGGTATGGAAAGCTGTCGTAAGTGTACTATCACTTCATCAAAACAACGATAAAAGTGTGACAAGTGGTCATTGTTTCTTGAATTCGGTTTTCACAGAAGGTGAATGTGATATAAAAACAATATTGCCACTATAAATAGAGTTGAATGTTGTACATGTTTGTTCTTGAAAATGTTTTTTTTTTCTGGATTGCATTCCATTTGTATCACGACCTCGGTCATCTTTCGTACCAAACGTTCTGTTATGCACGATGGCAACTACAAGATGAACAGAATAGGATCTGAAATTTCAAGCTTATCGCACTACTGGCGTAAAGCTAGAACTAATGAGAGGAAATACATACAACACTGTCGAATGTGTAGATTTGACTGCCCAATTGGCGCTATAATGTTGACGTAAATTCAACAGTTAAGTGTGTGATTGGAAAAATTGCAATGAAGGAATCTATATCATTGACATTTGATTAACTAATACAATTTAAATACCAATTTATGGTTATCGTACAATTTTCTACAATTTTTAAACATAATTTTTTTACTTAGAATGGACTTAAATTGTTTATTGATTGCAATGCAAAATCGAAATCGAATTTTGCGTGATTCTTCACAACATTCATTTTTAATATTATAACGAATCCGTTGGTAATTTTCTGTGTTTTGAGCAAGCTCATTAATATTAATTGCAATGAATGAATTGGAAATGAACTGCGTAAGCTCTTCTTTAAAAATTTAAAAATAACAGGCAACAAATTTTATCACTATTCTTAACATTTGCGTTAACATTTGGCGCAAAATTGTTATAAATATTGCAATAAAAATTAAATGATTAAAGTTGGTATATCACAAATAAAAGAAACTGTGTATCAACTAAACTGTTTGCATAAATCAGTCAATTTTAAAATTAACTTTAATACACACAGACAGCCTTTAAAGCAACGCAGTTCCTTTCTTTAAAATGGAAATACTACGTGATGCGCTCTAATTTAAACGGAAAGGTGCACAACTGTTACTCAACTTTGTTACGCTTTCGGATACAAAAACTCAACACAAATTTCTACGAAAACCCGCGACAAGGGAGCAAGGGGAAAAACAATCAATGTGTGGAAAATGGTAACCACAAAACCATCACCCGCCATAGCGTGTGATGGACAAGAACCACAGATTCAAGTTGGTCGTGCCTCGCCGGTTGATCAGAAGTGTTGAAGGAAGGTTAGTTCAATACGATGAGAAGCTTTTATCGAGATGATTAATGGTTGCTGCTGACACTTGTTGAACGGTGGTTAAAATCTGGGAAAGGTTCGGGAGTTATTTATTCGGTGCTTAATTGTACGAAATGTTTGCCTTCTTTTGACGGATTGATAACGGAAAAGCTTAATATTAGTTTTTGGTAAATAAATTCCTAAACTAGAGCATTACAGATGATTAAATTTTAGTTTAATATTTTAGTATGAGTATGAGTATGAGTATGAGTATGAGCTCATTATGTGTAGCAACTAGCAAAAATTCGCTATGAGGCACACAGTGATGCACAATAATTATCCTGTTCCGACTAACAACAGAACAAGCTGTTGTCACACATCGCTCGCAGACATAAAACAACGAAAGCGAAATTAATTAATACACGACAACACGTTTAATTTATGCTACAAAAACCGCTCGAAGAACATGCATGGGTTTATTTATGAAATGGAATGTATTAACAGGGAACCATTCTACGTTGTTCGCGGTCAGCATTTTGCAAATGACAGATCGTTGAAATTTCAATAACACTCTAGTGAGGAGTAATGCTATTGTAGATTTATTTTTTTATTATTAAGTATGACGGCACGTCGTCGTATTGTCAGTATTGTAAATGTTACAACAAAAAATGCTCATTAACAAAAAAAAACTTTTCACTGATTCAATATTCCAGCAGCATTGGCCCGATTCGAGTGGATGTCGACTGTATCCACCCATCGGCGTACAGCAACAATTGTCGGTTGCATTATAATTGCCTTTCAATCCACACTCTGGATAAGCGAAATCCCCGTAAAGTGATCGCTTTTGATGTATTACACATCGAGGCAGACGGAGCTCCATCATGTTGAAGCACCGAAGGTTTACAGCAGTTTCGGGCGGACACTTGTATCATCATTTCAAACCCTTAAGGGCTTTCGGCACTGCCCTTTCCACCACCGAAAACCCCAGTCAAGTAGTCAGGCATGATTTGTATACATCGAAATCGTTTCGACTGTCGGTCTGCCTGTTGGATCTCTTTTCCACGAAATCTGTCACAACCGACGGGAGGGATATATGGGCGGCGGGCAAAATGCTCGATACAATTTTCAGCTCCGTTTGTTCTTTGAGTGAGATTTTCTTGGCTATTAGAAGTGGATGACAAGCTGCGCCAAAGTGGAACGATTTTTCGAAACCCTGTTAAACGGTATGGAAGGAGAAAGGGAATAAAACGAATAAGACGATGGCTTCGTGCAGTTTAATCCCACAGACTAGCTTTCGATGTGGTTGGATGTCTCCTTTCGGGTGTAACGGTAAGGATGTAATAAATTTATTTATTTGATGTTTATATTTAGGAACGATCTTCATAGTTCGCTTGCTACAGAAAAAACACAGCACAAACATTACAAAAATGATAAAATGTAAGCTCTTTTTTCGTTGGTTATATAATTTCTAGCTCATTTTGCTTTGCTTTTTCCGCGAGGATTATAGAGATTACTGAGCTTAATCCGTCCGCATGTTTCTAGGTCAAATAATGTTTTTAATGGTATAAAGTGAAAACAATTAAGGCTTAATGAGTAGGAAATGGAAAAAGAGAGCAGCCATAATTTTAGAAGATTAACAGGTTGGCTGATAAGTCCCCGGTCTGACACATAGAATGCGCCGCTAGTATTAAATGCATATTATTTTTATATAGCACCAACCTTCAAATGATTCGTGTCAAAATTTTACGTCTGTATGTCAATTAGTTTGTGAGACAGAGCGTCTTTTGTTAAGCAACTTTTGGTTGCTTGACGAACGAAAAAAGAACGAAGAAGAAAAAAGTGTTGTTCCACCAAGACAACGCACCGTGCCACAAGTCATTGAGAACGATGGCAAAAATTCATGAATTGGGCTTCGAATTGCTTCCCCACCCACCGTATTCTCCAGATCTGGACCCAGCGACTTTTTCTTGTTCTCAGACCTCAAAAGGATGCTCGCAGGGAAAAAATTTGGCTGCAATGTAGAGGTGGTCGCCGAAACTGAGGCCTATTTTGAGGCAAAACCGAAGGAGTACTACCAAAATGGTATCAAAAATTGGAAGGTCGTTATAATCGTTGTATCGCTCTTGAAGGGAACTATGTTGAATAATAAAAACGAATTTTGACAAAAAAATGTGTTTTTCTTTGTTAGACCGGGGACTTATCAGCCAACCTGTTACTTATTCTACGCTAATCTTTTGACTGTACTCCTACTGTAGTCGCCTATCATTGCTTATTAAAAAATATAATAAAATGTACAACGCAAACCATTGTTGCGCTGTGCATCATTCGGACAAAAGTGCATTGAATTGCATCGTGAAAGCACGATACAATAATGTCCGTGAAAAATTAATTCCTCAATTTCCGTCCGGCACAATTGCTTCCACACAGAAAGGAAAGCACGCTCAACTATCAAGGACTAAATGATTATAATATACTCTTCACACACAATGGAAACGTGCAACTAGTTTGCAAGTTCGCCAGCACGGAACTGCATTGTTGTAATACCATTGTTTTGCGCACTTCGTCCACACGATAACGCTATCCATTTGAAGAGGGTTCGCAGTCGATGGGAAAATGAGAATGTATGTGCATCACACAATAATGGACGCTACCTTGAAATCAAGGATTTAGTGCGCTTTCGAACATTGAGCAGAAGGATGAAGCTGAGGATTCTGTGCTTTGCAAGTCAACCGGTGTGTGCACGAAAGGTAGGCAACAACAAAAAAAAACACGTCCCAATAGCTTTGGCTAATGGAAAAAGCACGATCCTGGAGCGATAAATCAGGAAATCTACATTCTCCGCCGTTTCGCAAATCAATGATTGCATCGTACACGGTGGCGTCGGCATCCCGCTACCATATCCAAACCATCCACCTTCAAAAGGTTGAACCGCCGTATCAAAACTCAAATAACGCAAAAAGGTAGCATTAACTTTCATTGCCACCCAGGCTCGATTCCTTGGTTTCTTGGTGATATGACGTTCACGGCCCGGGACGATCGATCGTGATTGCAAAAAGGTTCAATATCGGATGGATGCAATCGGGACATTAAATCACGTTTAGTTTGCCATCCGGGAGTTCTTCTCCTGCTTGGCCTTGGCCCAAGCAACACTTCTTGCCGTCGTGATTTGGACACGGAGTGATTTTTGTTTTTGTACAGCTGTTTATGGTGTTACTCCAGCGAGGAAAATGAGGAAAATTCAATAATAATCGAACCGTGGAGTAGCCAATCTAACCAAAGATTGAAATAGGATATCGTAAAAGATTACGAAATAAAAACATTTTGGAGGTTTTAGAGAACTTTGTTACATGTAATATTTTAGAGCAGTAGAATTTTTATATCACTTTATAGCCAATGTTTTGGTAATACTCTCTTTACTTCTATCGCTAGCAGGGAAGATTTTTCGAACTAAACAGGCGGCACACACTGATCCCTTGGGTACATCCTCACGGATGTTTTGGATAACTTGAAATGTTTAAGAATCTTTTAGTGGCATGAAGGACAAAAAAAAATCGGGTTTCGAATCAGAAAAAAAATTTTTTAGATTCGTTTGGAAAATGATCGTCTCCTTCATCAAGTTGTTACATTTTTAGGGCAAAAATTTTCTTCAATAATTCAGTTTTAGGCGCTAAGTTTCAATACAAAAAAAATAAAATAATTCAATAAAAATTGTTTAGAAGTTGAGTAAATTACTGTTCTAAATTCGATCTAAGCTCTAAGCCAGAGTATGGATAATCGAAGTGCCATTACTTTCTAAATGTAATATTCAATGTTACTATCAGCCGGAGGCGAATGTACACGGAACACAGCTGCACGAATGACAGTCTTTACGATAAAATAGCTAATGCTCAAATAATACATCCCACGTCATCTGTCCAAAATGTTCACGATGCTCGACAAAGCACGAAACAACCACAGGTGTTGGATGACGCTTATCCCTTTGTTCCAACTCTGTGTATTGTTTTTGGGGGAGTTCCAAAAAAAAAAAAAAAGGATACCTAGAGCTACGGTATCATTTGGCCTGTTAGTTGAACGAGATGAAAGAAAAGCAACCGGCACACACGCTCGGGATGGTTGTTATACCGCTTCTCTAATATCATATGCTCATGGTAATGTTTTTGTCATCTCGTAACAGACTCGTGGAGCATCTCGGCATGATGCGATATCAGAGGACCTCCACTGCTGATAATGTGTCAGTACGATAGGCTACATATGATACATTGAATAGAACATATTTGCATTGCTACTGACCGACCTCTAGCTTACTCGTCCGCATTTGATTCGACAGGACGGGCATTGATACATACACACATATTGGCCTGGCAAGCAGTATGCTGCAGCACAAAAACCATTTGACCTAGTATAGCAGCAGTCAGGCCTGGCAGCAACCAAGTTGGCTGCTGCCAGGCCGACCAAAGCTTCGAAAAAATATCCAATTAGACCTGAGAGAGTATCATGCATCGGAAATGATTATTCTTCGAAAGCATAGAATGAAATTGTGAATCGGAAATAGACCAGTAATGGATCAGTGAGTATTCACCTCCACCAGCGCAGCATTTCGAGCTAAAAATCACTCACGGATCTGTTCAGTTATCCATCCGAAAGGAGCGTGGAGCAGTACACATCGTGCCATTATCCCTGCTCGCGCACCTTGGCAGACAACAAAGAAATGAAAACTTTACAGACGAGAGCTGTGAAGCAAACGCGAACAGGCCAAGACCCGGTGCCAGCACTGACGAGTATGGACGGGCGAAACTATGCGAAGGAATTTCTCGGACGTCTGGTCGACACATCGCTGTTGGGGTTTTTTTTTTTCTTTTGGATTTGGGTGAGACGCGTTGCTAGACGCGTGTTTGCTTTAAGTCTGGCACGGAGTTCATGGTAAAGATTAGCAACAGCTTCGGAATACCCAGGAGAATGCAAACAATGAATTTGAAGGAAGAACTGAAACACTTTGAGTGATTATTTTTATAAAATGTTAAAGCAAAATCGTTTACTGCAAATATATCCAAGACAAGCTTAGTAAAGTATAAAAGTGTAAAATAAAATATCATAGAAATTTCTATCATTTTTGCATCACAAGCTCACAGTACGTGGCATAAATAATAAACTCTAGAAACTGTGCCATATTGCCGGTATGCTCAGTGTGTTCAAAAGCAAGTATTAACCTTCGGATCTCTTTGTTTGCGAACCGTCACAACTGTTCGTGAATGCAAAAAAAAAAAAAAAACCATTAGAAGCCTGATTGAAGATGCAGCGTAAAGAATTCTTTATCTTCAATTCTTTCCATTTTCCATCGCGCGCTATGCAATGTGGATGAGCATTTTCTATAGCTATATGCCTTGCAATAATAAAACAGGAAGAACGGTGAGATGGTCGCTGTGCAGTTTTCCCATTTTTTTACGATTGCTGTACGATTTATTTGGTGTAATTCTTTGCCTTTAGGATTATCGTAATCCCACACAAACACACATAAGGTAAACAAACAAGAAAATACTCAACCATGCGGTTTAGCTGCAATACGAGCGCAACATCAAGGGATAATACAACGCTCAGTGGAGTAGCACACAAAAGGTGGAAAATGAAAAGCGGTTCCTGCACGAAACAGTATTCTAGGATAAATCATAAAAGCCGTAGGAAAACAATTATACGGTTCGCTTTTACGAACCGCAAATGCGGAAGAACCCGTATCCGTTAAAGCTCATTACGGAAGACGGACGGGCGTATGATAACGGTTTAGAGGAAAAAAATAAACCTTGCGGATCACTAAGGTTCTTCCTATTCAGTTCAGCGAAGCTATGGTAGGAATGAGACGCCGTTAGATGAAACCCGGATGTGAAAGTTTTCTTTTGCCTCGCGCGATAAAATTGAGTGTTTTTGAGCGACAGTCTGGTCTGCTCAACGTACGCTGCGAGTGAATGGATTCAATTTTCCAGCAATTTTCCACAGCAGCGAGATGTTCGTGGTTAGCTATTTGATGTTGAGGGTACAAGCAACGAAAAAGAAACCTTTTGTTCAACCTCGCTCAATGTCAAGGATCGAGGTATGCTACACTTTTTGATTAATCCTTTATCACACTGACCCAATGTGGGAGCTAGTAGCTGCATAGCACTAGCGGCGGAAAGGCATCGACACCGAAGCATGCACTGAAGTAGCACGAAGAGTAGATAAACTCTCTTCCCTAACGTCGACGCTAATGAAGACAATGAAGCTTCTTGAAGCTTTTGTACAGCGCTGTCGAAGCTTTTCTGCTGATGAAATGCTTTCCTATTACTCTTCCCACGGGCTAATTTCTGCATCGTCCTATCTTGGACGCGATGCACTTTCTCGTAACACGTGATCTTTGTACTTCTGCTCTTTAATCAGTGCTGTTTGGGTCATTCACAACGGGAGATTCCAAGCGAATCTATTAACGGACAGAGTAATTAAAAGCCCACTCAATGCACCACCATGTTGTACGTTGGCTGGGTTGAATGGGGAGGCGTGCATGATACATAAAACATAAAACGTGGCGTGTGTGGTTATGGCTGTTGAAGAATATCACACGCACACGAAACTTTGCTAGCGTAGCGGTATGTTTAAGCGTGGGAATACTTACCAAGTTTAGTATTTTTTTCAACGGCCTTAGATCACACGAATCTCAAGAATCTGCAAAAAGGAGAAAGATACGGACAAAAATGTTAGTCTCCGGTGTTATTTTCAAATAAGAGATGTCTGAATGAAGGCGGACCTATGGTAGACGTAACAGCGGGGCTAAACTTTACACGACAGGTCCGAGACTCAAATCCCATCCGAGACCGTTCCCCCATCCCCATAGTGAGGACTGACTGAGGCGTCACTCAGTAGATCATTGAGTCAAGAAGAAGTAGACGAAAATAATTGCAAAAAACTATATCAGCTTGAAGTATAATCAGAAATAGCCAAGAAAGGCCTTTTGAGGTCTAAATACAAAAGAAGATTAAATAATTTTTGGGATCTAACCATTGAAAAATAATTGAATATATTATATTTTAGGTATAATTTCATAATAGTTTATGAAAATTCATGAAATTTTCATAATTGGGTGGAATACGCTTTCAATTTTATTATTATTTAAGCATCAGCTTCAGATCAAAATATAACAACTTAGTTATTGAACCCGTAATTAAATGAAAACGTCCGTCTTTTTCGTCATTATTCGCTCAAACAAGAAACATATTTTTTATCAACTATCAGTAGTTATTATTCACTAAAGAGTGAATGTTCATATAGATCTCCTTTTCCAGACAATTAAAGGTGAATATCTTAAGCCAAAAATAAACTAAACCATATAAAATCCTTACAACATCAGAAAGTGCACAACACACTCCAAGCGCAAAAATGAAGTCAAGAGACAAAGTGCTACTCAACACTGTGAGACTGTAGTTGCAAACGCTTGAAAGCTGTTTACACCCAATGCAGTGCATCGTTGCACCACATGTATCATGGAACGCCCAAAAGAATGCCACCACCAAAAACAACACAAGTGGGATAGAAAACTACAAAACCTACTACTACAACTGCTGCTGTCTCACAATCTCGGTTTTTTTTTAATTCAAATATTCCACCACCAAATCGTTACACAGTCAACTGAAGCGGTCGAAGGGAGGAGTGGCCCTCCACACACACACTATCCTGCGGGCGCTTTCTAAATGGAGCGCTTTGTGAACATAGCAAAGGATTAAACACCTCGCTGCCATACCGCAAACACGGCACACAAAACACTAGTCCTCATCCTCCGTTAGCATTGGCACACCGTCAAGCTTTTTCAGTGTGGGTAACCGCTTCGTCACTTCCCGCACGTACACCGCCTCGTCTAGGTTTTCCACCAGCGGGTTACCGGCAAATACTAGATCTTCGAGCGTACCAGCGATGGCTTGTAGTTTCGCTAGCTCGCCCCAGTCACGTACCGAATTGTTCGCCATGTAAAGCACTTTCAGCTTGCGCAGACTTTCCACCCCTTTCAATTTGTCGATAAGGTTGTAGCTGATCCAAAGTTCTTCCAGCGTGTCGCCTACCAGTTCCTTGGTTCGTCATTGGCGTAGCCCAAGATAGTCACACAAATTAGAGGGGGAGAAATTAAAGGTTAATAGTTGAAGTTCATGTCCTTCACACGACAGGAACAGCAGCAACAGCACACATACGATACCACTAAGTGATTTGATGTAGTTACGGCCAAGTGCAAGTATTCGCAAGTTTTTCATCCCATTCAAACCGGCGATTTTTTCAATCATATTAGATGACAAGCTTAACTTCCTGTGACAGTTGTTTTCATTAGTGCGGAGGAGCGATTGCGGACGAAAAAACGATAAGTGATCCATTACAAATTAATGATCCTTCAAAATCTTTCCCCAGATTTGTGTCCTGTGTGTACAAGTTTGGCTGACAGCAGCCTCATCTGGGAAGTGAAAGTGAAAAAGAAAAACACACACTTACTGACAGTTCACAAGCGTCCCGAGGGTACCATCCATCTTCTCAATCGGGGGCCAACGGAACTGTAGCTGTATGTCGACTGCTTCTACCGGATCTTGCCCATCGTGTTCTTCCTGCCAACGCTTCAATGCGTCTTTAATCGTGGTGGAACGGGCCATCTCTTGCTGACAACACCAACAGCACCAAACTGCTTGACGACAAACTTCAAATGTTTCAAAGTCTACTAAGCAGCTGCTTTACGGTGGTGAAGGATACGCTACATTAACATCCGTTATACGGGAGATATCACCACCAGAAAACAATCGTCCTCGCCTACTCGGAAGCAATTCTCTTTTTCGTAAGAAATTACTGGTGTGAGAAGCGATTAATTAATTGCTCCTCGAATGTCCTCAGCAATCGGACAGGCCTCCGCACCGGTACCGGTATGCACGAAATCCTGGCCGCAGTCAAGTGCGAAACTATCCGATAAGTTTATCCTCTCTTCATAGAATTTCATTACCTTACCCCCCCGTATGGCAGTATCCCACAAAAATGGAATGTGAGACAGAAATTGACGAGCCAGCCTGTGTACCTTACCAATCGTTTGCTGGCGAGATAGAAACGTCAAGTGCAGCAGTTGTGCAGATGCCCGAGTGGCTGCTCACGAAGCTGGCAAGCGGTCATACAATAGTGACGGTGGCAACACACCCCTTCAGCAGAATCGTGTAAGCGTTGGATGGTGGATGATGGCCTTTTTTCCAACCAGCATCCAAAGTGCAAAACAAATTGCGATACAAACTGCTGCTGATGTCAACTTTGAGGACTTTATGCGATAGAGTTGACATTCCTTCCTATCATTCTTGTGCCAATGTAAGGGAAGGGTAAGTGTGAGGTGACTGCTACAACTTCCATCTTTATTGCTTTTCTGTGCGAAAATTTAATAACACCATTTGGCCCTCTTATGGCCTTCCGTGACTCAAATGAGGGAGGTATACGTAAGTTTTGTTAAGATGGTGTCGGAGTACCAGGGAAGAAAGCACAAAAATAACTAGCAGCATCATGTACAAATCCGTAGCGAAAATGTAGGATCGGAGAAATACTTTTCCTGAGTTTATGGTGCATACGCGCGAAAAACCTTTTTGTACATCTTGCACATATACGTGAGCAGTGTAGTTTTGGAGCAAGGTTGGTATGTGGAACGGAATATGGCAAGATTCAGGGAAGCCCATTCGCCTAGAAAGTATAATTTTTGCACTTTTACGTCCACTTAACATTAACAAGCTCGATGGAAGCTTGATACAATAAAACGCTTTTATACGTATGCATTATTACGTTCAGTCAAATTACTCAAAATTTAATGTGATTTAACTTAATTTATCTTCCATAACTCTTTGCTAGAACGATTCCTACTTTCCATAGTATATTTGTTTGGCTTCACTAAAGATAGTTTCACATTAATCTAGCACGAAAATTCGAACAGCATGGATGTGGACAATATTCCGATAGCCCGTACATTCATCGACGTATTACATTCCCGAACTTACAGCTCAAGGTTATGCAATAGCTCCCAACTAGAAATGAGCGTTGCATATTTTGGCATTCTTGCCAGCGGACAATATTGGAAGCTACAGCTCGCAGGCCTTCCCACCATCAATTACCGCCAAAAGCTTATTCCAAAAAGCGACAGATTTATGATGTCCCGGCAAAGCATACCAAGGTGGCAAGCACATCGTTTACACTCGATGTTCCCGAGAACGTAGTAACCATAGAACATCGATACGTAATGAATGCAAAAGCTCGCTCACAAGCACAGGAGGAGGTCGACCAAGTGCTGCGAGAAATTGGGCTCAAAAACCTACAGTTACGGCGGCTCACTAGTGTCCTGTTGGTTGATTCTGAGTTTCTGCGTATGTGTGACACGTTCGACGAAGCGAAGCGTATCTTCGAACGAGCAAGTACCGTAGAGGTTGATCGATTTTCCATCGATAGCGATACGAAGGATATTATTTCGCTACTGAAGCTAAAGATTAAAATTCTGCAGCGTTCGAGAAAAGGTTGTTTGCGGCGCATTCTGAAATACAACAACGCACGGAAGGACGAGCCAACGGAACTGCAGGAAGAAGGGTTCAAGAATCGGCTACAAACGTTAGTAAGCATAATTAAATGAAGAGCAGAAAAAAATGGTTTGTATTCTATTCCTGTCTTTCCGATTTTTTTCAGCGCACTTACCAAACTAAACAAAAGACACACACATTTTCGCCGGAGTATTTTAGACAACATTTGGAGCATTGGAGATATTTTCCAACTTGAGCAAATCGAGTCTCGTCTAAAAAAGGCAGATTTCTTGCATAGTATTGTTTGCAAAAACCATCTAAACTGTTTGCACGTCCTACAATCTACGAATCTTGACCTTACCATTGAGCTCAGCTGTGTTCGGTTGCAGTTCGCCGCTAACTCATTTTTAGTGTTTGCCCTTGTACACTTTTGTGAACTCTTGCAGACCATGGAAAGTGAAGAAAGTGTTCGCACATTGCATTCGAAGCTGCAACGCGAGATACGCCGCTCGTTGAACGATATCCAGGTGAATGAAGAAGAGCTAGCATCGCTTCGTCAGAAATTGTTCACCTCCGCCGATAGTCTTACGGCCCAACGCACCATTGCGATCGGAGAGCGCGAAAAGCAAGGTCTCGATCTACAGGAGCACTTGCGTACTATCGACCTGCTGGAACTAGATCGTCAGGAAATTGAAGGCCGTGTTACCCGTCTGATTGAAGAAAGGGAAGAAATCCAGAAGCAGCTGGACGAGCGCCGTCGCCTTTTACACGATGGTATGCGTGAAATTGTGCGCCTAGAGCGTCTGATCGAACAGATTGAGCAGGAAATATCGGAACGCACGGTAAAGTTCCAACAGGAAGCGCAACGGCTTGAGCAGCGACGGCTAGACATTCTTAACGATCCTACAGTCAGTCCCGAAGAACGATCGCGTTTGTTGGCTGAGTGTGATGCAGAATTAGTTACACTGCGTCAATCACACACGAGTAACATTAATCTACTTGAAGCACGCTGTGAAGAACTGAAACGCCAGAGCAAAAGTCTCGCTAACGATGTCGAAACCTTTCGCGACGAAGTAGCACAAAAGCATCGTGATCAAATAGCGGAATTGGAGAGACAGAAGCTACTAGATACGACTCCTTCGCAGATGGCTCTGATAGAGGCTCAGATTCAACGGCAACAGGCCGATTTCAACGAAAATCTCACCATGTTGAGTCGTGCACAGGCTCGACCAGAATACTTCTTCGACGAGCATGGACGCTACTTTTTCAACGAGGCCGGTGAACGTATTTATAAGCGGGATTCCTATGCCTCGGAATATCGCCTAGGGCCGGATGGCGAGTGGGTTAAGATATCATCCGCCCTCAGTCTCCAGACAGACGAAAACGGCATTTACTATGTGGACAAATTTGGGCAGAAAATTTACCAACAGCAACACTTTACCGACGTGTCCGGTGAATATTATCTCGATGCAGACGGTACACGAGTTTACTTCGGAACCACTAAACCAACGCTGAGTGCATCTGATGAATTCCCTTCACCCTTCGCACGTACCCAACCTCAGCCAACCACCATCAGTTCGACTGAATCATCCATTTCGGATGAGGAATTTCTGCCGGAGTCCGAATCAATGCAAGAACTGCGGGGACGTGTAACAAACGATGTGGCTTACATTGAAGAAACCGTAGGAGTTGCATTGCGCAAAGGACTGGCAGCACTTTCCCGGGCCAGACCGGAAGATCCTATCGGGTATCTGGCGGATTACTTGGCGCTATTTCAAAAGAACGCAATGGAAACAACACGACGACAGCAGCTGCTCGCAAGGCTTCGATTAGACGAAAGTGATTGTGGAACGCAAAGCCGGATATAAATATTTTCAATGCGAACGGATTTTTCCTGATTGAAAGTAAAGTCAGCTAAAGGGAACACTATCTTCTCTTTTCCAATCATTCGACCCACGGGATCCGATCAATTTCTTGGCATAGCGAGGAATGTACACTGGAAAAGCAAAAAAAAAAAATCATTCGCATCATCCAAATTAGTTGGTTCATTAAACTCGTATTTCTACTGCCTTTTATATTATTTTCTTGAACATTTTTTTGCCCGACTTTAATCTGATGCATTCATGTTAAATCACAATTTCAATTAAATATTCAAAATGAAGTTATTGAAAATGATACGAAAATCACATGTTACACCTGATATCGATCCGTGGGATGTATTTGTTTACAAAAAGCCCTTCATTATGTACCGACATGTAATCGAAAACGGCTTTAAGGGTGTAAAACAATTTGTAGCCGTAGCGGGAAGCGCGCCAGGACACGCACGATGCAAATGCGATTGAAGTTTACATTTCGAAACCAACCTGGTAGATCATACGAGAAAATATTTGGGTGGAATATTGTTTACTATTGTTCCGTATATTGTATAATTACCTTTTACCTTAATGTGATGTACCTTTTGTGACATTCCGACGCTCTATACCCACAATCACAAATGGTTGCCGCATTAATATTTTCCTCTCGCTTGCTTTTTATTCCTGCTCAATATAGCAAAAAATGTGTTAATCTTTCGCAACTGGATATGTAATACATCAACACTTTGTGTACGGAGGTGAAATATCTAGTTGAAGGGGGGTTAGCAATAAATTCTCAGTTTATTGTTCTCCAACCTGCTGACAACGCTTTATAGAGAATGTACAGATAATATGCCGCCGGTAGGGACTCCTGCCGGTAATACGGAAAACACAAACGGCTTTTTCCTGCACAAAATAGAAACTAATGCAAAATGACAGCCCACATCCTTCGGGTTGGAACGTTCTGAAGGATGGAGAATTAGCAAAGATCATGACGGTAAACCAGGAACCTTTATTGGTGCAATAATCACAACAATATTTTATCGTGATCCATTTCACACCGTCATGCCGATTGGTTCCATACCGTACCGGTGAAGTTGGTGAGCTCGAATCGATCGATTTTTCTTCCAAATGTTAAGTGCTTAAGATTGAAACAGCCGAAAGCCTTTTCATTCTTCGTGTCAGAAAGATTCGCTTAAAATATTGATGGGATTCAGAATCACCCGTGATAGACTTATCTTCGTGAGAGCGAATCCGAATGGATGCTTTTGCAGCATTTCCAAACCAGAAACTTTACCGCATTCAATGCTTGGATGGTTTGGGGAAAGCGTCAGAGATTTATTTGTTTCCACTTTTCTTCCTATTCGCTTCGGTTCATCTGCCTTCACATGCACACTCCTGCTGGTTTTAGGTTGATAAAATAAATGAACATAGTGTGTCAATTCATCTGTCTTTCCGTCTATCTTCAGGCAAGACGGAGAGTTATAGTTGATTAAGAAAAATACACCGCAACAAAAAAAAATACAACCTTTTAAGAGAATAAAGCGAGAAATTCTCTTGAGTGTATATTTTTTGTGCACACCTTATATGATGGATTCTATCCCAAGAAAAAAAATCTTTGTTGATTAAATTAGTTTTACTGCATTGCTCAAAATGAAGGATTTTACCATAACCCACTACCTTTAAGAGTTTGCAATACGGAAAACCTGAATTTTCCGGACGAGATGGTGTCAAGCCAATGATGAACAAATTTCTATATCCGACCGAACGGATGACCCGCTGGAGGTGGTGGTGCATTTTTCGTGATGTTGTGGGATATTTTGTTCCCTTCCGCAAGATATTTCGACGGAGACACACACCAGTTACTCGTGTGTCCATCATAATCACCATCTGACTATTTGCACGACACTGAAGCTAAAAGATTCATCGTCGCCACTGGTGTGACGCATCTGTCTGATGTTCAACCACTGCTTTTTTGTGTTCTTTCAATTTTACTGTCGACTGCGGCACATGGGCTGAACTCTTAATTAAATCAGGATGATGTCCGAATGAAACAGATGGCATTATGTGTGTTTGAATGCTGTTTTTCTCTAGAACTTTTCTACACTGGTTTTTTCAACTAAAGTTGCAGTGTATTCGTTCCACAGTTGGACATAGGAGTTCGTTTAAAATCATTCAAATGAGTCCCAAAAACTATTCCCATGGCAATGGAAACGAAACGGTAGGCGTGTATGTGAGCCACTAGTAAGAAATCCTAATTAACAGTACGATATTGAGAGAATTAATGATGTAAAATTAATTCTAGTTTAATCTAATTTCCAATTCGCTTCAATTTTAGAACAACATTATCTCTAATTAAATTAACGAGACATTTAAAGGCCGATAGGTGAATTTTCCAGGCAAGTTGTTTAAGCATCAGACCGTTTATTTTAAGCTCCACATTGCTAACCAAGCTGAGAGACGAATATTGCGCTTCAATACCTCCGAGCAACAAAGGAATATAACCTCATATTTGACCAATAAACCGAGATTATGTTCCGGATTAAATGAAGTTCAGTCAACCGAACGAACAACCCAGTTACCTTAAACAAAAGACTTTGAACAGGTCTCTTGTGGCGGGGGATTTTGCAATGGCATTCCTGGCACCCATCTTACCACAATTCAGCTACTGCTACCACTGTGCAGTGACCGCAGAAGAGTACTTTAATTTTGATAGCATTACTTAAGGCCACATTTCAGACAGGATGGATGATGCTCCTTAGCTGAATCTGCCTGAATAAAATCCATTTTCCAAGAATGCTTGGCAGATAGTATTAAATTGAACGACCACTTGTGCAAACACATTAATAAAACAACACTCTACCAGCAGCATTAAACCTGAAGTTGAAAGTAGAGGGCCGTCGTACGGAGCTTTCCGTTCGGGGAAAACTTTAAAGGGCAATTTATTATTAAATGGAAGAAATGAATCTTCAATTGATAGCTTTTTTTCGTTATTGATAATCATTTACAGACTCAATTAGGGTTCCACAAGCACGCTACTATGAATCGTTAATCAAGCATTGATAAATTAGGACATATCCGATAGGAGTATATATTTTTTTTAAATTACCTTTGAAATCAGCAATAATGTCGATGTTTAACATTTTCTACTTCTATTTAAATAATAATTCCGTTTTGAGTTACCTTTTGCCCTTCCAACATCAATCATTTAATGCATCAACAATTTGACTGCGTCGAAGGTCATGCACTTGAGTGAACAACAAACAAAACCAATTAAGCAAACGTATTTGATTCAGCCAAATTGAACTGTATTTTCACCATCGATAAATTTGCATTCCAATTTCTCTAGGTGGAGAAGAGAGGTTTCTGCTTTGCATGATATTAATTTCGTTCTCGTCGACAGAGAGAGAGAGAGAGAGAGAGAGAGAGAGAGAGAGAAAGAATTGGTTGAGCCAAATGTGCAATTCAACGATCACTCATTTAAATGATAATGTGTTTGTGGTGTGCAAATAAGCCATTGATTGCAATTCTAATTGTACACGTATTGTTCAACATTTTTGGGAAGTGTTGGGATATGTTCCACACTTTTATATTTGAAACACAGAAATATTCTAAAATAGAAATTCACTTGAAAGTAGAAATTCACTCTGAAAAAAACGCCAAACCCAACCGGACAGAAACACTAAACCGGAACACGGTATTTTATTTCTTCCCCACTGACTATCCGCCATTACTTTCATGATTCAATTTGTTTCCGCTGTCAGTCATAAATGTGGAACCATCTTCGTAAACTGTGTATCAATCCATCTTTTTCAATGTCGCGCACTGGGAGACAAAACTGAACGATTGTTCCGATGGACGGGAAAATGAGCATTGACGGAAAAGGTACGAAAAAAAGGTACAGGTAATTTATGGCCACCAAAGCTTACGCAAACACAGTAATATGAGCAAATAAATCTTTTGAAAAAAAAACAATCATCCTGCAGGCAAAAATCGTTCATAAATGTTTTATTCATGTTGCTTTTTTTGAAACGATAATACACAAACACTTTCCTGGTGTTAAGTTACGTATATGATTTATGCGAACAAGCACGAGGCTTCGATCTTGATTAAACCATATTTTGAGTCAAGTTTGCGATAGCCGAATCCCTTAACTTTCAAACATAAATGAATTCTTCCTAATGACCCTCGTCACCGCTAATTTTGGGAAGGATCTACAACTCACAAACCATTGGCCGGGATTTCTTGCCGAGCAAGTTTCCGATTCATTTGAGTCACGATAAGGAGAACTTTCTAAAGAAATTCAAACTTGCTCTCAATAGCTTGACACACGTACCACCATTTTCGGGGATAGGCTGAACGAAACTGTAGCCCAATAAATAGGTTTGATATTGCTTTTCGAGTGTTTATCATGGAAAAAGATTTGCCCGAATGGACGGGATATCAGCAAATGTAGATGGTGCGCATCGAGTATACTTTTGTCTTGTTTTGAAAGAGATACTTTGTCCAACGTTGCTGATACGCCGAACAACCTGATTTACCGAACATTCTACATAGTACAATTCAACTTTACATAAAGAAACCTACTATATACTACGGTGCATGGTAGGGCATGTTCTGAACACCATGAGAGAATATTTTCTGAGAACTGAGATGCTTGTCTGAACTGTACCACGAACAAGTTGTTGATGGCAACAACAATATATTAAGGGAATCCATTTAACTGCTCTGGCAAGCAAGCAATCCTTTGTGCGGTACGTTTTCGACCACATCCTGATACAAGCAATTGTATCAAGTTTTCTAACCGGTTGTTCGATCCGATTGCCATTGACGTTGTAGTATGGCGTTAGGAATAGGGGACTAGAGCTAAGATTTTGCTGCTATTTCTCTTTGGTACATGTAAATAGCACAAAATATCACAATCGACTAAAAGCAGACATTGAAATTCCTCGGGAATTGGAATAAAACGGTCCTCATGGCAAGTTGTGGTGATACATTTATGTTGAAAATAAAGACGTTTTCAAAATAAATTTTAGCCTAATTTATGTCTTCTTCTCGGCTTAACGACCTTTTTTAAGGTCACGCCGGTCATCGAATGACTTACTAGACTTGCCGATAACACGTAGTTGGATAAGCCATTTACAGTAACACCCAAAACTTTAAAATAAATAATAAAAATATAAGAAACACTGAAACGAGACATCGTGATGAGAATAAAACAAAACTTAAAATAAAATGCAACAATGTGCCGAAGAAAAAGTCCTCCTCCATGTGAATTTTATCACAGTACAAATGAGATTAAATATGGATACAAGAACCTAACGCACACTACTCATCAACGCGTCCTCAAACCGTGCCAACCAAGCCCAGTAAAGGGCACACGGCAGCAGGCATTATTTGTGAAGAAGGAGAAACCCGTCTGTCAACATAAGGCAGACGAGCGACACCTAAACAAAGGAATACGCCAAGGCTCGTTCTCTATCTCTGTTATCTCCGCGTCTTTACAGCATTCGCAACAGTTGCAAAAAAAAACAAGAAGCTGTGTAAGTGAAGCTGTGATGTTCCCGAAATGGTTAAGTTGGATGATGCATAAAGAGTGTACAATGTACCAAATGCGCAGCACCCTGGCCGCTTCTAGGCATAATACGAGAAAAGAGAAGAACAAACGCACCAAGGTAAGTTCGCACGGTGGATGGAGGCATATTTCACATTTCTTGCTGCTTTCAAAACACTCCGGAAGCAGGACAAATCTTCAGATTGTCTTGGGAGTGCTAAAATGCAATGCATAATGCAAAAGGGACGCATACACCTGACTGCAAATTTCACATTCAACGACATCCGCTTTATTCTTTTTGCCAAGGCTGAAGAAATGTGTCCTCTCTGTTGCAAAATGCATGCTTTGTCTTTGTTGCGAAATGTATGCTTTAAGTACGAAATTTTAAAAATTAAACACATAATATAAAGATTGTAGTAAAATGTTTCTGATTTCAGTTATTCCGAGATATTACTTTGAGAACAGTCGGAAGCGGTGGTGTTTTGTCGAGGGAGACATTCGATCATTTTTACTCGAATCGTTGAATTTTGTAACATTAATCGAACGGAAGCAAAAACTTCCGTCCAAATATCCGGAATAATTTCTCAGGACTGCTAAAGTATGAATCGTGGAAAATTAAATAACCGCTGAAAATTTTAAAGTTTGACTAAAGTTTGTACCGCTTGGAACATCCGGTTACAGGAATGGAGCCTTTTAGTAGATTGATTTATATTCAGAAAAACTTAGATCAGAAAGCAAAATAACCAAACATATTCAAAACAATTCTTCTAAATGATACCAATTCCAATAAAACCCCTAAACCAATCGATCATTACATGAACCAAATGACAAGAGATGGGGGGCAAACGACCAAGCAACGAAACATGATCGCCTGTGCAACATTCTTCGAAAGCTTCCCTTCCGTTACTTTCGTTTGTATCTGTCAATAATGTTGGTGAATAAAATTTTTACCAAACCCGTCACACTTTGTACCAATGGCGATAACGTTTTGCATGCTCAACCCACCACCACCCATTGCCACTTTCGGGACAGACACTTTTGCGACAAGCTAAACAGCTGGCTCAACATTTTATGTCACTCGTCTTCCGCCCGCCAGCACCGTTTCGATTTTCGTAAAAAAGCAAAAGTATCTCCCGTTCGCTGCCACTTGTGTTCCGGGTTTGAATTTTCAAAATTTGCTCGCCAACTCCGATCCGATGCGGACAAAAGGAAAAGCTGGATTTTTCATTCCGAGAATGAAACTAATCGTCCTTCGTCCGAACGTCTTTACCGTGTGGCGTAGCAGCCAGCACATCGCACACCCGTTGTTGGTGGCTGTACTGTTTCGTACAGCAGCTGGAACATGAACGAGAAAGAAAGTGTTGCCATTATCTAATTAAAGATAATTTATTGTAACGAAGCGGACGAGGCGGTTGCAGTGCAACCGGTTCGCTTCTGGCATGAATCTCTTTGATGAGTTTTATAATTACGAAAATAATTGTCGTCGAATTTCTGCCAATAATCTCGTTTTGGCTTCGGACACGATGAATTTGAGTTGAATCACGTTGGAGTTGACGGTTGAGTGTTTTGTATCGTTTTTATGTTCCTAACCTATTATTTCAAATGGAAATGTTACTCAAAAAATTAAATAATAAGGGTCTAAAATCATAATTTTAATTATTTAAAGAATCAATATAAGTTTATTAATCACTTAAAAACAAAAATAAATGTCCAACTCGAGCAGAGCTTCGGATTAATAGATTAGAAGCAGCAAACCGAACATTTAACGATGCTATTTTTCCTACATACTGGCGCCAATGATGACTTCAGCCATGTGCTTTGATATTAACCAGTTTAAATGTTGTTAGTTCTCCGCACAAACTGGCAAGCATCACTAGTGCCCAATCAAAATTTCGACGATGATGATGACAGCAAGCTACGACGGCTAAAACTGTGTTTATTCGAGCTTATTAGATTTTTCGGTTTAGAACTTGGGCTTGGTAATCATGAAGGATCATCATAGACTTCACTTTGCGTGAGAAGCAGCTTGTACTGTACCATTTTGGCACATTTTAATTACCTGATGACTTCGTTATGGTTGTTGTAATAAAGTTCTCGCATTAAATGACGAACCTGTCCACAGAATATTGTCAATAAAATAACAATAAATACCAACACTTGAGCTCGTTTTAACAGCTTTATGTACTGACAATCATCACTATCAAAATATCCATAAACTTTCCCATACATTTTTGTGTTTTTTCCCTAGTTTTTCTTTTATGAAGATGGCACACACTTTTGCCAACTTTGCAAGCCACACACACATTAGCGATCCCTCGTGACTGGGGAGTTTCCAGATCGCTCTTCCAGCGAGGTGTTTGTGCTTTTCGAACGACATAAATAATAAGCCTCTTCTTCCCTAAATTTAGCTCAACTGTCTCGCTACTCTGGAAGTTTTTTTTATCGACAAGTTTATCTTATGCTGGTGCTATTTGGAAAGTATTATGACAGCAACCACACAACTTTTACTTTGGAATAAAAATAAAACTTTGTTCCCACCTTATCACAAAAAAGGAACGTTTGAGGATCAATGTAGGATCCCGACAAAGCAGTTCGCTTCCTACATTCTAACCAATAAAATGTGTGCACACGATTCGAAACCGTCGCAAAAGCACGATTGGAACCGGCCGCTAGCGTCGTTACTTCTGTGCTGTTTTAATAGACGTTGTAATTCTTAAATTATGTTTCCCACGCCATTTTACACACAGTGCTGGTGTACCCTACATCCACGACATCCACTGGTTGCAGTCGAAAAAAAGGCCCAACGCGTGGTTTATCTTACTCGGTACACGCGGAAACTTTTTCACTCCCACCCCAGCTCCTGCTTGACGTGATGGGAAAATTGTCAAAACATTTATTTTCTTCCGTTTGTCGTCATCCGACATGGTAATTTGCCGCGCAATATACAAAGCACAATCAGCATCGGTACAGCAATAGAACTTTGTTTTGCTTCAATATTGTGAAGCCTTGGGCATTTAGTGGGTTTTCCCATTTTTGTCGTGTGTATGCTTTTTAACGAAATCTTATCGAAACGTGTACGAAATCTTATAGAAGCTCGTGTATCAATTCACTTTACAAAGTTTTTTTTTTATTCATAAAGGACGGCTAGGCCGTATTGCTGACTTTACACAGTTGGTTATGTATAAAATCTGCTTTAGGCAACACATTTTTTGTTAATTCATCTGTTGATTTAATGTTCAAATTGAAAATTAAAAGTTAATTAGTTATTTTAAACTTTTCAAAAGCTTTAGTTTAATTAAAGCTTTACTAATAAGACATCATGGAATAAACTTAATGACAAAACTAAGTTTAAACCTCTACGTCTCACGAAACAAAATGAATTTTTTGTAACATATACTTATAAACTTTTGCAATTGCAATCCCGAAAAAAGTGTGTTAAAAATTTGAATAATTTAAAAGATTGTAATGAGGAGCATTTCAGCTTACTAACCACAACAATACACTACCGAAATGGCAATTATACGCTTGTAAAACATGGCCTTAGCAACATAGAATGGCTGCAAGTTTCTGTTGGAAAACTCAACCCTCTCAGAATGCCGTCCGTTTGATTCCAAATAGACTACATCCATGAGCTATTTACGGTTGAAAAGTTGTGTCTTCTGGCGACGAAATACTTCCCACCCTGTACACTTTAACTCCCATTTCATCCGAAAGCTCAACGCGGCGAACCTGCAGAGTATCGCCAATGAAGATTTGGTTGAGAAATTACTTTGCTTCTTGTTTCATCCTGGTCTCATCACCAGCGTCGAGGAATTTCGCCGAGGAACAGCTGTTACCGGTAGGTTTCTAGATAAAATGGCTAAACCAGCAGTTCTTCCACAAACTTTCAAAGATCTTCCGTTGACGAGATGATGACGGAAATTAAAATTAATTCAATAGAATTTTGCCATTTTATCGTTACTGGTAAAACGATAGCGAACGTGATGCCTGCGTTTTCAATGTTCGCATCGCTCTTTTATTTTTGTTTGACTGTTGACACGATCAGAGAGACAATAAGCTGCACAACTTTAAGCTAGTTAGGTTCGTTCGGTTTTTAAAGGCATTTTGCAGTACATACCTTCAAGCTATAGATCCTCTTGCAGTTCTCAGCAATCTGAAACAAACATACAAAAGAAAAATATTAATCAAATCGATCGAAATTCAGTCGAAACTTGTCTATTTTGTTAGAAAAGTTGTTGTGCTGATGATAGGGATAATATTTCAGTAGAAAGATAATCATCTCTTTCATCATGCCCGGTAATGGATTTCAAAAGTGCTATTTACAATCGGTTTGTATAAAAAGAAGTACGAAGAAAAAACTCGACGAAAACCACTCCAAGGTGTAAGAGAAGTCCTGAAGGCGGTTGAAAGATGCCACACAAGTAGACAAACACTATGTGCGCCATCCATCCTACAACTACTTGGCGAACGAATAGTACTAGCACACCATTTTAACCCATTTACTGTCGCTAATGGGAGAAGAAATTTATGGGCCAAGCACATTTTATGCACCAATTTTCCGTTGTCAAGTTCCAGCAGTTGCTTTCTTTGCCGCGCTGTGCTGCTAACGAGCAAGTGCGAAGACGAACGATAAATTGGTGTAACGAGAACAGGATGCAAAGAGGACGTGCAGTTCTCGGTTCCGAAAAATATCCTAGCTGCCGGCAAATGCCTTTCTTTCGATCTTTATCGTCCCATTCGCACACCCTCCTCGTGTGACAATGGTTGAAACTACCGCTAAAAGGCAGTCACTGGAAGCTTGAGCTCAAGGAAAGTTGTCAAGAAAGGATTTTGGATGCGATGGAATAGGACTTTCTTATTGGACAAATTTATAGGAATCGTTTAGAAAACACCGAAACATAGTTTACGAAAAAAATTACGAAGCAATGTTCACCTGACATTATTCGTGTAAAATGCCACGTTGAACGCTGTCCATTTTTCGATTAATCATTTGGATGTACCAGTGTTTTGCTGGTGGAGCATAATATTTAGGAATTTTCAACATCACAGACAAACGATACGACATGACATCCCATTTGATATCATTACTTCTGAAAAGAGGTCTTGCAGGAACCATCTCAATTTATTCTAATTAATAAACTTTCTTATCAAGATGATCTACTGAAGGCAAGTCAAGCGAGGCTTTTTAGTAAAATCTCTCAAAAGGGTTGAAAGTTCTATGAAGAAAAGTGATCTTAAGAAGTTGACAAACAAGTGTAATTTATCATCACCAAACCTGCTTTGATGGTTTCTGTAGAAAAGTTGTAATATCCTTCTACAATGAATTGAAGATTCTACAGTAAAGTCGAAGTAGTAAAAAGTAACATAACTCAAATTAGTATTGTTTTACGTTGCTATGCTGCACTGTCCATGACTCGTCTAAGGACGTTCTTCGACAACATAGCGTCTAAATTACAGTTATGTCCAAAAGCCAGAGTACAACGAAGTCTCCCCGAAGGGACATAATTATGGCGGCAGCAAAAGAAAGAAAAAAAGAACTCATCCAAATCGATCCATTCGACAATTCGGTGGGCCAAGACTGTGTGCTTTAGCGAGACAGACGGGCGTAAATGATGATATCCTTCTCGGTTGATGGTTATGATGTTGCTGATTATGTTACGATGATTGTGCTGCATTGGTGATTAGATTCGTTGCCTGTAGCCTGTTGCTCGTAGCGTAACAGTAATCTTACCGCATGGAGGAAAAAAAAAGAAATAAACTACGCACAAGTCTCAGGAGGAAAGAAGCAAATCGGATAATCTAAACGATGGACGGCAGAGAAACGGGAAATTAATCGAATGAAATATGCATAAACAAATTACGAACACAATTGTTGCTGGGTAGCGCGTAACGAATAAATTCACCAAACAGTAATTTGGCTGAAAAGAAGTAAAATTCCATTCGGTGTTCCTAGAAACGCTTGGCAAAAGGGGGAAATTTGATAGTGTGTAATTGACACAATAGAATAAGCTTGATAAAAACAGTTACAATCACCGTATAAGGGTGCCTACGATATCACTGTAGCCTGTATTCCAGCGCTGAGCAATTACCCATCAATTTTACTCCGCCAAAAGCTCCAGAACAAACTTCTGCTTTGACAAACTGCAACCAAAAAACCAACCATACAACTCACCCACCCGCAATCACGCAAAGTACCTTTTTCCAAGGGGCACACGGGTACGAATAAATTACCATCATTAAAGTTAGAAATTACGCGGAAACAACAATCGAACGGCCGTCGCGCACACAAACACGAATCGTTTGTGGGGGGATCGATCGAAACAATACACCGTTTAGGATGTCGTAAAAAGGGCGAAACCAAGGGGGAATTAATTGTTTTCCATTGCTGGGAAAAGACTTGAAGCAACAGCATAGCCTCGAAGACAAACTGTTATCGAAAGAGTAAAACGTGCCTTGTAGTTCAATAGCGCAACATTCTCCGCGGAAACTTAAAGGGAGGACGAATCCAAGTTCCGGGCGAATACAATGTCCTTTCCTTGCTGTTTAGCTTGCAATCACGAAACGATGTAAAAGACGGTTACACGCTGTGTGACGTTTGCAAAATAAAAAAAAGAGTACCTCGAAAGCAAGCAAATCTTCTTGGAATGTCATCGACCGGAGGGGAAGAAAGTCCTAAAGTGGTTTAGCATATTTGATGAGTTTCAATTTGCGTCCATATTTCTAACCTTTCCTATTAGTTGGCGTAAAGTTGATCATTGACACCTGTAGCTGAACAAGACTAATAATAAATGAAGTTTGATTTTTTTTTAGCACTTTGAAAAAGCTTGTCGATTTATTTTACTAACTTATTAATTTAGACATACGCAAACTTCAAATTACACAGAAAATATTATTTTATACCAAACGCAATCGAATCAATTTTGTTCAAATTCTACAAGAAACTTTTTTTATTTGGACTTATTTTATAGAGATTTTGTGTCTTTAAGACCTCATTTGCCTTTAAATCCTACAAGAGACATTAAATAGTTTTTTCTACAAAAATCTTGCTACATTTCGCGACCAGCTCTTGGGTCAGTGACCTGAAGCAAAAGCTTATGTAAACATGTTTGTTCGTATTTTTGTAATACTTCTTGAGACTTGACTATAACGTCTTGAACAAAGATTAATTGAACAAGGTCATCCGATGGAGATTTTTCTAAAAAATGCTATTAAAAATGCTATCGGGCCTTGATATGCCTTATTCTATCTAACTTACCAAGATTCTCGTAATGAAATGAAAATGAAGTCTAATGCTGTTTACATATAGCCATAAAATGACGATAGAATTATGGGTGGATAGATAGGACACCGGATCAACTTGAAAAATGGTTAAAACCAGCCTATCTTATACGCATTTGCTAATGTCTTACATTTACTCCAGTTTCAGGGAACTCAACCCAACTCAAATCTATACGTGGATGCATCAATTCGCTCATTAGTAATCTGAATTCAATGTTAAACGCTTTTCAATAATAAATATTTTTTCTAACTCTTCTGGTGGCTTACGAAATTAAAGCAACGATCGGCAGTCACTATTTTAAAGTGACGTTAGCGCCTCATGAGCACGGGAAAAAAATTTACTCAATAATTTTCACTGTTTCACATATCCCAACAAGAAGTAGTACTGCATGGCAACAGCATTGAAAAAAAAAATCTTCAAATCGTTTCGTCCAATCTGTGATTGGAAAGAACGCCAGACCAGCATTAATGGCACCTGTGTTTCCAAAACCATTTTCCAAACACATGTCACGTACGAACCGAATGTGCGGATGCGTGTAGGCGCAAGCCTTTTTCGTAAAATTGTTCCAATGTGCCTTTTTTACCCAATTCTACCCCGGTCAAACTTCCTGTCCGAAAGGGGTATTAGGCAGAGCATATGAGCACCGACTGTCGAACGTACTTTGCATCTCCTGTGCGCCATCGTGCAGCGCTAGCTGAACAGAAATTCAAAATGATACCTCTCCCCACCTGCCATTTGCCTGATGCTTCAACTAACGGATGGTAATGGTTTGTTTGAATGTACAGCCGATGACCATCGCGCACACTACACCCCCCCCAGCAATTAATGGCTAACATTTGACACTGACCCCCCACCAGCGCAGCAGATACGCGGGAAATAAAAACGAAATACTGCCGGAAGCCATTTGCAGGCGTGGAAAGATAATGGAACGTTGATAAAGCGCACACATACACCATCATCATCATGCCAATACACACCTTTCTGCGGCGTGCACAGATGGACAACACTTATTTCAATTAACTCGAGGAAACTCGGCGAAATGTGTGAACGAAGTGGGGAACATTTTTACTTTGCTCTCCTCACCATTATATCGACAGTATGAGGTAGACAAACTTTAAAATTAATAACACATTACGGCGATGATGGTTACAGATGCTAACCAGTTTGCTGATGAACGGACCTCAAAAATTAAATGACATCACATACTGTAATGTGTATTTATATAGAGATAAGAAAGTTCTCAAACTAACGTGAGTCTCATATGCGTCTCAAACAAAATTCGTCAACATCAATTCAGAGTTGTAAATTTCAATTCTTATAAGCAAATTAAATCCTCTGAACGAGGAAATTTCAACGTAAATTTAATTCCTTTTCATAACTATCAAACTATTCTCTTCCAGTAGAGAAGCTCATCCAAATACACCACTCAAAAACCATTTTGACAGCAAACAAAAACCTTCGGGTTTCCATTTACAGCCCACGAAGTACTCACTTGCATTAAAAGCATAGTATAGCAAGCAGGTGGAGTAGACAATACACACAGAAAAAAGCTGCTCACTTCCGTCCAGATCCTTTCCAAACGGATGGACAGGAAGTGCGCATAGTTTGAAAAAAAAACCCTCCCAAATCTGGACGAAATT